>NC_070607.1:82492663-82801830 GCF_027172205.1 Podarcis raffonei
AGAGAGAGAGAGAGAGAGAGTTATCTAACACAGTCTTTCCTTCAGTGTTCGTGGAGATGCAGCCATTACAGTCAAGTCACTCACACACAAAATCCAAAAAGGAGAATGTAAGAAGATACCTCCCATGTGACCAAAATTAACCACCCACACACGAGAGTTGCTGGGGAACATTCCAGAATTACAGCCATGCATCTAAGCATTCCCAATTTTCAGTAAATTAAATCACTATACTTAACATGTGTGACCTAGTGAGACGGTCGGCCCTGCTCCCTTGGGAGGGTCTTACCTAAAAGGAGGTTTATAAGTGTCTTTAATAATACCCAACCCACCAAATTGATCATTTAATTTATTCTAACATTTTCAAAATGCAAAGTAACAACAAATGGGATGTATTCTTTTCTTGGAAATGCTTACATCGTGGTTCAATCTTTGAATCAACAAGATCACATTTGTTATGTTTCCAATATACCAAAACAAAACACAGCCATTTGGGCGTTTGCCACTAGATTTTTGTTTGCTTGCTTGTCTAACATAAACATTAAAAAAAAAAATCTAGACATCAAATTCTGCATTAAAAGAGGGGACATTTGAGACCGAAATTTTCAGTTACATGAAAAGGACAGAAGAAAACGGGGGGAAAAACCAGAAGCAGACAACATGGTTTGGGGTTAAAGTGGGTTCTGTGTAGAGAGTTGTTAATAGGTTCCCTGTTGCTAAGGAAACTATTTCCCTGGTAGCTGTATGCTTGCCATGTCTTGCTAAATTGATGTCATAAAGTCGACAAAGAAGAATGAAAAATATTCAAACTGTCTCTACAAAGTGCTCCATGCAAGAAGAAGTCCTCTAGAGAGCAGTACTGCAATCAGCTACCTCAGAGCTATCACCAGCATGGTGACTTAAAAGACAGACAGACAGAGACACTAGTGGAAATGGGAAATCTAGAAGAAGGGTGCAGCAATTTGGGTCGCAATAAGAGAGAACATGGAAATAGCCCTTGGTAAGGCATGCAGTAGAGTTTGTCAATGTTGTGCCCTTCAGATATGGCTGAACTACATCTCCCATCATCCCTGATGCCTGGGGCTGTTGGCAACTGGAATCCAGTGCTATAATCTGGAGGGCTCCACAATGGCTACCCTGGGCGTGCTTTCACAGATATTTCAGCGAACACCCCATAGGCCAGTGGCAGAGCATGGAGATGCATCCTACAACAAAATGTTGCAGTATATCCTCCCTCCCTCTTGTTTAGGTGCCAGCCAGCCACATTCTTGGAGACCACTGAGCTTGCTATTATGTATGTAGGCTACACCAGCAAGATGAACAGATAACTGTTTTTATTTCCTGGTTCTCGTTGTACCGTTTTCAGGCTGGCATCCATCTTGGAACGACTCCCGAGAACACAGGCCTGGAACACGCTCAGTTCCAATATTTCCCCATGAAATACTTTTGCCTTTTGGCCACTGGGTGGCAAGCACATGAACATATCTTACACACAGTCCTCGTTGGCTTTGAGGTTTTCACCTTTTCCTTTAATTTAGAAACAAACTGATTTATACCTAGCAGTAATGCATGTTGGTGTGTGAGTTGGGGTGGAACAGCAGCGAGACTCTCCTGGTAGCAGTGGCACTGCATCTGTCAGGAAGGAGCTAGTGGCAATGTTATCCTACAAATGTGTGCTCATCTACCAGGCCGCTGCATCCAGCAGCGTAGCTAGCTGCTCAGGTGCAGGGGACGGTGAACGCATCCTGCATCCAGGGGCGGGGCGTGCTGAGTGGAGCCTCTCCGCCGCCTCCCCCTCAGCTGTAGGGCGGCTGAAGGAGAGGCAGAGGGCAGACGCAAGTCCCACACTGCTGTTTCAGGTAGCGCAGAGCCTGCAGGCACTCAAGCCAACACATCACTCCCAGGAGAGACGCATGGCTTGGGCACACTGCAGGCCCTGTGGTAAGTGCCAGCCTCCACGGTGTGGCTTTCAGTGCCAGCCACATTTCGTCACATTTGTTGGCTGAACTAAAAAGCTTCGTGAGCCCAATTTTTTAAAATTATGTTTTAAAACTCATATTTTTGTCATTTTGTCACCCCCCTCAGGGATGACACCCGGTGCGGACCACACACCCTGCACCCCCCTTCCTCCGCCACTGGCTGCATACAGCCCAGAGCACCCCTGTCCATTCAGCTGCCTCGTTACACCCCATTGTAACCCCAGGGAGTGACAGCATTGCCACTATCAGGAGGGGACCACAGCAGTTCCTCCCCCCCCCATGCCTCCTAAAGTCACCCAAGGACCAGGCCTACTACCTTGCTCTGGGATGGCCCTGCTTTCCTTCTGAACTGAAGTTTGCTGTTCGTATACACACATGGGACTTGCAGCAGAATGTCACAGCGTGGAATGGTCCTGTACAGGGCTCCAGCCAGTGAGCCACCTGTCCCCTTTGCAGCATAAAAAAGGTAACCATTAGGTCCAGTCTTGACCGACTCTGGGGTTGCGGCGCTCATCTCGCTTTATTGGCCGAGGGAGCCGGCGTACAGCTTCTGGGTCATGTGGCCAGCATGACTAAGCTGCTTCTGGCGAACCAGAGCAGTGCACGGAAACGCCGTTTACTTTCCCGCCGGAGCGGTACCTATTTATCTACTTGCACTTTGATGTGCTTTCGAACTGCTAGGTTGGCAGGACCTTTGCAGCATATCCCATTCCATATCCTTCCTCCAGGTTTCCTCCCCACCACCTAACAGATTCTCAGTGTTCTGTGGCCACTGAACATGCTTGGAACTCAATTCCCTGTTTTCGGTCCTGCTTCTCCTTAGGCACGCCCCCATCCCATCCCCTTTTTTGTACTTCTGCAAACTTCAAGGTCCACCAGGGCTTCACAGGAAAACAACAGAGTGAAGGAGGCAAGGGAGCGAGGAAGGCTCCCCCCCCCAACATCAAGGTAAGGAAATGAAGTTGCACATGCCTCAGCTTCCTAGAGCTACATACCTTTTAAAAGTGTGTTTCCCATTTGCTGCTTGCTGCTGATTGTCAAAACACTATGCAAGAACACCCCTTGCCTGTGCATATTTACAGAAAGCTACGCCCTACCCCAAACTCATAGGATTGTTATGGGCTAGGCAAAAATGAACTTTTCAAAAACAGGCCCTTGGCTGGGCTGTGTATTTATCATTGCACCAGCCCTTTGACAGATGGAAAGGGGAAATAGCTCACAATGATGAAGTAGAGCCATGGGTGAATAATAAAATGCAAAGGTTCAAAGAGCTGTAGGGTCAGGTGACCTGTTTATTGAGCACTCGCCCTGATTTGTTTGCACAAAGTTTGTGGGAAGGTTAGATGAGGATGGCTATTAATTGGGCATTCTTTCCAATTCGCTTGTGGGGAGGCAATACGATGTTCCACCAAGCGGGTGATAGGCTACTCTTTCCAGTGCATTTTCCTCTCACTTTCCTTACTGCAAAAAGTTTGGTTTGTGGGGATATGGAGTGTGTGTGTGTGTGTGCAAGAGTGCCATATCAACTTTAATTGCACAACCTGAATTTGCTAGTATGTGTCTGAACCCTACACAAAAATGGCAACAGTCTGGATCAGGGGCATAGCTGTCAATGTTTTCCTTTTTTTTAAGGGAAATTCCCTTATTCCAAATAGGATTCCTCGCAAGAAAAGGGAAAAGTTGACAGCTATGGTCAGGGGTCAGCAACCTTTTCCAGCCTTGGGCCAGTCCACTGTCCCTCAGACCATGTGGTGGGCCAAACTATATCTTAGAAAAAAATAATGAACGAATTCCTATGCCCCACAAATAACCCAGATATGCATTTTAAATAAAAGCACACATTCTACTCATGTAAAAACACGCTGATTCCCAGACCGTCCGCGGGATTGAGAAGGCGATTGGGCTGCCTCCGGCTCCCGGGCCTTAGGTTGCCCACCCCTGGTCTGGATCGTGAAGTAGTCCCATTTGAAGCTTAATTCTCTTCTCAGAAAAGTGTGCATGATCTCTGCTCATGTTCACATTCATCCAAAAGCAGGATTTGGCTTTTTGATGTCACATTTGTGCACCTGCCATAAAGAACTGGGAGGGGTGGGGAAGGGGGGGTGGGGAGAGAAAACCTAGAAGCAACATGGTATGGGAATGAAAATGGGTTCTGTGCTGAGGCTTGTCAATAGGTTCCTTGTTGCTAAGGAACTATTTCCTTGGTAGCTGTATGTTTGCCACATCTTGCTAAATTGGTGTCATAATCTCAGACAAAGAATATCCTGTGGTATCTTTGGCGGTGGCGGGGATTGCGGGGGGCGGGGAGGTTCCAAACAGAGCTGGAAGTTTTGTATAATAATTTTTTTTTGAGGGGGGGAATCTAATCCAAATCATTCAAGTTTCTGTTTAAAAATAACTTTTTTTCTTTTTTCTTTTACTTTGGGAAATTGGTCTATCTTTCTCATAAGCAATGCGAAAAGTAAGTATATATTTGATGGGAGATAAAATCTTTGCAGATCCCTGAAGCTTTCAATAGTCCACTTTCAGGAAATCTCCTGCAATGCAAGTTATGCGACAGTAATATATTTGGAAATGAGGGAAAGGGAATTACATTTTCGAGCAACATAAAAAAAGAATGTGTTGTTATTTCAGCTTGCATGTTATTTTACGGCATCATGAAAATGGATTATGATCACAGATTATCAAAATCTGTTAAGAATGCTAATGCACTTGCAAAAAAAAGAGTGTGCCTATATACCAAATTTATGCACACAATTCATTGCAATTTTGTGAGCAGTTCAGGTATATTCTTTTGTGAAAGCTTCACAACTGAATACTTTTACTAATAAGAGCAGAATGAACCATGAGAAAGCTGTTGAATGGATATCAAATGCAGAGCAGTTGTTGGGGAAATGGAACGCTCTAAATGAGGCTAATCACGATCTCAGATGTGTGCATGGACAGGGAAGGTATATAGCTCAGTAGCAGACAATCTGCTTTATATACAGAAGGTCCCAGATTTAATCCCTAGTATCTCCAGGTAGGTCTGGGAGAAGCCCCTGCCTGAAACTGGTCAACCCAGGACTGACTCCAGCTACAAAAGCTGAGGCTGCTGAAGAGGCCAGAAGCCGTGTTAGCTATGAGTCCTGGAAAACCCTTGCAGGCCTTTTCCCACCTGGCAGGGTGGAGAGCAGGGCTTGGACTGACTCCAGCTACAAAGCTGAGGCTACTGAACAGAATCTTGGGCTGGGGTATTGTTTAGGGATCTTTGCTCTCTCTCTCTCTCTCTCTCTCTCTCTCTCTCTCTCTCTCTCTCTCTGCGTTTCTGCTGTTGTTTTTGTATCTTTCTTTTGTATCTTATGATTTTTATGGCAATTGTTCAATTTGGCTGTGCATTTTTAATGTTTTGTTTATTGTATATCACCACTTTTGTTATGTTTGTAGTGTTTCTTATGTTTTAAGCTATCTCGAGCATGGTATTAACTTTGGAATGGTGGAATACAAATAAAATGATTGATTGGTTGAAACTCTGGAGAGCTGTGGCAGCACAGTAATGGCTCAATTTGTACTTTCTTGTGTGCAAGTTCTTGGTCCCAGATAAATATGTGCATATTAGAAACACCTAGCAAGTTCAAAGAGGGCCGGATGAACATTGAGACCCAAACCCACATGCAAATGCGCATCTACATCAATTGTGCTTTTGGTTCTCTTTTTCGGCTTAGCATGTCTTTTTAGAACACGTGAAAGAACTGTAACGCCAATAATGAAAACTGTAGGTACTAAAAGAGTGATTGCCACCATGGCCTTCGGCTTTCGATGAGTCCATCAAAATGCTGCAGAGACTTTGCCACAAAACCCTCTCTATCATAGAACCACAGAATTGTAGAATTGTAGAGTCATCTACCCTGGCCCTCTATAAGACAGCAACTAAAAATCCCTGATGAATGACCATTCAACATCTGTTTAGAAAAACCTTCCAATAAAGGAGAGTTCATTGGATCCTGAGCTGTTCTCACAGCTGGCACACGGCCACATCTGGGCCCAATTGCCATGCCAGCCTGCAGCCCCGCTTCTGCTGCCATAAGTGACCAGGCTGCTGATGACAGCAGTCAAAGGAGCATTAAGAACAGTCTGCAAGATCAGGCCTGCATCCTTTTCTCAAGAGTGTCCAACCCGATGCCTATGGGAAGCCCACAAGTGCAACATCCCTCTCCCCGCCCATGGTTTCCACCAACTGGTATTAAGAAGCATCTTGCCTCCGTCAGTGGAGGTAGAACACAACCACCATGGTTAGCAGCCACTGATGTCCTTATTCAACATGAATTTGCTTAATCCTCTTTTATAGCTCTTATGTACTGAGTTGAATAGGATCCAAATTGCAGCAGTCTGATTGGCCCTAGAACAATAGGATCCAGAATGCAGCCGTCTGATTGGCCCTAGAACAATAGGATCCAGAATGCAGCAGTCTGATTGGCCTACAGGAGAATCCCGGAACTAGCCAATCACGTGGGGCCCATTGTGTAAATATTGTATATAAAGCAGACATTTTGGGGGAAGTTCCATTCCTCACTACTATGAGCTGAATAAAGAGCATAAAATCCACACTTGACTCCGGGTATATTTCAATAGCCATCCAGGTTGGCACCCACTGGCCATCAGTTCCCCTTGTGGGAGTGATTCCATAGTTTAACTCTGCACTTGGTGAAAAAGAACCTTCTTTTGTCGGTCTTGAATCTTCCAACAGTCAGCTTCACTGGGTGTCCCCGGTTCTAGCACAGTGTTTCCCAATCTTGGCTTTTTGGACTACAACTCTCGTCATCCCTAGCTAGCAGGACCAGTGGTCAGGGATAATGGGAACTGTAGTTCAAAAAATGGCTGGAGACCCAAGTTTGGGAAACACTGTTCTAGTGTTATGGTTCAGTAGAGGGAGAAAAACGTTTGTCTACCCACTTTCTCCATGCTATGAATAATTGTACAGTGGTACCTTGGGTTACAGACACTTCAGGTTACAGATGCTTCAGGTTACAGACGCTTCAGGTTACAGAGTCCGCTAACCCAGAAATAGTACCTCGGGTTAAGAAATTTGCTTCAGGATGAGAACAGAAATCGCGCCGTGGCAGCGGGAGGCCCCATTAGCTAAAGTGGTGCTTCAGGTTAAGAACAGTTTCAGGTTAAGAACGGACGTCCGGAACGAATTAAGTTCTTAACCTGAGGTACCACTGTATACAGTTCTATACAATTTTGCCCCTTGCTCATCTCCAAACTAAAAAGCCGCAAATGTTCCAACCTTTCCCCATGGTGCAGCTGCTTCCTCATGGTCTGCCTCACAGCAGGGCTGGTTCTGGCTGGATCACCTAATTTCAGGCCCTCAGATAAATTGTGGTGTGTGTGTGTGTGCATTGAAGACGGCTGGCAGAGGAAGTGGCTTCCCACGCTGGCATTTGGGTATCATTGGCACACCTCCTCGATTATTGACACTGGCGTTCTCCTAACAGCCCAGGGAGCTGCAGCCGGCATCTTTTGTATTTGTCACTGTCACTTCGCAAGTGTTCGGCATTGTTCAGGAAATTGTATGTGTAAAGCAAAAACTGCCTGCGACCAACTTCAACAAGGGAGCAGGGATGTGAGGGTGCTTGAAACTGAAACAGAGGTTTTATGTGTCCTATTATGTGCCCCAGCAAGAGTCATAAATAATTGTGACAAGTTTTTTTTCCCTCCCCCATTGTTACATGTGAAAGTCCTTGACTGTGCCTCCTGTCTCAACTCCCCTTCCTCTCTCTCTCATGCACTGGAACTGCCAAGATGCATGATGATAGATGGCACTATGCAGCAAATGACAGCCGGATAGATTTTTTAGTTTGTGCTTTAGAGGGAATCAGATATGCTGTATAAAGCAATAAAAAAAGCACACTCACAAGGTGGGTTAAAAATAGCTAGCGCAGCACTAGTCTACTTTGTTGTTTATCAAAAGTCAAATCTTTACATGCAAACTCCTCGTGGTTGGGATTCTGCCCCCAGTCCCCTGCCTTTCAGGCGCTCCATTGCTGATGGAGAGAGACTGCAAAAGGAGACAATTAGGTAAGTACTTCCTTCACTGGGACCTCTGCTATGAGAAATATAAGCTGCCTCCAATGACACACCCCCCCCCCAGTGCCACACAATGGCTTAAGTCTTCCTGGGGAAGGAGGCAAGATCTAAGCCTAAGGCATGGGTAGGCAAACTAAGGCCCGGGGGCCAGATCCGGCCCAATCGCCTTCTAAATCTGGCCCACGGACGGTCCGGGAATCAGCATGTTTTTACATGAGTAGAATGTGTCCTTTCATTTAAAATGCATCTCTGGGTTATTTGTGGGGCATAGGAGAGCCAGTGTGGTGTAGTGGTTAAGAGCAGTAGATTCGTAATCTGGGGAACTGGGTTCGTGTCTCCACTCCTCCACATGCAGCTGCTGGGTGACCTTGTGCTTCTTTGAAGTCTCTCAGCCCCACTCACCACACAGAGTGTTTGTTGTGGGGGAGGAAGAGAAAGGAGAATGTTAGCCGCTTTGAGACTTCTGGTAGTGATAAAGCGGGATATCAAATCCAAACTCTTCTTCTTCTTCTCCCACCCCCCCTTGAAAATATAGTCCGGCCTCCTACAAGGTCTGAGGGACAGTGGACTGGCCCCCAGCTGAAAGAGTTTGCTGACTCCTGTTCTAAGGCCACATCCACACCAGACCTTTAAAGCACATTTAATGTGCATTTAAAGCACATGGCTTCCCCTGCAAAGAATCCTGGGAAATGTAGTTTGTTAAGGGTGGTGGGACACATAGGAGTAAAGTATAGCTCCCAGGGTTCTTTGGGAGAAACAGTGTGCTTTAAATATATATGTTGAATTTGGGATGTGTGTTGAATTTGGGATAAGAAAAAGATCTACAATGGACAGTTCCAGTTTAAGTCCAGCCTACATGCGTCCAGTGAACCCCAGGCCACCTTATCTGCCACAGCATTGCTGTTCAAACCGAAACGCACCACAAAGCATGATGGGAATCTGTACTGAAGCCCTCATCTGAAAGACTTGCATAATTCTTCCCAGTTTACTTCTGCTTTCCCTCTAAGGTGGGCTGCTTTACAGAGGAGAGTTCTCTGTTTGAAGGGCTGCCCAGTCCAAGTCCAGTTTAAAGGTTGGAATAAAAAAAGAAGACTTGAGGCTTCTCAGCTGCAGTTATCACCTGGAAAGCAGAGTAAGCAGGCACACAGCTCACCTGAAACAAACAAACAAATAAAAATCTTATACAAAAGCACAGTTCTGTGTAACGACCACAAAAAAATGCTGAAGGACACCTGATAAGAAACAACAATATATTGATAATGAAAAGGCTTTTGCACTAAAATAGACAAAGTATCAATACAAGTTCAAAGTGTATATTCTGGCAAGGCTTACAAAGAACCAAACAGCACAAAAATTGCTGAAGAGTGCCCTAGTCTAAATAGCTGGCAATTATCAGTACGCTCGCAAATAATACATTTCAGCAAGGCTTACAATGAACCACAGAGCACAAAAATTATTACTGTTGTACTGAAGATACTCTGAGCAGCTGATGACAGGCTCCCGGATAAGCTTCTGTTTTGAAGAACTTCCTCCGATTATAACACCTCAAAAGACTTTCAGGGGCCTGAATGCAGCTTTCACAGGTAGAAGGAATTCTTATTTCTCCAAAGAAGTTACTCAATTCAAGAGGATAATACCACTCCAAGGGTCCATAATTTTGTGGCTGACACAGGTCACCTGGCCACAGCCTTCGCCACTCTGGTGAGATGCATTGCATTGCTACTTAAATCAGAATACTTTCTGTATTTGCATCTATACATTAAAAAACCCCTAGTGAATGTAAATTTATGCATGGCTGTGTCCTCTGTTGTCATTTTTTTGGTGATGCATTCCTTCTCCCCTTTTTTGTCACAATGTGTAAGTTATTGTTGCTTATTCCTCTGTGAGGATCTGGGGGCAGCCCAAGACGTTTTGGCACCTGAGGTGAATCACAAAATGGTGCCCTCCCCAGGGAGTAAGGGGTGAATGAAGATCTACATCAGGAACAAGGGGGAAATAAAGATCTATATCAGGAACAAGGGGTGAGAAAACCACCAGTGCCTCCCATTCACCAAGAGGGAGCATGCGGGAGCCACCGAGGAGGCAGCAGATTTGGCCTCCAAGGAGCATGCTGCCATCTTGCAGTGGCAGTGGCACTGGAGACCAGAGCTGCTGTCCCTGTGGATCCTGCCACCTGAGGTGCTCATCTCACCTTGCCTCATGGGTGGGCTGGTCCTATGAGGACCTATACATCACAAAAGCAGTAGGGATTCTCACAGGGATATATTTTTCCAGAACGATGTTCTGAGAAAAGCAGTGCCTGTAATGATTGCCTACTATTCAAGGCTCTGAGCCACTGCCAGGAAAACAACAGCAATTCCAGTAATTCTAGTACCACAGTGCAGTGTACCCCAAACCACCCCAAACAGGGAATCTGTGGTTCTCCAGATGTTGTTGGACTCCTATCAGGCTTAGTCAGCATGGTCAAGAATGATGGGACTTGGAGCTCAATGACATTTGGTGGGTCACAGCTTCCCCATCCCTGTGCTAAATTCTAACCTGAAGGACCAGATGTGCAGCCTGGGAGTCATTCTGGACTCACAGCTGTCCATGGAGGCACAGGTCAATTCTGTGTCCAGGGCAGCTGTTTATCAGCTCCATCTGGTAAGCAGGCTGAAACCCTACCTGCCCGCGGACTATCTCACCAGAGTGGTGCATGCTCTGGTTATCTCTCGCTTGGACTACTGCAATGCGCTCTGTGTGGGGCTACCTTTGAAGGTGACCTCGAAACAATTAATCCAGAATGTGGCAGCTAGACTGGTGACTGGGAGCGGCCACCGAGACCATATAACACCGGTCTTGAAAGACCTACACTGGCTCCCACTATGTTTCCAAGCACACTGGCTCCCACTATGTTTCCAAGCACAATTCAAAGTGTTGGTGCTGACCTTTAAAGCCCTAAACGGCCTCGGTCCACCTCCATCATTCTGCCTGGGCACTGAGGTCCAGCGCTGAGGGCCTTCTGGCGGTTCCCTCACTGCGAGAAGCCAAGTTACAGGGAACCAGGCAGAGGGCCTTCTCGGTAGTGGCGCCTGCCCTGTGGAACGCCCTCCCACTAGATGTCAAAGAGAAAAATAACTACCAAACTTTTAGAAGACATCTAAAAGCAGCCCTGTTTAGGGAAGCTTTTAATGTTTAATAGGTTATTGTATTTTAGTGTTTTGTTGGAAGCCGCCCAGAGTGGCTGGGGGGACCCAGCCAGACGGGCGGGGTATAAATAATAAGTTATTATTATATTATTATTATTATAACCTATAATGAAACAGATGTTTCCTCAAAATGTCAAGTCCCGAAATGTGGCCCCAGAGAGACATTCAGATATGCAAGCCAGTTTTTCCTGCAGTTCTACTGGAATATAGTAATTTCACTAGATTTCCCGCTGAACTTTCTTCCTACCCGCTCCTTCCTCCACCATTTCTCTCCCCCCACCTCTCTCTCATCATTGATTCAGATCCCATGTAATAAATGGCCTGATTTCCCAACCACCTTGGAAATGTCATGCTGGAGTCAACAAAAATACTTAGTGTATGTTTTATCAAGAATTACAGCCAGCTCTGTATTACTCCAGCTTTCATCTCCGAATATCCTGACCGAGGTGCCTACTGTAGAATCGATGGATGAGCCAGGGCACTCGAAAATGATTCAATGAGCCGGCGAGCTTTCCCAGTTCATGGACATGACAGCCTGAAATGTACTTATTCACCCTGCTTCTGTCTCTTTGTGCACTGTACTTGAAGCCGCTGTGTAATTTAAGAGTACTCTGTATATCAGGTCTCAACTATTTCTTCCTGTGGATTTTTGGCGAATCATTGCAGGAAAACCTTGAAGGATGTGACATAATGCGCTGCAGCCCAAATCACCTTGCATTTTCGCCTGTTGTTGGGTTAATTTGGAGACCTCTCTCAATTAATTGTTATTGTTATAATTTGGCTATTATTGGGGGTATATTGGAAAACACACACACACACACACACAGAGAGAGAGAGAGAGAGAGAGAGAGAGAGAAACTTTGCTCACTCCTCACTTATAACCTGTATAATCTGGATATAATTTTCTTGTACAGGATAATTGGCTTAGCTACCATTCTGGAATCTACAGCAAAAGATGCTTTCCTTCCTTCCTTCCTTCCTTCCTTCCTTCCTTCCTTCCTTCCTTCCTTCCTTCCTTCTTCCCTCCCTCCCTCCCTCCCTCCCTCCCTCCCTCCTCTTCCAACTCAAAATGTCTGCTTGCTACTATCCAGTTATTTAATTAAACAATTTACATGCCATTTAGCACCACAGTCAACGTTGGAAGGGTACACTTTGAGCATCTCCGAACATTCCCTGCTCTACTTAGTTAAGCAATGTGATATCAGGGCTGGATCTACACTGATCTTAAAAAACGCTAAGAAAAACACACGCATTATATAGCTCTCAATGC
The DNA here is from genome assembly GCF_027172205.1 of Podarcis raffonei. Classification (NCBI taxonomy): domain Eukaryota; kingdom Metazoa; phylum Chordata; class Lepidosauria; order Squamata; family Lacertidae; genus Podarcis; species Podarcis raffonei. The sequence continues at coordinate 82,505,167 of NC_070607.1, forward strand.
AGTTTTCCATTGACAGCACCCCCTTGTGTCACATTTTTATATTGTATTTATAACATTATAACTCACAAGTGTAGATTAGTCCCAGGTGCTACTTTAGACTAAGCCAGAGGCTAAGTTCTATGACCGACCGATGGTACTTTTATGCTGTAATGTCATCCTCAACACAACTTCTCCAGCTTGTCACAAAAGAAGGTGTGTTGATTTATTTATTAATTACATTCATTTACTCATTCATTCAATGTAATTTGCCTACTGCTTAACCATAAAAACCTCTAAGCGGTCAAAGCGAAATATAAAATGAATGTTGGGCTGGAAGAGTTTTTGAGGGTATGCAGAGACACGAGAGGAAGGGGAAATCCCATTGCATGAGGGGAACTTGCGTTAGCAGTGTTGGATACAACCCATAAAAATTATCAATAGAATTCAGGGTTTCAACAACAACAACAACAGCAATTTATTATTTATACCTTGCCCATCTGGCTGGGTTTCCCCAGCCACTCTGGGAGGCTACCAACAACATATTAAAATACAATAGTCCTTCAGATATTAAAAGCTTCCCTAAACAGGGCTGCCTTCAGATGTCTTCTAAAAGTATGGCAGCTGTTTTTTCCTTTGACATCTGGTAGGAGGGTGTTCCACAGGGCGGGCGCCACTACCAAGAAGGCCCTCTGCCTGGTTCCCTGGAACTTCACTTCTCGCAGTGAGGGAACCGCCAGAAGGCCCTCGGCGCTGAACCTACAAAACCCCCTCAAAATATAAATAAAACGAGCAGCTGAAAAATACACATTATGATTTTATAGTGATAAAAGTATACATTATAAAAATATACCGTATTTTTCGCTCTATAACACGCACCCGACCATAACACGCACGTAGTTTTTAGAGGAGGAAAATCTGTAGGCATGCCACCCGTAGGCATTCCCTCCATAACACGCACAGACATTTCCCCTTACTTTCTAGGAGGAAAAAAGTGAGTGTTATGGTGCAAAAAATACGGTACATTATATTCAAAATTATACAATAGTGCATTATATTAAGATATACAGTATAAATCAAAATCACATATAAAAATGCATGTCAGATTTGCATATCTGGGTAGGCTTGTTTAAACATAAAAGCTTTTAGCAGGTGCCAAAAACTGCAGCAAATTAGAGTACTTATAGTCAACCCTTTCCCCCAGAGCAGGTAATAACAATGAATGCATGAAATAACAAGTAATGAAAAATAGAATAAAATAAACAATAGAATAAAATACAATGTAACATCCATAAGAGCCAATTCCCTGGGGCCCTGGGTGCCCGAGTACCCACAAAATTCACCATGAAGAGTCGGGCACTCACAAATTTTGGTGCCAGGGCCATGCATGCTGCATAGCACCCACGGTTCTGGGAACCCATGGTCGTGGGGCCAAATTGACAGTCCTGAAACATCCATCAGTATTCTTTGATCCAACCCTCCACCAGGCAATTGCTCTTACAGAGGTCATATTCAGTTTTTTTAAAAACTGCAGGTAAGAACTGAAGTCTAATGAATGGTGCAGCCTAAAGACTCATGCTAAAGTCTCACAAAATTAAGCTTTATTAATATTTTTTTTAAGTGAGCTTCTAGTCTTCATGGTATCAGAAGCCTGTTTGAAAAAATGATGCAAAACCTTTAACGCTCAAAGAAAAAGAAGGAAATTCATTTGCCCAGAGCTCTATTTCTGCATTCCATATATGAAGTGAGCTTACTAAATTCTTATGGTTCTTATTGCATTTGAAAGTCGTATCTTCAGAGTAAGAGCAATGGAGCTGAAATTAAAAGTTGCACAAATTTGAAATAATAGTAGAATTTGAATTCAGTGTTTCAGGCACCAAACAATGAAACGTTAAAGGCAATAACACTATTTATCAGCTTCACATACTTCTACGACTTGTTTATTTTGAAATCTCTAAATCCAACTGTTATGTACTGAAGTTCTCACCCTGGGCCAGCAGGGGGATACTGTAGATAGTTTTCACTCAGGTCCACATATGCAAATAAGGGATTGAAAGTGATGTTCAGTGATTGGATAGTTACAGGAAGTGGTTACTGTTGTGTTGTAGTGGAACTCTATATAAACAGGCTGGCTGAACCCTTCAGTTCAGTTCTGTTCTGGCCTGTGAATAAACAAGAGCTGTTTGAAGGATCACTGTGTCATCTGATATGTTCACCCACACCTTAACACCAACAATAATTTTAAGAGAGAAAAATGGAAGGGTGGGGAGAATTAGAAGAATATAAATTGGAATTAATTTTTGCAAGCAAATTTGATTTAGGAAAGGTATGTGAGAATTTCCCTATTCTCACCCCTTTATAGTCATTTCACTAGTTAGAACTGGCATCTGCCAGGCTTATGATGGTATAATATGCAAATTATGTTAATTACATTTGTCTAGTGTTGAAAATGGGATGTAGTGCTCCATCTCATCACGTATTTCTGATGTGGCTTTTAGTGCTGAAGTCATTATTCTTATATCTGCGCTATACCCAAGGTCACACAAAACACAGATTTTTCACCAAAGGACATACGAAGAATCTCACCAACCCAAATAACTGTAAGAAGACAGATGCTCTTTGTGGGGGAATGACAATTCCCATCTTCATGGGGAATTTCAGTGCCGAACTAGAAGGTGCAAATTATTCTGGATTGATTCATCTGGAGTAAGACTGACCTTAGTGTATACCTGTTTTATTTGTCTGTTTTTTAAGAGTGCGTCAGCTAAATGGGTTAACCTATTTTATTTTCTAAAATGTAACATTATCATCTATATGTTTTATAACAAATAAATAATAGTATATAGTCATATATACATATATAAGGCAACACAATTGTTTACGTATTTTAATATGTTGGTTCATTCATTCTGGTGACCAGGAAACTGCAATTAATCCAGAATGTGGCAGCTAGACGGGTGACTGGGAGTGGCTACTGGGACCACATAACACCGGTCCTGAGAGATCTGCATTGGCTCCCAGTACGTTTCCAAGCACAATTCAAAGTGTTGGTGAAGCCCTAAATGGCCTCGGTCCTCTATACCTGAAGGAGCATTTCCACCCCCATCATTCAGCCCAGACACTGAGGTCCAGCGCTGAGGGCCTTCTGGCAGTTCCCTCATTGCGAGAAGTGAGGTTACAGGGAACCAGACAGAGGGTCTTCTCGGTAGTGGCGCCCGCCCTGTGGAATGCCCTCCCTTCAGATGTGAAGGAAATAAGCAGCTATCTTATCTTTAAAAGACATCTGAAGGCAGCCCTGTTTAGGGAAGTTTTTGATATTTAATGCTGTATTGTTTTTAACACTTGATTGGGAGCCGCCCAGAGTGGCTGGGGAAACTCAGCCAGATGGGTGGGGAATAAATAATAAATTATTATTATTATTATTATTATTATTATTATTATTATTATTATTATTATTATTATAGTTTGGATTTGATATCCCGCCTTTCACTCCCTTTAAGGAGTCTCAAAGCGGCTAACATTCTCCTTTCCCTTCCTCCCCCACAACAAACACTCTGTGAGGTGAGTGGGGCTGAGAGACTTCAAAGAAGTATGACTGGCCCAAGGTCACCCAGCAGCTGCATGTGGAGGAGCGGAGACGCGAACCCGGTTCCCCAGATTACGAGTCCATCGCTCTTAACCACTACTATATTCTTTCTGTCTTTCTTCCCTCTGACCCCCACTGGGCGCTCAGCTCGCACTTCTGATGGTGCCACTGGCTGGCTGGGCAGAGGGCCCTGCAGATTCCCACCCCAGTGACTGAATTCCTCTGCTGAGGCTTCCAGAGGAGTCTGTGGGCCTCACCCAGCTTCCCAGAGCAGCAGAGGATTGGCCTGGGGCAGGTGGGCATGTGGGCTCCAAGCAACTCTCAGCAAGAGCGGAGAGGGCTAATTTTTGCACACCTAGGTATGTCTCTGCCACCAGCCTCACCTGAAAAGGGGGCCTGTCCTTTTTTGCATGTCGACAGAACCCCTGTTGCCTTCTGATTTGCCCCTCTGGCTTGCCCTAGAAAGTTGGTCTTCTCGCCGTTCTTTCCACCATCTCCTGCCCCCTCTTCCCAGGATTATTTACTTGCTCGATTTATTTTGGGCATTTTTTATTAACAAGCTAGCTTAGCACAATACAAACAAAAATAGCTCAAGAAGCGTCAAGGTTCTAAAATGACAGCACGAAGGGGTTTTTTAAAAAAATAAATAAATATGTAAGTAAACAGGGAAATAATGGCAAATGTTAATTGTGCTGAGATTAGTATATTCTGGTGTCAGTAAGAAAATGGATAAATAAATACTTGGAAGTGCTAGAGAAATGTTCCTTGTTATGAAATATCAGCGTCAGCATCATTAGCATCCTCTCGGCAGTTCTCTCTTTGGTTTCATGTAGGTAGATGAAACATACCTCTAAAGGGGGGTGGGAGGAACTTCAGTCATTGGACCATGTCATCTTCAGAGTAGACCACTGACTTTGAAGTAGCTTCTCCAGACAAAGGAATTTGGAATGTATAGCTTTAGAGCAGGGATGGAGTGCATGTGGCCATCCAGATGTTGCTGGACTGCAACTCCACACATCTGGAGTCTTCACATGCTGGGAAATCTCTAACTCATTGAAGGTTCGAGACCAATTGGCTACCCAAACATTACATTTATTATGTATTGAGATCTAGCAGTCCCATGCCCGATGCTGTTCAGAAATTCCAAGAAACCAGGAAATTGGTACAGTCAGTGGTTAATCACTATGCAAAATTTGGCTAAAATCAGTGCAGTTTTAAAAGGTTCCATCCACTATTTTGATTCTAATTCAGCAAAGGTCCTTAGCAACTTCAGTATAAAGGTTCCTGTTTGCAGGTTTGGCTTAGTAATTTATGATTGTTTCCTTTACAAGCCATGCTCTAGTTATGCTAAAGTGAATGGCAAAACCTGCAGGTTCCGGTGCTTGGAGTGGACCAAATACTGGATGGGTCCTCAGTTTTATCAATAGGTAAAGTAGGTTATGGACAGTCCTTCAATTTATCTGATTTATACAACAACAACAATCTTTATTACGGCCCAGAGACCCAACAAATCGTTACAAAGCAATACACAATTCATACAGCCTACCTCCAGGTTAAACAAGCATTTTGTTCAGAATATAGGGATCATTGGTTCTTGCAACCACCGATAAAAACTTTGCCACTGCTAATGTTCTAGCATTTGCAATAGGAACCTGACATAGTGAGCCTCTGATTTTCCCGGGAAAGGTACCAACAAGGGTAGTATCAGTTCAGCCCTGGCTTGCTCATATTTTGCACAGTGCAACAAAATATGTTTTATGGAATCGATGTCTTGAGCACACGAGCAGTCTGTCCTGGTAGGGAACACGTCTCAACCTGCCATCCAACACTGCAGAAGGAAAGACGTTTAGTCTGGCTTTGGTGAAAAGCCTTCGATAGTTTGGTACTGTCAGGTTTTTAATGTAAGATGTTAACTTAAAGACATGCCCATATTGTACTCCTACTGCCAGCGGACTACAGGCTGCGTGTGATCGAGATCGCAAGTCACCGTGTGCATTATCCCATAATCTTTGCTTTAACATCTTTTGGGCGCCTTCTTAACTCAGGTAATACAGTTTGGGTGGGGGGTGACAGACCAATAGAGGCGGCTTTTTTAGCCATGGTTTTCTGCCATTTGCTGACAAATTCCTCATTGGTCAGGTGTTGGTACAAACCCTTCCCTAGATCAAACACTGAAATCCTGAGCCAATGTTTTAGGGCAGCCCACCACACTTTAGTTGAAATTGGGCATTCACCAGCTCCTAACAGAAGTACGGAGTTGGGGACACAGTTGGGTACCTGCAGCAGAGATCGTAGAAATTTTGCCTGAAAGCCACCTAGCTTTGGCAGGTCCCCATTATGCCAGACATTTGCAGCATACAGGAGTTGGGAAATGGGTTTTGCGTTGAAAACCCTTAAGGCTGCTGGAACATATTTGCCGCCCTTTGTGAAAAAGAATCTGAGTATGGCTAGCTTTGTGATCTCCGCCTTTTGAAGGGAGGTTTGCCAGTGGTGCTTCCAAGATCTTGTATGATGGAATGTGAGCCCTAGATAACTGAAGTATTTGATCTGTTCAAGGTTATGGCCATCCAGCACCCATTTGGACCGGGAGAAGCTTCTTTTGAAAACTAAAATTTTAGATTTTTCATAATTAATGGATAAACCATTTCCAGAACAGTAATCAGAAAATTTCCTCAGCAGATAATTCAAACCCGGTCTGGAACGTGAGATGATTTATCTGAATAAACATCTCACCAAGATACAACCGCAAAACCTCCTGTGCAGTAATATTTTACAAACAACAGCAATGGAATAAACCATGGGGGAGGGGGGGAAAGAACACAAGTAAAATATGTATTCAATTTTTCCACAAACTCAAAAGTTGCTAGGGAGCAGCCCCTCGCCTTACAGGCTGCCAGTACAATTATATTTACAAAGAACTGACAAGGGTTGACCTTTGCCTATTTCTTCCTGTCTGCCTTTTAGTTGTCTTGGAAAAGCCTGGTAACTTGACAGACAGATTTGATGGGCACATTTCCAGACACTGGCTGTCTCGGTGGGTGAGGGAGCCCTGTTAAGAACCAGGAAAGCTTTTAGGCATTATAGCTAAGCTCCTGTAATGAAATCTACTGTGCTGGAAGGAAGGGGAATTTTCTCCCCCACCCCACACACAGATCAGGTCATGTAGCAGTTGGTAACACACTGTTTTCCCAGCATTTTGATTACAGCAACCCCCCACCCCATCCCACCATTCATGTCAAATAATTACAGGCAATTTCAAACTCCAATGACTGACTAGGATGAACGGTGGACCTGAAATGACGTGGGCATGCACAAAGAAGGGTGTGGGTTTTTTTTTTAATAGAACAGAAATGCTCACACACAAGAGATCAGTGGACATGCTGGTCCCACATGTGAATCCTCACAAATGTGCAGCCTTGTTGCACACCTGCAGAATAGGAATGGGTTGAACAACACATACGTCATATGTTGTCCGGCTTCTCTCCTCCTCCTCCTCCTTGTTCGGTGATCACTCGTAGCTGAGTAAGATTGTCTTCCATGAACACAGTTTTAATATTGAGTCCGTAAGTGACTATGGAGGCCAATTCTGGATCCACACATCTTTCCACAGTGTGGACATAGGTTTCCGGGCAGGAGTTGATCACTGTGTGGATATGCCAAGTGTGCCTTCCTCTTAGCATGTTTCTCCCTTACATCCTGGGTTCAAGTCTCTTCAAAGCCCATGACACCTTTGGTAAAGGCTGTTCCCCAAATGGAGCGCTCACAGGTAAGTGTTTCCCAATTGTTGGTGTTTATACTACATTTTAAAAGATTTCCCTTGAGACAGTCTTTAAACCTCTTTTGTTGACCACCAGCATTACGCTTTCCATTTTTAAGTTTGGAATAGAGTAGATGATTTGGAAGACAAAATGACCGGTCCAACGAAGTTGATGTTGAAGAATTGTTGCTTCAACACTGGTGATCTTTGCTTCTTCCAGTACACTGGTATTAGTTCACCTGTCTTCCCAAGTGATGTGTAAAAATTTTCAGAGACGCCATTGATGGAATCTTTTGAGGAGTTGGAGATGGGGTTTATAAGTCGTCCATGTTTCACAAGCATACAGTAAGGATGGTAGTATAATAGCTTTGTAAACAAGCGTTTTGGTTTCACTGTGAATGTCCCAGTCCTCAAACACTCTGCACTTCAAATGGGAGAAAATTGCACTAGCAGAGCTCAGGCGATGCTGGATTTCGGCATCCATGTCCGCCCTTGTGGAAAGATAACTGCTCAGGTAGGAGAAGTGATTGACATTTTCCAACATTACACCATTGAGTTGGATTTGTGATGCTGCAGAGGGGTTATTTTGTACTTGTTGGTGCAGCACTTTGGTTTTTTGGATGTTGAGTGATAGGCAGTAACTGACCAGCGAGACACAATCCATCAGGAGGATTTTGGGTATCAAATGGCAGGACAGAGTTTCAAACAAAGATGTGATCTCCCAAGCCCACATTCCCAGCACGTTTGCACTCCTGTCTCAGCGACATCTATTCCGGCTGGGTCATGTCCACAGAATGGAAGATGGCAGGATCCCCAATGATGTTTTCTACAAGGAACTGGTTTCAGGCAGCAGGCCCGTTGGCAGAACAACTCTGCGTTACAAAGATGTCTGTGAATGTGACATGAGGGTTGGCAACATCAACCCCGCCGTGTGGGAATCCCTTGCACACAACCGCACTGCCTGGAGACAGTCAGTCAGGCTATGTATCCGTAGCAATGTACAGAGGAGGAATGACTGCTGGGAAGAGCACAGAGAAAAATGCCATGATGCATCTTTAGCAGCCCAACCGGGCGTCTTCATCTGCCCCAGCTGCAACAAAACCTGTCTCTCCTGTATCAGTCTCTACAGCCCCAGCAGGCGCTACAGCCTTCCAACAGTTTGACTTCATGTCCCAAGGGTGCACTCCTGTGCTGCCAAATGCAGCAGTTCTTTCCAAGGATATCAGGACAAAAGGAATGAGGAGGTGGAAGGGGAAACAAGACAGTTTTATTAATTAACAAACAAACAAACAAAGCATAACATAAAACATACCCGACAGGGGCCACCCAATCTCCCCTTCAGCTGCCCAGAGCCCCAGGTAGAGCAGCAGGAGAAAGACCCCGACTGTCAGTCTCCCAGCATCAGGTCCTTTGATCTGGGCAGAAGCTCACTGGGTCCCTCCCACCTATGGCTTTTATAGCCTGCCTTGATGTAATCAAGTGCACCTGGTATTACTCATGATTAATACAGAGCAGCTGAGAGTCTCCCACTACCTGCAGCCGGCATCCAGGCAGCACTTACAAGACAGAAAAACCCAATAAACTCCCGACAGGTGTGTGAAACACCAGAATCAAACTGGGGATGTTAAAAGGAAAGGGACATGCCACCCAACTCCTCGAAATACAATTGTCTTCCGCATTTCCACTACAGCTCCTCCATTGTCTCCTGAGACAGACAGATGCCAACATACCACATGTGATAAGAGGGCCAATGAACAGTCTGGGAATACTAATTTTATGGCATCATTGCAGGCCTAGGGGCATAGGAAGCTACCATTGGTCCATCCAGGTCAATATTGTCTATGCTGACTGTGAGTGACCCTTCAGGATTTCTCAGCCTTAACTGGTGATGCTGGGGATTGACACTGAGATCCACCACTGAGCTACAGCTAAATGAGTATTGACATGATCTATAACTGGATGGGAGACCATTGAATTTTCTCTTTCTCCAGTTCCCCTTTCCAAAGTCTAGCATAAGCCTTTCCCTCAGAAATGAGTAACTGATGTCCCCTCGTTGCTCTGGCTAGCCAATGAGGAGATCTTGACGCTTTCTCGGTAGTGGCGCCTGCCCTGTGGAACGCCCTCCCATCAGATGTCAAAGCGATAAATAACTACCTGACATTCAGAAGGCATCTTAAGGCAGCCCTGTTCAGGGAAGTTTTTAATCTGTGATATTTTAGTGTATTTTTGGTTTCTATGGAAGCCGCCCAGAGTGGCTGGGGAAACCCAGCCAGATGGGCGGGGTACAAATAATAAATTATTATTATTATTATTATTTCAAGAGTTACTATGGTTTGTAACCTGTGGTCTTCCAGATGTTGTTGGATTGCAGCTCTCATAATCCCTAACCACTGGCCATGGGCCTGAGAGTTTCCCCATCCTTGGCGTACAGGGAATCGAAGCAAGAGGGAAACAGCTAAGCAAGGGATGGATATATTTAAGGAACCTATTAGAGCTGGTCATTGAATCCCTCCAGAAACAAGTTTCTAGCATCCCCAAACTTTTCCCAGGTTTCATCCCCTTGCCAATAAGTGACATGGACAATTCCAAACAGGCTCCAGGCATCACCGGAGCAACATGAAAAACCTTGGCCAGTATTTGCACCTTTCAAATGACTGAAACTTTCTTTGGTAATAGCATTAAAAAAACACAGCTACATTAGAGCAGCTCCCCCCCTCCTCTCCTCCCCATCTCAGCATAAGCATTTGAAACTATACGGCCATTAGAAATGAACAGTCTGTCGAATTAAAGGTTGTGCAATTAATTAAGTGCAAATTCTGTAAAGCTGGACCAAGGAGAAAATTCATCACGGCTATGAAATATGACCTCTCGTGTCCAAAAGACAAATATGTTTAAACAAATTATGAAAATTGATGACAAAATTACTGGTGGCAAAATGCACACAGAGCAAATATAAGACAGCTGTACTTTGATTCAGCATGGTCGCTTCGCCCTTACAGAACTCATGATTCATTATCTCCACTGCCTTGTAGAACTTTTCCTAGTTAATTTCTGCTCTTCAGCATTGATAGCAAAAGTTCTTCGTAGTGGCTGGCTGGCAATTTCCCGTCTTCTTTTCAAAGTTAGAGATTCAATCATGTATACATTCGACTTCGATGTCTTGGTGATGCAATCAGTGTCAGCTGGGAATGCCACAAAACCATCTCTCTAGTCTGGTAGGATAATTCACACTCCCTGAACAAGGTCTGTCATAATGAAATCTCCTCGCTATCATGAATTTGCCCAGAATGCACTTTGTGACAATTAACTTAGTTGGTTAATCTTGTATTTCTGTTTCTTTTATTTTAAAGAAAATTATATATGTATGTATGGCAAAGGGAATCTTTTTCATTCCAAGTACCAAATTCTTTCTTTTGAGCCATGTTCAGGAACCTGTGGTGGGCAGGGCCACAGCAAATGTGTGCAAAGGAAAATACCTGAGACATTTTTAAAAAGTAGGCTAAGGGCCATCTCAAGACATTTTGGCACCTGAGGTGGACCCCAAAATGGTGTCCCACCTCCCTGCCAGGGAAGAAGGAGTAAGGAAAGATCTACATCAGGAACAAGGGGATGAACAAAGATCAACATTGGGATCTAATGCTCCTGTGAATCCTGCCACCTGAGGCTGTCATCTCACCTTGCCTCATAGGTGGGCTGGCCCGGAATAAAGATCTACACCGGGTTCTGCTGCCCCTGTGGATTCTGTCGCCTGAGACTTTTGCCTCACCTTGCTTCATAGGTGGGATGGCCCTGAGTAGGCTACATTCCAACCATGCAATAGACAGAGGTTTCTATCCAGTCACACCTCACACCCCTCTGTTTTCTGCTGCTCCAGAGAAGCGGACATGGAGCAATGGATCCAAACTACAAGAAAGAAGATTCCACCTAAACATTAGGAAGAACTTCCTGACAGTAAGAGCTGTTTGACAGTGGAATTTGCTGCCAAGGAGTGTGGTGGAGTCTCCTTCTTTGGAGGTCTTTAAGCAAAGGCTTGACAACCATATGTCAGGAGTGCTCTGATGGTGTTTCCTGCTTGGAAACTCGATGGCCCTTGTGGTCTCTTCCAACTCTATGATTCTATGATTCTGATTCTATGATCCTTCAACCAGATAAACAAGAGATATTGTCAGAGATCAGTGACACATTCCAGCTAAGCCAAAACAGGGTTGGTGAGGAGGTTTGGCCTCAGGAGGAAGCATGGCCAGAGGCCTCCCACCCCTGATCTACATCTACATTTTTTTTATCTGGACTTAGTCATACATAGCGTAGATCAATTTAAATCAATTGGACTGACTTAAATCCTATTAATTTCAGTGGATCTGCTCTGGCTAAGTCTATATGCATCCTATAATCTTGCCTTCATATTTTGTATCAGTTGGTGGTGTAGAAAAAATTCTGCAAATAAAGAAACCCTGAACGATTGCTATGGAAACTCTGGGCAAAGGATTCTGGGACATGTTTTAGGAGATACAGTCATCTTACACAGAGCACTAGTAGGCCTCACCGTTGCCCACTTGAACTGAGAACATGACTGAGAATATTATTGAAAACAACTGTTCTAGGGCAGTGTTCTTCAACCGTAGATGCTTCTTCTTCTGGACATCATTCATACAAGAAATATGCAAAATAACTAAGCAAGTCTTAGAAATCATGCCAGAACTGGCCCTACCAAACTTCTTCCAAGATAATAATGCCCACTCACAGCACAAAGAGCCCATAACACAGCTACTCTCAGCAGCCAGAAGCATCATAGCCAGACACTGGAGAGACATGTTAGGAGTATAGCATAGACCAATGGTATCCAATTGTATGGGAAACAGCCTTGCTAGAAAAACTAACCAATAAACTGAAACTGACATTGGGACAAATAGAAGAAGACGCATTCACCCTGATATGATTCCCCTTTATAACATACAGTGGTACCTCGGGTTACAGACGCTTCAGGTTACAGACGCTTCAGATTACAGACTCCGCTAACCCATAAATAGTACCTCGGGTTAAGAACTTTGCTTCAGGATGAGAACAGAAATTGCGCAGCAGCGGCATGGCAGTGGCACAAGGCCCCATTATCTAAAGTGGTACCTCAGGTTAAGAACAATTTTGGGTTAAGAACGGACCTCCAGAACGAATTAAGTTCTTAACCTGAGGTACTGTACATAGCCTAACAAGACAACAACAAGAATCCACCAACAGCATACGAATCTATATGGCTGACCTGACCCAAACACACACACACACACCCCACTCACACACAAAAACAAATTTCACTACAGCCAATCAAAGACAACCAACCACACCCTAGGCCACACCCAACCTCTCTCACCCTCAAAGAAATACAACAAGCGAATAGTAAAGAGAACCCACACAAGTGACGCTGACACAAAACCCCACACATACACTAAGTAGAAGAATTGAAGCATTTCCACCCGACCCCACCCCACTCACCATCCCCCTCCCCCTCTTTCCCCCTTTTCTTCCTAACCTAACATTGTATGGAGCACCAATGTCTCACAACAATGAGCACTCACATTTTACATTATGGGTGCCCTTTGCCGGATCACGTGTGGTGCTACAGTTCCCAGGGTGCTTACTGGCAAACAGGGGCTGGCTTGCCTCTCATTGTTAATTTTTGGAGGTTCACAACCAGCCTCAGTAATCAAGTTTTTTGCTGGGAGGTGGGGCCAGTCCCATTTATAAATAGGGGATGGAGCTGACTATAGCCAGGCAGTCGGCTCTGGAGATTCACCCTCCCTACCCTCCCTTTGTTTAATGTTTTCTTGTTTGCAGGTTAACTTTTTCTTCCTGTTTAGCGGGTGCTGCTGCGGACTTCGACTGGTTACTGTTGAAGGACTGGGAAGAAATTTCCCTGCATTGGCAGGTTTTGTCTTCCCTGTAGCAATTCGTCACAACTTTGGTGATTATGGCCTTGGGTGGAATCCTTTAGTCTTTTCTTCCCTATATGGCGGGTGTGTGTGAAGTGGTGACTCACCCCCCATGCGGCGGCGATTCCAGGGTCCCCTCTTGAAGGGGTTATATATATGGTGTCACTGGCCATACACTGAAAGGTCATCAGTGAACTACCCTGTGTGAGGGGAGATAGGCTGGGCTGCACCCACATATCCCATTTACCCTGATGAGCCCCAGTTCCCCCTGGCTGCGGGGCTGGGAGGGATACACCCCCAAGGCCTAAGCCAAGGTCTTCCTACATTCAGAAGTTGTGGCCTAATTTTTATTCCATATAAATTCAGAGTCTTTATTCCTTCCTTATGATCCTTGGGGGCTGGGGCTGTTGCCTCCTGGTCACGCAAATGAAACTGATCTGTAGAAAATGCAACCTGAAAGAAGAGACAATGCACGTATTTTTGTAAACGAAGAAATCTTTAATAAAAAAATATATTTTAAAAACACGCATAGATGCTGCTGAACTACAACTCCCATCTTCCCCAGCCTCTGGCCCTTGTCCTGGAGGTCCAAGGTTGCTGCTTAAATCTCACTTCAGTGGCGTTTAGGCTGCAATCCTAACCACCCACATTTGCCTGGGAATAAGCCCCGTTGACCTCAGTAGGGCTTAGTTATGCGTAGACATGTGCTCAGTTGCAACACTACAGGATCGAAACATTTCTGTCTTCTAAGAGACAGCATGTGAGACATGCAGCCCTGATGCGTTCTGCTGCAAGAGTTGTCCTTCTTTACTTTGAAGAGAGATATTCCAGCCCATCTGGAGATAAAACATTTAAGAACAACATGAAATTTGGAAGTTCAAACTGAAAACAAAAAATGCGTAAGTCTCATATTCCTCCTCCGCACAATAACTACACATAGATGTGTTGTCCTTATGCCAACTTTTGCCTATTAGTATATTAGTAACCAATGTAAGATAGAAACAATTATTATATGCAGTTCATAAGTTTAGGTGATTTGCCTGTTTTTTCATGTAACATGAGAACTAGAGGACATCAGATGTCCAAAAAACCTCTTTGATTAAGTATTCAGAGGAACCAAGCCTGCCTCTCTCTTTTTTCGAGTAGCAATTTACGGCTGCAAAAATGTTGCTGCAAATTTTGAATTGGCAAAATGCACTGCAGGTATAAATCAGAACCCTCTCACTGCTAAGTATTGCATATAATTTGTGCACACTGTCACAGTGTTCGAGGTGCAGCAAGTAACTAAATCATGCTATATTAACAATGTGCGAACTGCTTTCAGAAATCCCCAAATCAGCAACCACAGTTAATATAAAGGAAAATTCAGGCTGATATACCATATATCTCCATTTATTGCATAGGCATTCCATATGGGTGCTTGTGAATCAGTTGAAGCTCAACAATAACAAAACTGAACTAAAGCAGCAGTTCCATTCATTATTCAGTGCCTGCTCCCCCCCCCACAAGTTTCTCATGGCCATTAATTTCCATGGGTCTACTCGTGAGAAGAGCCTGGTTGGATACAATTACCAAGGCAGTGTACATACCCCCTCATGTTTTCCTTACAGTAATCCTGTTTCCTGTGCTAGTCACAGAAGATTGTGAGCATAATACATATATGCACATGTGTCATCTATCTCTCCTTTCATCCATTCCAGCTTTCCCTTCCTTTCTTCCAAGGACCTCAAGTTGGCATACAAAATCCTCTTTCCTTTTATCCTCCCAACAACCCTCAGAGATAGGTTAGGGAGGCAGCCAGTGATAAGCTTCTTGGCAGGTTGGGAATCTGAACCTGGGTCTCCCCAGTCCAGCACTCTAACCATTACACCACACTAGCTTAAAAATGTGGAACCCTGGATTTTTGAGACCACAGTTGTCTCTGTTGAAGTCAGTAGGCATATTCTAACACCGATTTAAGAATGCAAAATTGGGGTGTGTGCGTGCAGGGAAGCAATGGTTTTAAAGCTTTGGATTGTGGCCGGGAATATTACTGTCTCAAAATAGTACCAGAGAAGCAAGCCATTTTGGCACAACAGACCCAGGAATCAAATGAATACGGCATAAATAAAATGCTTTGCAAGTGCATTATACTGCACGTTTTAAAAGGTTTTCTTTAAGGCTTCGCCACAAGAACTGGGAGACAAGCATCTTAATCTCTCCCTGTTTTTTCTTCCCCCTTATCTGTCTCAAAGTCACAGCAGTGCTTCAACTTGCCATCTCCTCTTTTATAACTGATCTCGTAATAAGTCACTCCGAGATGAGTGTAATCATACTACAATGTGCAGTTAGGATAATGGACGGCTTGGGCTCTATCACTTCTCTGCATCTTGAGGATTTCGAGGTATGCCTTGGAGGAATGCATTAGATGCTATGGTTAATTAACTAATTTACTCAATCAAGTTTAACAGTGGTTTTAACTTTAATGGCGCCATTACATTTTAATATGAAAATAACAGGCTGTGTTTCTGGCAGTCCCCACAGCCCGCCTCCCCTGTACCATCCACTTAACAATTTGATTCTGATTTGTGAGCCTTTACACCCATTTATAATGTCAAGTGCTTGTAATACAATATACCTCCCGAATCCATTACTGGTGTGGACCTTCTGGAAATGGATGCTGAAGTTTTATGACAGGTTCTCGACACTGTGTGTTCAGGGGGGCAAGGGTTAGAATACCTCACTGGGAGATGGTGTTGCAATTGCACAGAGGACCCAAGGCATGGAACTTTATCCCTGGGTTGTGAGAAGACTCACCCACCTTCAACTGTCTTGTACCCTTGCAGAAGAATGGAAGAAGAGGACAACTTCAGGAGCCATCAGAGGCCGCATGAAATGAGGTTGGGGGCCAGAGGTTGCCCATCTGTGGCTTAGGAGCAGGGTATGGGGAGCAAAGAGGGAAATAATTTGGGGTTTTCTTTCAAAATCAAGGTGGGGAACATGTGGCTCTCCAGATGTTGCATTTTGATGAATACTTATCCCTAATATATGCATATCTGTACACATTAATTGGCCAAAGAACTGCACCACAAAATTCCGAGACGTGTAGCTTTTAAAGGATAAACATGTTTTGGTTTATGCATGAGTTCAAAAAGTGGAAATCAAGGCCATTTCTCATTAAAATACAAACAAAACCCAATTCATCCCCCATCCTTACTCCACATAACTATACAGGAAATTATGTATAGTCAAGGAAATGCCCCTGATGCCTTTGGAGTCACCCAAACAGAAGTCCTCAAAGATAATTAGTGAGTGAGTCCTCTGAAATGGCACGGACATGATGTTTTTGAAGCAAGTTTGAAACAAAAAGAATGTGTGCCCATGTGTTGTTTGGTATTACAAAACAAGAAATATGTTATTCTCATTGAAGAGCAACTTTGATCTAGCCACTTAAGAACATAAGAGCCTGCTGGATCAGGCCAATAGTCCAGCGCCCTGTTCTTCAGATGCCTGTGGGGAACCTGTGAGCAGGACCCAAGCACAAGAGCACCCTTCCACTCAATGGTTTTCAGCAGCTGGTATTCAGAAGCATTCGTGGGGCGCCATGGCTTAGTTGGTCAAAGCACCTGTCTAGTAAACAGGAGATCCTGGGTTCAAATCCCAGTGGTGCCTTCGTGTTTCCGAATTGATTCTTTTTTTAACAGCCAGTGTGGTGTAGTGGTTAAGAGTGGTGGACTTGTAATCTGGTGAACCGGGTTCGATTCCCTGCTCCTCCACATGCAGCTGCTGGGTGACCTTGGGCTAGTCACACTTCTCTGAAGTCTCTCAGCCCCACAAACAGAGTGTTTGTTGTGGGGGAGGAAGGGAAAGGAGATTGTTAGCTGCTTTGAGACTCCTTCGAGTAGTGATAAAGCAGGATATCAAATCCAAACTCTTCTTCTTCTTCATGCCTCTGACCGCTTGGAACTGAACTACTTACCAGCAATTTACCCATCCCATAAACGTCATGCTGTGCCAAATCAGTCATTTTGCAGACAATGCTTTTTTGTTGTTGTTGTTGTTGTTCTTCAGCACAGAATCACAGAGTTGTAGAGCTGTAAGTGACCCCATCTAGTCTTTTGGCCCAATGTGGGGCTCAAACCCACAACCCTGAGAGTAAGAGACTCGTGCTCTATCAACTGAGCTATACACAAAGACACTGTTCCCTAAAGGAGTAGATGGAATGCTTAGGATCTCCCATTTCGACTGCAAATATTCTGGAGAAGAAGTACTGAGAGCAGACAGGGGATGTGCAAACCCAAGAACAAACCTTGGTTACAGCTTGTGGTTTGTCCAGAGCGACTCAAACCACGAGCCTGGGTTCAGATGACGAACCGTGGCTTAGCTCACAGCTGCAGGAGTGGGAGAGGAGCACAGCAGCTGATCTCTCCAAGGCCCTTAAGGCTTACAGAGTCACACGTAGCCATGGTTTGACTTAGTGCTACAGGTGAATCAGTTCATTGACCTGCCCACGGAGAACTGTGAGCTTCATAGCTGTATTTGTCCCTCGTCTCACTACATCCAAATGCAGGCCCCCTAGCCACTGTGCCACTCCAGTTTTTCAGAGCTGCTTGCGCCTAACTTCTCCTGTGTCATGGTTTGTGACAGAACGATCTTTGTAAAGCAATTTTAGCATGTGATGTCTTCTTGCTTGACATATCAGGTGTGCAGCCCCAGAGCCTGCCTTTGAAATATACCAACCTAATCATTCCATACTCTGATCCTTAACTGGATGTGCTTAGCTTTGGCGTATCCATCCCACTGAGCTGTCTCCTCTTGTCTATTTGCGTCTATTTCATTCTTCATGGAGCCATTAGAACACACTGGTGGTCACTTCTTGTTAGAAGAATATGCTGTGTCCATCTCTCTGCTTTCAGAACATTTATCGTTTCTGTCGCATTGTCCTGTTCCACACATCCTCATTATAGGTAGCTTCTGTCTTCTTCTTTTTTTGTCATAGTCAGCAGTGAAATGCCCTCAAATGATGCTTGGCTTCATTATGACTTCTTCCTTTATTTTGATCTCCAATCCTTATTGAAAAAAGCATTTCCATCTTGTGGAAATAATTATCAGGAGATGGGAGAAACATAAAATTCCATTTGTTGCCTGAAGATATTCAAGGTTCATAGAGCAACCTGAGCATCAGTTATGGTGAATTGTATTGTGTATCTTAGCAGGATGTTAAAGCAATAACATTCATATTTTTGTTCCAGTCTGTCTTAAGTTTCTTTAACTTGTGATTGCAGGGGTCATTTTGCATTTCTTTATTCCAGTCATTTAAAAGTGATTCACAGAATCATAGAATTTGGAAGGGACCCCAAGGGTCATCAAGTCCAACCTCCTGCAATGCTAGAATCTCAACCGTCCATGACAGATGGCCATCCAACCTCTGCTTAAAAACCTCCAAGGAAGAAGAGCCCACAGCCTCCCAAAGGAGTCCATTCCACTGTCAAACAGCTCTTTCCATCAGAAAGTTCTTCCTGATGTTTAGTCGGAATCTTGTAATTTGAATCCATCGGTTTGGGCTGTACCTTCCAGAGCAGAAGAAAACAACCTTTCTTCATCTTCCATGTGACAGCCCTTCAGATATCTGAAGATGGCTATCTTGGTCTCCTCTTCTCTAGGCTAAACATACCAAAGTCCCTCAATCATTTCTCATAAGGCTAGGTTTCCGCACCCTCTATTGTCTTGGTCCTTCTCCTCTGCATACTTTTTAGATTCTCAAAATCCTTCTTAAATTGTGGCACCCAGAACTGGACACAGTACTCCAGGTGGGGTTTAACCGAGCCAGAATACAGCGGTACTATTACTTCTATTATGTTTACGTTTGATCCATTGCTACTAAACAATATTAAAAGCCACTTGTGTGAACGAGCAGGAAGTGTATTCATCAGATCTTCAGATGACACAAAACTGGGGTGGAACGCAAAATGTTAAAAGAGTAAATTGGAATTTTAAAAGTCCTGGCTAAATTGTAGCACTGGGCTACAGCCAACAGAATAAAAATTAAGGATGACCAGTATGATATATTATACTTAGGAAAGGAAAACCATATGCGCAGATACAAAACTATGGTTAACTGGCTAGGCAGATAGAGGTGTTACAGTAACTTGCCAACTGAGTCAACAATGGGAAATGGTAAAAAAAAGGGGGGGCAAATGCTATTTTGGGATCCATTTGCAGAAATAGCATATACAAGAAATGGAACATGATAGCTCCTGTGCTCGGCATTGTTCAGTTTTTGACTCATAATAAGAAAAAGGTTTATATATTTGAAAATGGTTCAGGGGAGACTAGCAGATATGATAAATGGTTTAGGAAGAATAACATATAAGAAAGTGTTGAATGAACTGTGTATGTTTAGTCTCAAGCAGAGAAGACTTTTGAAGTGATAGGAGGAATGATGATCTTTCACAAAAAAGTCTTTTTTAAAAGTTGCTATTTAAAAAAAGACACCGATTGAATCACGGGTTCTTAGGCCAAGTCTATGCAAACAGCAGATGATATGGTAAAAGTATAGTACTGTTTTACCCTCTTTTAGTTGAGAATTTGGGAACAGGCTGCGGCTCAGTGGTAGAGCATCTGCTTTGCATCCCAAAAGCCCCAGATTCAATCTCTGACATTTCCAGGTAGCGCTGGGACAGAGCCCTGCCTGAGACCCCAGAGAACTGCTGCCAATTGTATAGAAATGATAGAGCCACATGGACCAATATTTTGACGCAGTATGAGGCAATGTCCTATGATGCTAATCAGCTTTCTGCAACCTGGTACCTTCTAGGTGTTTAGGACTACAACGCCCATCAGCACCAGCCACCTGTGTGTGTTTCTTTCCATTAAACATTCCTCTAAAATGCTGCAGCCTTCCCAGTTCCCAGCACCTTCTGACCTGATAAAAAGCTCATGGGAGGAGTTACCTGAGCTTTAATAGAAGCATGAGAAGCCAGGAAGGCTGGCTATGAAACCTCAGGGAGGGAGGGGGGGAGAGGGAGTGATTGTAATTAAAAAGTCCTTTAACAATGAAGTGCTATCAGGCATATGGTAGGCAGCTTCCCCTAGCTTCCTGCACTTATGGTAAATCCCAGCTGAAATATAATGGAATATCATTTCCTGGAAGACTGAGCACCCAGGAAGGCTGCAGGATGCAGATCACCAGAGAAATGATCTGAAATATGAAAGGACAGCCACAAACCTCCTCAACCACCTTAAATGTTGTTAGCACAAGCCCTGATAACATTTTACTAAGAGGAAACTGGACAAAACAGTGTGTAATCTGAGGAGAAAGGAACAGAGAGGTTTTGCCCTTCTTAGTTCAGGCCTTGTACATAGCAGGGAGCCATTCAAGTAACTAAACATACAGAGCAAAGTTCTCTCAGAACCTCACAGCCAACCCAAGCATATGTCAGATCAGTAAACCTCATTCCACTTTGCCTGGTTGCCAAGCTACACCTTCACCCTCCCTCTTGGGTAGTTGACTAACACCAAGCATAGAATTAACCCTCAAGTCACACACTGAATGATCTCTTCTTTTGCACTCCCAGCAATAAGTTTTGAATGCAGTTTCTTTTTCATTGATGATCAAGGGGGAAATGTGGAATAATTTTTCAACACAGCAATAGCTGTGAATGTTACCGGCCATTTTTTATTTTATTTTATAGAGGCATGTTGTCATAATGTGTGTACTGAGAAGTGTCAGGAACCCATGATCTTGCCAGGGAGCTTTCATTCTCCTTTTTTCAGTTCGTGTCAACTTCTGATTCAGCTCTTTAATATCTAAGCAAATTAGAGATTGAAGTGATCTGAGGGTTTGTTATCCCAGAAGAGCTGACTGCATAAAATGTCACAATCTGTTCCATGCCAGAAAGCCCACCAGGGTTGGTTTCCCATCAGCTTCCATGTCTGGTGCCCATGATAGTGCTGTGGCCAATATCACATCCATCCACTCTTTGAAGTTGGTGGGAAAACAGAACATGTCATTTTCTAGGAATGAACTCTTGGCATCTTTTACGTGCCGTGAATTAATTTGATTAAAGGAAGAAAAGGAAAGAGAACCCAAAGCAAACAAAACAAAGCAAATCCTGCTCCTCTGGTTACTGTTACTGTTCTCCTTACAAAGATCTACAAGTCATGTTGCATTTGTGAAAGGCTCTTTAAATGCAGATCTGTGGACCTGCACAAGAGCAGGCCCATATTCACAGAAAGAGCTAATAGCAAAATCCTCACATTTTATTTTTAAAAGCCTTTCCAGAACTGATTTGTGTTTGAGATGATTTACAAAATACAAATAGGTTTTGGCAGACACCAACTTAAATTGACTGCTCTCGATCACAAATTAATATTAACCAGAGCTTGTCAGTTGCTAAATATTTATTTTAGGGATACATCCAGCCTTTGCTTTCATGAAGGTTAAGCTGTAATCTTTGGCTTGTCAGTTCCAGGATATAGAAGTGGATAAATCACGCACTCTTGAACTGATAGATGTCAGAACTGCTGTATACAAATGGAGGGAGATGTCAATGAACACCCCAGTTTACGTTACATTTACTATAAACATTGACATTCCTTTGCACTGAGACCATTTGCTGGCTAAGCAGTCACAGCTTCTCCAGCTTTGATGCTTTTTGTGCTCAATCAGGTTCTAATGATTTCGGATGCTTGCAATTAATGAAGCATTAGATTAATTGGTTGAGTACAGTGAGACGGGCTTTGGAATTGGGTCAGAACCACAGACAACCTATTACACAAAGTGACAGTAATCACCTGAGGCAAAACAGTGAGAAAATGAATTAATGATTTTACTCACTTCACCCTCTCATACTGGGCAAAATTTTGCAGTTGTCCAGCATTTGCACCCAGCACAACTGGGGAGTGATAGAGGAATGGAGAGGAACACCCAGGGCTATGTGAACGTCACAGTTCTGCAGAACTGCAGAAAATGTGCAAACATAGTATTGGGCACAACACCGTAAGAATCTCTGTGTTATGTACTGAGTTGAATAGGATCCAAAATGCAGCAGTCTGATTGGTCCTAGAACAATAGGATTCAGAATGCAGCAGTCTGATTGGTCCTAGAACAATGCAGCAGTATGATTGGTCTGCAGGAGCCACCCAATCCAGCTGCAGATGGAAATGAATCCACAACCTGATTGGCCTACAGGAGAATTCCAGAATTAGCCAATCATGTGCAGCCCATTGTGTAAATAATGTATATAAAGCAGATACTTTGAGGGGACTTTCATTCCTCTTCACCACTATGAGCTGAATAAAGAGCATGAAATCCACTCTCGACTCTGAGTATATTTCACTCTGGTTTGGATATTAAGCACATCAAGTTTCTAGCCCTTAGAGTGTAAAGATACCCTTGAAAGTATATGCCTGGTGAAGCAGAGGAAGTACTGAATACATACAATGCAGTCACATAATATGCATGTTTAACTTACACAAGTTCAATGGTGTGTGTTGGCTGCAGCACCTGCAAAAGAGGTGAGGAACATTTGACAGCCCAACAAGTTGTTGGAGCTAGAGTTCTCATGAATGGAAGCCTGCTCATGGGATGCTTCTACTGGAAAAAGAGGGATATGTATTTTTTGTAAATTCCTCCCACCCATGTCCCTTGATCCAGGGTTGAGGAAGCATCTAATATGGAATGGAACAATATGGAATGGAGCACTCAGATCTTTAGGGGGAATGGAGAAATAGCAAAAATTGCAGCCCTCACTTCTGCCAGTAGGAGTTTCAGCTGGATCTCAGTGCCCCAGCTTCCCTATTCAAGGAAGACTTCCACCAGTGGAAAAAGCTCTTCTGTTTGCAGAACAGGAAAAGGCCATAGCTCAGTGGTACAGTATCTGCTTTGCAGACAGAAGGTCCTAGGTTCAGTCCCTGACACTTCCAGGTAGAGCTGGGAATATTCTGATTCTGGAGACTTGCTACCAGACATTATAGACAATAATGAGCTAGATGGACCAACAACCTGAGCCAGAATAAGGCAGCTCGTTATGTTTTTATGTATGTTCCTAAAAGTTCTGGATCAAATCAAGGTAGTTTTGATTTTTAGCTTTTGCATAAGATTCACAACCCTGCACTAAACAAATTAAACAAACAGAGGATCTTTGTTAGCGTAGCTCTGTTGCATATATTATTAATTAATTAATCAACCAACCAACCAACCAACCAACCAACCAACCAACCAGCCCATTGATTAAATTTGTATACTGCTCTTCATCCGTAGATCTCAAGGCAGTTCACAGCATAAAAATACAAGATGAAAACACAAAACACATAATAAAACCAAGAACAAAAACATTAAAACCAAGAACAAAATAGTAGGAAGAGTACAGTATTTTCCTTGGGTAAGCCAAGTCCCTCTGCTAAGTTATCTTCCGAAGCCAATGCCTCTTAAAAAAAGAAAAGAAAATCATGTACCACCCAGGGCATGATAGCGAAATGATTAACAATACTTCAGAAGCACTGGAAGGAATAAGCCCAGCATCAATATATGATCATGTAGGCTTGATAGAAACACCACGGTAGCCATCTTTTAGGAATTTTACATAAGGACATTTAGTCCCAGTTGATCGTTCAGGTTCTTCAGTTCTGACAGTGTGACGAGTTATCATGAGGAGGTGGATGGCAGTTTAGCTGCATCTGTAATTTGAAGAGAAAATTAACCCTGAGCATGCAATATCTGTTGACTGCATTCTCCCACAGAATAGGGACTCTAATCAGCTTCTCTGTCACATTGTGTGATGGGAAGAGAGCGAGTTTGCTGTGAAATCTGGTGTATTTACAGTGGCAGCGACTGCTGCAGCTTGCAACGCATACGCTTCCTTGACAGAAGAACACATCATTGCCAACCCCTACAGAGGTGTGGGATTTCAGTTTGTCACTAGTCCCAGCCACATCAGGTGTGCTGACTAGGGCTGGTGGGAGATGTAGTCCAAAACATCTGGAGGAAAGTCAATGAAATAACCCTGGTGGAGGCCAGAAAGAAAAGAAATCCTGATAATACAAAACAGTATATAATATGAGGCGAAACAGACATAGAGGTTTTGTCTTTCTTACTTCAGATCTTGTTTACAGCAGGGGAACTTTCAACCAAATGTCCAGAGGAAAATTTCCTTATAACTACACAGAAAATGGGAGCATATGCTACGTCAGCAAACATCATGCCACTCCACCTGGTTGCTAAGCAACACCTCCATCCACTCCCCCTCTCGCTAGCTGACAAACAGAATTAACCCTTTGATCACATACAGATGATCTCTGCTGTTGCACTTCCAACACAATAGGTTGGGGACGGCTGGTGCAAAGGAACTGTGCAGTGTACTGAAAAGTGTGGAATGGACAAATAATTAATAGGCAGATGCATAAACACAGTGCAAGCAAAACCAGGGTGAATGCAGGATGATTGCTCTTTTCAATAGAACCTCCCTGCAAACAAATCAGAATGAATGCTGAATAAAAACCAGCTATACTCCAGGATAGCATTTCTCAACCTTGGGTCCCCAGATGTTGTTGGACTACAATGCCTATCATCCCTAGCCAGTGGTCAGGGATGACGGGCGTTGTAGTCCAACAACATCTGGGGACCTAAGGCTGGTTTAATCTCTGCATAAGCTTTGTGCAAGCAAAACAGGTCATGTGGAAGAGCCCCAGTTTCATTCACTGTATCTTGGTAACAAAGCTGCTCCCAATGGCCTGAGAACCGGGTTTCAAGCAGCAGGTTTACTCCCCGCTCCTCAAACTGTGTTCTAAATTACAGCCTGTTCTTCTTTGCCTCCACCAAACCTAACAGGATCTTGGCCCCATCCTGACTGCTGTTTCTTGGTCATGCAAGAGATTATATAGAGAACGATCAGTCAGCCTGCAGATGCCAGAAGGAAGGCAGTTTGCTTTTTTTTTAATTGTTGGACCGAGTTATCCTGCTCAAATACCCATGAGTTATTCACCAAGGTATAACTTTTATTTATGATGATTGCCCTTCTGCTGCTACACTGCTCCAGAAAATAAAATGGAACAAATTAAGAGAGGGATCCTAGAGCAAAGAAAAGGCTGGCATCTGAATTTTTGATGCAGTCTATGCATTCTCATTATAGCATTGTCTTTTTGTATTACTTTTGATTTATAATGTAATTGGGGAACTATAGAAATGTTAATGGGAATGATGCTGTTCTGAATATGACAAAGTTGTTTACTAATTATTGCCTTTAACTTGGGCTAATTTTGATAGTAGTTAAAATTGCAAGGGTTTTCTTTTTCTCCCCCCCTTTAAAGTATCATCTGTGCTGACAACTTCTATGTTTACAATTCCCTAATTACCCCATCCCCCCTTTAAAATTAGGTATTCATAAATAATTTTATTTTATTTCTTTTAGAAAATGCTGCGGGAGGGAGGAAAGGTTGGATAGCAAACCTTAAGGCAAGCATATTTGTTCCATTAAACCTTGAGATGAGAAATTGTTGCTTGGGAGTTTATTTATTTCACAACATACAGTGTGTTGCTCATTATATTAGGGGAGATAGAGAAAGCTGCAATGATTATTAGTGTGTTCGGTAATGAGATTACTGAACCATTTGCTGTTGAATTTTTTGAGATGCATAATTACAGGGCTTTATTTACAGTGGGCTGGGTTTCTTTTTCTCCCTCCCCCCTTTTTAATGATCCACATTTTTTGTTCTTTGTCTGAAGAATAACATCCTTTCCTTTTTGAATTAATGTACAACCATTTGCATTCCTTTCTGATGCAATGAGCTGGTGGTTATGGGCAGCTTGTTTAGCGTAGGAAACTAAAGCAGTACGGGCATCAGAGAAAATACTTCGCTTGTGTAATTGGGAGAGGAGCTGGGCATATTACAGGCAGAGGACTGCCCAGTGATGGCTGTGTTTTACTTCCATTGCTAAAGGCAATATGCCTCTGATTACCAATTGTTGGGAACCACGTGTGGGGAGAATATTCTTGCACCCAGATTTCACTTGCAGGTTTCCCATTGGCATTTGGATACTGGACTATGTTGGTCTTCTTATTTTTTTTGCACTTCACTTACTTCAAAATGCCAAAAGCCACCTTTGCTGCTTTTGTAGACTCTTTTGTTCATTATGCTGAGTGGGATCCTGGACCTCTCCCCCAAAGCCATGTCTTGATGACTCAGCTGTCAGAAATCCCTGCCACCCTTCTGCAAATCACCAGATACCTACCATTAGATTCCAATCCATCTTCTGCCTGCCCCCAGTCTCCTCTGACTGATACCTGCCCATAGAGACATGGGTGATGCTGTGGTATAAACCACTGAGCCTCTTGGGCTTGCCAGTTAGAAGATCAGCAGTTCAAATCCCCGTGACGAGGTGAGCTTCCATTGCTCTGTCCCAGCTCCTGCCAACCTAGCTGTTTGAAAGCAGACCAGTGCAAGTAGATAAATAGGTACTGCTGCAGCGGAAAGGTAAATGGCATTTCTGTGCATTCTGGGTTCCATTGTGCCAGAAGTGGTTTAGTCATGCTGCCCACATGACCAGGATGAGATGAGCACCACAACCCCATAGTCACCTTTGACTGGACTTAAGTGTCCAGGGATCCTTTACCTTTTCATTTACCTGCCCATCTAGGGCTCAGATGAGGGAGTCCACTTACACACTGCCAAAGCAGAGGAAATGAATCTGTAAAAAAAAAAAAAAAGGACAAATGACACAAATTTGTATTAAATATGCTGTTTATTTATTTGAGGCATATCTATCCTGCTCAATCAATAGCTTTCATAAACGGTATGCATAAAAATAAACCAAGAAGAGAAAAATAATAATAAAATTGTCATCACCGAAGATGAACATAAAACCACATAGCACCTTAAAATGCCTGCTGGAATACAGAAGTCTTCGTCACGTGGATGAAGTTCAGCAAGGCTAGTACCTGTCTAATCTCAGTCAGGAAGGAAGTTCTATAGTCTTGGGCCCACAATGCTGAATGCACAGCTATTTTAGGAAGACAAGGTATCTCCCTATAGTGGGGGATGCTTTGACCAGGTGGCCTTCTGTCTAGGTGCTAAATGTGAATGGACAACTTGAAGGCCCTTGATCTCCCTTCTTATGATTATTCATTTTTAAATTAGACTTGGGCTGGACAGCCCTTCACACAGATGTCCTGCTCACGGACTTCTTATATAAGGTAAAAAGTAAAGGTAAAGGACCTGTGGACGGTTAAGTCCAGTCAAAGGCAAGTATGGGGTTGAGGTGCTCATCTCGCTTTCAGGTTGAGGGAGCCGGCGTTTGTCCACAGACAGCTTTCCGGGTCATGTGGCCAGCAGGACTAAACCACTTCTGGAGCAACAGGACACCGTGACAGAAGCCGGAGTGCACAGAAACGCTGTTTACCTTCCCACCACAGTGGTACCTATTTATCTACTTGCACTGGTATGCTTTTGAACTGCTAGGTTGGCAGAAGCTGGGACAGAGCAACAGGAGCTTATCCCGTCGCAGGGATTCAAACCACCGACCTTCTGACTGGCAAGCCCAAGAGGCTCAGTGGTTTAGACCACAGTGCCATCCGTGTTCTTATATAGGCATCCTGTTAGTCTCTATGAGAAGAGGATGCAGGATTCGTAGCTGTCAACTTTCCCCTTTTTTAAAGGGCAATTCCCTTATTCCGAATAGGATTCTTCGCAAGAAAAGGGAAAAATTGACAGCTATGGATTAGATGGGCCTTTGGACTGGTCCAGCAGGGCTTTTCTTGTGTTCTTCAGATTCTCTTCTTACCTACCTCTTAGGCCTGATATTTTTTCACTGGAAATACCAGGGACTGAACCTAAAACCTTCTGTATATAAAGCATCTGCTTCAACCGTGTGCTATTGCCTCTCTGCTCAAGCAAACCAGCTGCTGCTCATTTCCCCAATCTTCCTGTCATCTGTCTGCTTCTAACATCTCCTGACTTAACCCTTCTCCCCCTTTAGCCTCATCTTGCCCTTGCTTTAGTAGGTCTACCATGGGCAGCATTTTAGTATAGCACAATAAGCGACACTGGTGAATTTCAGGAATGGTGAAATTTCCCAAAAAAAACATTTTAAATATATATATTTGATAAAATGGTTCCTCTTGCCAGCACCTTATTTCTTACATCTTGCTTTTAGAGATGGCTCCGAAAGTGAGCATAATTATTTGAAAGATTAACTTACATGTGGTTTGGCTTGAACACCAAATTCTTAAGCTTTC
Source organism: Podarcis raffonei (assembly GCF_027172205.1). NCBI lineage: Eukaryota > Metazoa > Chordata > Lepidosauria > Squamata > Lacertidae > Podarcis > Podarcis raffonei. The sequence continues at coordinate 82,533,619 of NC_070607.1, forward strand.
CAGATGTCTTCTGAGGATGAGGTAACTGAATGATACCTTTTAAAAGCAGCTTTATCTGATGACTTAAAGAAATCTCTCTTTTTTGGTGTTGTGTTTTGTTTTGTTTTTGCTCCAGATGTTGTTTTTGCATGTTGTAGCTATATGCCTATGTTTGTATGTAAAGGTAAAGGTAAAGGTAAAGGGACCCCTGACCATTAGGTCCAGTCATGACAGACTCCAGTGAACGCTGTTTACCTTCCCACCGGAGCGGTACTTATTTATCTACTTGCACTTTGATGTGCTTTCGAACTGCTAGGTTGGCAGGAGCTGGGACCGAACAATGGGAGCTCATCCCGTCATGGGGATTCGAACCGCCGACCTTCTGATTTGCAAGTCCTAGGCTCTGTGGTTTAACCCACAGCACCACCCGCATCCCATGTTTGCATGTGTACAAGGGAAATTCCAACAAAAATGGAAATGGCAGCAGGAATTTCCAGTATTTGCTTATTCCTCCCATGTCTGGAATGGTAATCCAGTGAATATGATCTGTATTCGCTATTGTTGTTGCTTTCAGGCCACAAATGATATGTAATTGATTATGTTTTCCCCTCCATTTGCATTGCATTTCGTCTGCATTGAAATGAATGGGGTGGAGAAATAGAATGACAATGTTGCCTTTGTAGCTCGGTTGGTAGAGTATGAGACTCTATCAGAGTCATGGGTTCAAGCCCCTGCTGGGCAAAAGATGCCTGGATTGCAGGGGGTGGACTAGATGACTCTTGCGATCCCTTCCAGCTCTACAATTTTATGATTCTGTGGGGTGGAATTTAACATTGCACTGTGGCAAGTGTCCCATCTGTGCAAGTATTGCAGCTTTCCAGATGCAAAGACCCCCCTCTCCTCCCTCTATCCAGGGATCTGGGGGTTCTTCCAAATTTTCTGTGCCAATTTTTGGGGGTACAGGGGGCCCACAGGAAGAGGAGAGGGGCTATCACCAAGGCACAAGCATAGGTTCTTGTGCAGGCCATCCGCTAGTGGGGCTTGTTAGGTGAATCCTGCCCAAAATTAATTACATGAATTATGTAAGTTATGTATTTCACCACAGCAGACAGAAAGACAAATATGGCAGTTTTTGATGTAAGACGAACTGCTGTAGAATGGAAACAGCACTGTGTGCGATGAATACAAGGCAGAGAAGAGAAAGGTAGCCTCTTGCATCCCTAGTGTTCAGATGTGTGCACACATTTTAATGCATTGAAAACTCTTGCAGCTACTGAATGGGAGTGCAGCTATAGATGTATATTGATGTGAAGGTAAAGGACCCCTGACCATTAGGTCCAGTCATGACCAACTCTGGGGTTGCGGCGCTCAACTCGCTTTATTGGCCGAGGGAGCTGGCGTACAGCTTCCAGGTCATGTGGCCAGCATGACTAAGCTGCTTCTGGAAAACCAGAGCAGTGCACAGAAACGCCGTTTACCTTCCCACTGGAGCAGTACCTATTTATCTACTTGCACTTTGAGGTGCTTTCGAACTGCTAGGTTGGCAGGAGGAGGGCCCGAGCAACGGGAGCTCATCCTGTTGCGGGGATTTGAAACACCGACCTTCTGATCAGCAAGTCCTAGGCTCTATGGTTTAACCCACAGCGCCACCTGCATCCCGTATATTGATGTATTTGTGCGCATACGAGTGAGGTCTGAATCTGTGATGTTTCTGCCGAGAAACCCAGAGTCCAGGCACCACATGTGCAATGTATGCAAATCCACACGTAATTAAAAGCAAGCCCAAGTGCGAACATTGTTTTGTCTCATTTCTGTAGTGATGACAGCAGCTCTTAAGATCTTGCACTCATGAAAAGATCTTCATCAGCCGTGATCTGAGTTTAGAAAAAGATACTCAACATAACGTCAGACCCTCAGCATTCCTTTGTTTCAAATTGAAAATGCAATGCAGCACTTTCCAAGAGGACTGTGAACAGCCAAGGCTAAAATATAAGGATCAAAACACCATTGGCATTTTGCAGCCTGGAGGTGAACAGAGCAGCAGAAACCAATGGGTTCAACAGAGCCTGGGTAGGTGCATCAGAGCTGTTGAATCAGGCCATAAGTGTTCCCCATCCATCTGAATAGGAATGATGTTTGTCTTTGTTTCCAGTTGGGTATAAAGATGAAAGCAGTTACTTGACTGGCCATTTTCTACATTGCAAAATCTCTCTCCTTCTAATAGCAAACTCAGGTAGCGAGCTGAAATATACTCAAGAGTTGAGTGTGGATTTCATGCTCTTTATTCAGCTCATAGTAGTGAGGAATGAAAGTTCCCCCAAAATATCTGCTTTATATACACTATTTACACAATGGGTCGCACATGATTGGCTAATTCTGGGATTCTCCTGTAGGCCAATCAGGTTGTGGATTCACTTCCAACTGGAGCTGGATTGGGTGGCTCCTGCGGACCAGTCATACTGCTGCATTGTTTTAGGACCAATCAGACTGCTGCATTCTGGACCCTATTGTTCTAAGACGAATCAGACTGCTGCATTCTGAATCCAATTGTTCTAGGACCAATCAGACTGCTGCTTTTTGGATCCTATTCAACTCAGTACATAACACGAGCATTGACAGAATTATAGCCAAAACAGGGTCACTGTTTTGGCTCAAATTTTGCCAGCCACTCAGGGGAGGTTTCAGCACACACATGCAAATGGATGGCTCAAGAAAATAAGCCAAGGTACAAACTATTGGTCAAGGTGCATATACGTATTAAATGTTCAAGGAACGAAGCATGTAGGAAACCCATTTTACAGATCCCTGGCAGGTGGCTACCCAGTTTCTGCTCATGTTCCTTCAGTGGAGGAAAGACCAGCAGTTTCTGAGGCAGACTGTTCCACTGTTAAACAGATCCTACCCAGCTCTTCTAACCATTCTGCATAGGAGCCATTTCACATCAACAGCTAGAGGGCACAACTTTGGCTAACCCTGAGCTAGAGGTACTGAACCAGAATCAAACTATTTTAAATCTGACCCCCTAAAATAAAATAAAAAAGGCTGGAAGGCTAGAGCAAAGAAGTCAGTACAGTGGTACCTCAGGTTACATACGCTTCAGGTTACAGACTCCGCTAACCCAGAAATAGTAGCAGCAGCAGGAGGCACCATTAGCTAAAGTGGTGCTTCAGGTTAAAAACAGTTTCAGGTTAAGAACGGACCTCCGGAACGAATTAACCCGAGGTACCACTGTACAGCCGTACCTTGGTTTTCGAACAGCTTTGTTCCTGAACGTTTTGGCTCCTGAACGTCGCAAAGCCGGAAGTGAGTATTCCAGTTTGCGAACTGTTTTTGGAAGCTGAACGTCCAACGGGGCTTCTGCTGCTTCCAATTGGCTGCAGGAACTTCCTGCAGCCAATCAGAAGCCGTGCTTTGGTTTTTGAACATTTTGGAAGTCAAAGGGGCTTCCAGAATCAATTCCGTTCAACTTCCAAGGTACGACTGTATAGCTAAAATCAGCAGATATCATGTGGTGCTTAGCACCTCCCATGATCTGCTCTTCAGTTGTGTGTCCACAACTTTCAGTTTCAAAGCTAGGCAGATATTTTCCAAAGAGATGCAGCCTTTAATTCAAGTATCTTTGCCTATGTATTTGTTTATTAACATTTGTAACCGCTTCCTTTCCTGCAGTCTCATGGCAGCAATAAATGTAAGGAACAATTTTACATAAAAAAGATTGGGATATTAAAAGCTGTACATGCGTGCACACAGATGTATCGAAATGGCCCTCCAAATACAATTAGCACGGCGTCCAGTAATAATTTATATCAAAGCTACTCATGACAGGTCACAAGGAAGAGGATCAGTAACAACCAGTATTACAATAAATGCAATTAAACATATACAGCCTTATTCAATAACTACATCAGAAGGGCTGAATGAATGTCATTGTGGGGTGGGGAGGGAAAAATCCTGAAGTTCAATATTTATTCTTTTTATGTTTTCCTTAGCCAAATGAGGACGACAGACCTTTCAAGGTTACGGCTAAAATAACAAGGATGTCCAGTGGAATTTATCCTTGCTGGTGCTTGTGTACAGTATATATTTACACCACATGAGTGGTCCATAAATCCTCCTCATAAACGCTGTTACCTCCACCACTAGCAGTTTCTCATTTTTATGAGAATATAACTTTAAGAGGTGGTGTACGTACACATATCCTTCTCTCTCACACACATAGTCCTTTAAAGACATCTGGTCCAGTGAAATGCTGGTCACGCCAAATGATGTGATTCAGGTACAGATCGTTAGAAGTGCCACGGACAGCCCAGACTCACCTGCCCTGTAGCATCCAAAGGTGGACTCAGCGAGCACACTCCCAATCTAGTCGAGGCTTCAGAGAAACTAGAGACCTTGCCCAATGAATCCTTTCAGTCATGTATCTGGATAGCCTTTGTGAAAGCCATTCTCACGGGGAAGAGGAAGAGGCAAGGCTGGCACCAAGCTGAAAAGGGGGTCCTGTGAGGAATCTGAGACAGGTTTCCTAAGAGGCCCCTGCCATTTGTTTACCTCAGCAAATGTTGCTCTGGGGTAGTGTGGGGATATCAAAATGGCACTTCTCGACCAACCATCGCTCAGTAAGCTCAAGCCTGGGGAGAAAGGGGACAGCCGACAGAAGGGCCCATATTCTGTGGTAACAGAAAACAAGGCTGCCCCAGTGGAACGTGGGATAAGTTGGTGTAACCCCTCAGTTTGTAGTTCTAGAGCAAGGTTTCCCAAACTTGTGTCTTTGACTGTTTTTGGACTACAGTTCCCATCATCCCTGACCTCTGGTCCTGCTAGCTAGGGATGATGGGAGTTGTAGTCCAAAAACAGTGGGAGACCCAAGTTTGGGAAACCCTGCTCCACAGCATCCCATTGGTGCTGGCCACCAAAGAAATATAGCCAGCTACATGCAATGTTAAATGTTTGAATCATACTTGCAAGGTGTTTTGTTTTGTTTTAAGCTGCATCAGTTGGAGGAACTGAGCATTGGTACCAATGGGGGATTTTCACTGAGAGCCAAATGTTGGGCCCCAACTGCACTTATGCATATAAAGCTGTCTCATACCATTTTAAACAGTCATGGCTCACACCCCCATAAAAGAAAACATCATGGGAAGTGTTTGTAAAAGGTGCTAAGCGGTTAGGAGACCCTCATTCCCCTCACAGAGCTACAATTCTCAGAATGGTTGAATGAGCAACCTTTATTTCCACTCTGGGAACCTTTAATGAGCTATTTTCACAACCACAGGAAAGGAGGAAAGTCTTAGATTAGTCTGCTTTGTCAGCTCTGACTTAATAAATTATCAGCCTCCCCCCCCCCAATAATGTCGCCCCAAACATCTAGGAGGTATTTGGAAGTCATTTCTCCCTTCTGTAAAACTGAAACTAAATTACTTTTTTTCCCTCCCCTCAATTCCTACAAAGTTATTGGAGGAACAACATGGATTTTGCCACATTAAGAGTGGGCTGGATTACAGGGAAGGGAGGAATATGACACAATATTGCTATGCTGTCTGCCCTGCTTGATCTGGTGGTGGTAACAACGGGTAGAGAGAGTTAATAACTCTTTCCTCATGTGTTCCCTTGCCTTGAAACTTTTTCCCCCACCAACCTGTTACAGAACCCCATTTAACTTGCAAAAATATCTGGAACACCGACAGGCAGAAAACGTGTCCTAGATCTGACCTGGAGTAAAGAGTAAAGGCAAGACAACCAGATGCACTACTGACATTACCTGCAATTTTAAGATTGGGTTAGCCAATGCCGTGCTCTCCAGATGTTTTGGATCACAGTTCCCATCAACCCTAGCTAGCACGGTCATTGATAAGGGATGGTGGGAGCTGTAGTCAACAACATTTAGAGGGTACCATGTTGGCTACTCCTGCTTTAAGAACAGCAACTTGAAGCACTTTTGCTTGAGCTTGCTTTTCCCTCCTCCCTCCCATTCCCTTCTCTTCACAAGCCATGTCATTTTTTTAGACCAGAGTCTCAAACTTGGGTCACCAGCTGTTTTTGGACCACAGTTCCCATCATCCTTGACCACTGGTCCTGCTAGCTAGGGATGATGGGAGTTGTAGTCCAGAAACAGCTAGAGGCCCAAGTTTGGGAAACTCTGTTTTAGACGGTGAGCCTTATGGCAGGGGCTGTCATAAAGCTGATTTTTGTAGGCCATTCTGAGATCCTTTCTAGATGAAGGATGTGATATAACAGCAGCAGGTGGGGAAAGTATTAGACATCCTTCCCTATTACTTTTCTACGGAGTTTGTTTGGCAGCATGTTTTGCAGGTCCTATCAAGCTAGCATTACATAACACTACGGTATGTTATTGCACATAGTTTTTGCTATTAAGGGCAAGGAGACATAATTAGCAAAGACCTCTAGATTAGAATAAAGGCAGAAACCTTAATTGCATTGATCATTTGGAACTCACTTCTGCAGTATGAGCTGAGATGAGCTGGAGAGGTGTGGGGAGCATTCATCACTCTCTACTCGAGTCCCTATTTTCAAGAGATCTTAATTAGCTTCACTAAAAATATATAATCTGTGTGAGTTGCCTAAATGGCAGCTGAGCTCACAGAAATTACAAGGGTGCTTTTGGGTTTTTTAAAGCAATTGAAACTCTGATCAAAATCATTTTTTAGCACATAACAGTGAGAGGCGATGGTTAGCTTAAGGGCAAGTGTATTATAACATATTTATGGGGCATAAATGCATGTTCACGTAATAATGGGAAATGATTAGAATAATAGTGGAACCAAATATAGTCGCACTTTGCATCTGTCCGTCCTCAAGTTTAGACTTCTTACTTCAAGTTTTCAAGATCTCAACTCAGATGTTGTTTTCTTCAATTTCCCTTCCTTTTTATGACCTTTTTTCCTCCCGTTGCTGCCTTGATTTATGGTCATTTGTGTGATTGCATTGCTTTGCTTTATGGCAGTTTATGTCATTCTGGTCTTGTCATAAATGACTACCATAAAGTGAGGTAAAATATCATAAAACATTAGTGAGTCTCTGATATTCAAGGTTCCAGGGTACAAGCACTGACAGGTAGCAACCACTGAAGAACTGTGTTTTTCGAAGGCTGTATTATTAGAGCAACGCTGTTGGAGAGAGGGAGAGAGCGCTTTGAAATGCCCAGATGGATAAAGAAAAAAATTGTGAACTGTGCAATTGGAGGGTGTCCTGCTATTGAATGTCAATATTTAGCGGGTGTTGAAGAAGCCTTGGGAAAGTTAGCTCAAAATTTCTCATCATCAATGTATGGTATTTCTTTTCTAAGATTTCTCACTTTTAGCATAAGCTCCCAGACAGGTTACAACAACAGAATACAGTATACAGTGGTACCTCAGGTTAAGTCCTTAATTCGTTCCGGAGGTCCGTACTTAACCTGAAACTGTTCTTAACCTGAAGCACCACTTTAGCTAATGGGGCCTCCTGCTGCCGCCGCGCCACCGGAGCACAATTTCTGTTCTCATCCTGAAGCAAAGTTCTTAACCTGAAGCACTATTTCTGGGTTAGCAGAGTCTGTAACCTGAAGCGTATGTAACCTGAAGTGTATGTAACCTGAGGTACCACTGTACAAGTATAAAAACAAAAGACGTTATGACTGTAAAACATGTAAAACCATTTGAAGTGGAACAGAATAATATCTATTCAACAAAACAGGTGGATCCCACAAAAACAGGATGAGGAAGAAAAGGAAAATTTCAGCAATTTCCACAGAAGATGTCCCATGAAAAATTTCAGCGGAGGCCTAGTTTGTCCCCTCCCTGCCAGTTCACCCACCTACCCATAAACAAATAAGATTATTTTTGAAAAGGGAACATGATATCAGTAGGAAGGAGGGTTTCTCAAAGGTAAGAGAGGCTGCTCTTTTTTTAAAAAAATGCTGTTCTTTTTCAAAAAATATCAATTTATTTATTTGGTTTTTCAGATTAAAATTTTACAGTCACATATACAACATACAACATAGAAACTAGATTCCAAAGAATCTCCTGGACTCCCCGCCCCCCTTTGTGGGCCCTATTGTTAATCATTTCCTCCTGCATCTTTTATAATAATCCAAAGCTTTTACCTCTCCATTGTGTCCATAATTCACCATTAAATTACAAGTGTTATTCCAATCCGACTAACGATTTTAACTGTTTACAATGGTTTTTAAGATAAATTATAAATTTCCCCCATTCCTTATTAAAATTTTGATCTGCCTGATTTCTGATTCTTCCGGTCATCTTAGCCATTTTGGCATAACCCATCAACTTGATTTGCCATTCTTCTTTGGTATGGCCGAAAATGCTGCTCTTGAACAGTCTCAGGTCACACAGGAGTGTCATTTACATTGAAGGGCTTGCTAGACATCTCTGGCCTTCATAAAGTCCTCTCTGCTGCCAGATGTCCCGGGGTCTTCATTCTCTCAAGTGTCCTACTTTACAGAGGACAGTCCTATTTGCAGGCAGTCAGTCCTCTGTTGAAGGAAGTACTCAATTCGAAGAGTTGTCCGATTCAAACCTGATTTAAGGATAAAGATCCCCAAGAAGGGAGAGCCGAAGGAGCCTTGAAGATCCACAGTGAGCACCTAGACAGGCAGGCTGAGCAGGCCTATGGGGTCACCTGGGTACAGCCTCCCCCAATGTGGTGAGGTGTATGTCTGTGAATACTTTTATTGTAATTAGTTCTACCATGTGTGGATGTCATTCAAATCTGTATCCTCCTTTGGGGTGCTGCTTTCCTCATCCGGGGTGGCCAGTCTATAAGGTTCTTCAAGATGGAGAATTGACAGGAGATGTTTCAGCCATCAGGAGTCGGGTGTGTGTGTGTGTGTGTAGATGTACTTCCTTGAGCAAAACAAAGCAAAATCTCATAGGTTTTCCTAAGCGTTCTCCAGGAAAACAAAAACAAAAGCCCAGAACCTAATGGCAGCCACAGCAATGGCAGGAATTATAGATGATAATGCACAGCCCCAGTATGGAGGCAGCCATTAATGGAATCAGCACAATCCCCATAAACTACATACACTTTCCCACCAGAGATCATACTGGGACTGCAAAACTGGGCCACAATGAAGAGAGAGAGATAACAAGGCACTTCGCTTGAGTTTACAAACATGTGCATGTTAGTTTTATGAATACCAACTAGTACATGTAATAAAATAATGTTATTTTGCGGCAATGAGTGTTGGGCAAATTGTCTGGAACTAATTATTCATGAGAATCCTGGGTTTTTATTGAAGGCTTGATTATAATTCCTGGATTGTGTATTTAGTACTGTGGCTCGTAAGTAATGGGCTTTGTACACTGATTTGACTTTAGGGTAGCTTGTGAGCACTGGAAGACCCTTACTGGCATTGTCAGCTTTATTAAAGTCCCTCAAATTTGTGTGTGTGTATTCTCCTATTGGAATATTTATCTATCATTCATCTATCTATCTATCTACCGTATTTTTCGCCCCATAGGGCGCACCGGCCCATAGGGCGCACCTAGTTTTTTGGGGGGGAAATAAAGAAAAAAAAAATATTCCCCAGCCCCCAGAACAGGCTGCTATCCGCAAGCCGTGGGAGAGCTGTGCAACTTCGCGCAGCTCTCCCACGGCTTGCGGAGAGCTGCTCAAAGCCGGAAGCCTGGGGGGCGCTGAGCTCAGTGCGCCCCAGGCTTCGGGGTGCAGGCAGCTCTCCGCAAGCCGTGGGAGGCTCTCCCACGGCTTGCGGATAGCTTCCTGAAGCCTGCATTCGCCCCATAGGACGCACACACATTTCCCCTTCATTTTTGGAGGGGGAAAAGTGCGTCCTATAGGGCGAAAAATACAGTATCTATCTATCATTCATCTATCTCATTCATCTAATTTCGTTGTCCCCGAGAGGGGGCAATGACAATAAAGATATTATTATTATTATTATTATTATTATTATTATTATTATTATTATCTATCTGTCACCTATCTATCTATCTATATCTATCTAATCTATCTATATCTATCTATCATCTATCTATCTATCTATCTATCTATCTATCTATCTATCTATCTATCATCTATCTATCTATCTATCTATCTATCTATCTCTATCTATATCTATATCTATCATCTCTATCTATCTATCTATCTATCTATCATCTATCTATCTCTATCTCTATCTATCATCTATCTATCTCTCTCTCTCTTGCTCGCTGCCTCTCTATCATCTCTCTCTCTCTCTCTGTCTCTCTCTCCCTCCCTCTCTCTCTCTCTCTCTCTCTCATCTATCTATTATCTATCTATCTATCTATCTATCTATCTATCATCTATCATCATCTATCATCGATATCTATATCTATCTATCATCTATCTATCTATCTATCTATCTATCTATCTATCATCTATCTATCTATCTATCTATCATCTATCATCTATCTATCTATCATCTATCTATCATCTATCAATCTATCTATATCTAATTTATTATATATAAATATTTTCTTAAAGACTGGGATATGATTCTGCCCTTCCATATGTGTGCCATGGAAGATATTTTTTTGCGGGAGGGGGCAATTCAACATCATGCCCAATCACCCCCTTCCTCCTTTCTCCACACCGTCCCTATTTTGTTCAACATCCAGCCTGAATAAGAGTCATGGAGAACTCAAAATCTCACTATTTGTGACATTTTGCTTGGTCCTAATAAAGGCATTGCCCTACTGTGGCTTCTTAAAATGTCCAAAGGTAAAAATATCCCTGTGGCACTGTGGCACACAAGACAGAATTAGACTGCCCAGATCCACTGACCTTCTCCAAAATGAAGAACCAGGTTTCTCGCTGGGATGTACGCCTTCCAGACATTTTGTTGCGGCATTGGCCAGTGACTGCAGATTCAGTTCACAGTTTTCCAGGAAACAGCCAAGCTTGTCACCGCTACACATTTACCTGCCTATTCCCAATCCCTACCCTGATGGAATCTGATAGGCACTCCATGAAAGAAAATGGGCAGTTCCTAGAATATCCAAGCAAAGACACAACCAAATCAGAACAATGAACGCTCTAAGTGTTTCTCCTAATTTACAGCCCAGGTGAAATCAGGGAAACAATGGCCAGAGCAAGAGCAAGAAACTAACCTACTGATTCTTGCAAAAGAATATTGCATTAACTCTGCCATCGGGTGTTCATGTTTATGTTCCCTGCTTTGTGTTAAGGAAAATCAGTGGAGATATCCTTATTTCCTTGGATGGCGGGTGGACAAGGTACACACTGAATGAGCACATTTAAGCTGCACAAATGCAGAATCCAATGGCCAGTGTCTTACATAGGAAGCTGGTGTGTTCTGAATTGGGCCATGGCTCCATCTAGTTCTGCATTATTGAGACTGAGCAGTTGTGGCTCTCCTTGATTTCAGACAGGACATTCCCAGTCCTACTTGGAGTTTGTTAACCTCCAAAGCTTTGAAAACTTTCTCAGTGCACCCAAATCTTGCTGAAAGGCGCAGTGCAACCTTTTATGTAGATTATGGGTGGAATTCAATGTAGTACTTAGTGGTGTATGAAGAATGAGGTTGATTTATGGAATAGGACTGCTCCTCTTCCTACCCCAATGTGCAACCCCACAAAACCTATTTTGGATTTCCCCTCAACCACAGCAGATTTAGGAGGGGTGCAGATGAGAGGGGTGAATAGTCTTGCTGTGCAAGTGGATCTTGTTCCATGCACAAAACAGCTTAGCTGAATCCTGCCCTATATAAGCTTTTAGGATAAATTCCTCATATACACGTTTATCTTTGATTAGGTCCCATTGGGGCTTACTTCTGAAGAAAGGTGCACAGGATTTCACGGTTAATCTCTGAATGTACAATTAAAAGCCCATCGCAAAGCCATGCAAATGTCATCTCAAAATACAAAGAAATTATGCCAGTGGAGAAGAGATGTGATTGAATTGGGGAGGGAAGAGGGGAAAGAATCGATCTTTCATATTTTACATCTGTCTTCAAATACAGAAAACAAAAAGTGGCATTCCTTGAACAGCCACCCCATTTTTCAAGTGCCAATGTCAAGTTCTGTTTTCCCCTCCTTTAAGAAAAAAAAATGCCAAAGAAGATTCCCATCCATCATTTCTGATAGGGAGTATCCATCATTCTTGAAGCTGCATTGTTTTCAAGGTTGTCAGGGAGTGGACAGGAATCAAGAACCCATTCCACCACTGAAATGTTAAGGGTCATGTATTGCCCATCCAGAGAGGGGACAGATATCCCCATGGGGTGTGTATGGAGAAGACATTCTTCTTTGAACTAATCTCAAAAACTAGAATGAGGATTCTAAGTCACATGCTTCAAGAGACCTCACTGCAGAGCTGAACTAGCCTGAGTCATGTTTCTTGCAAGTGTAGGGCATATGAGAAGGAAAACAAATCCTGTTGTTGCAATATAAATTTCTCCTCCTTGAGTCATCCTCCTTTATTCACTCCTACAAGAGGTAATGATGGTCACCAACTTGGTTGGCTTTGAAAGAGGATTCGATAAAGTCACAGAGGATAAAGCTATAAATAGTTACTAACTCTGATGGCTATATTCTAGCTCCGCTCTTGGAGGCAGCAATGCTTCTGAATTGAAGTTGCTGGAAACTGCAGGTGGGGAGAGCACTTTTGCAATCCGGTGTTGCTTGTGGACTCCCTAGAAGTATCTGGTTTGCCCCTTTGAGAACAAAATGCTGGATTAGAAAGGCCTCTGGCATGATGGGCAAGCCTTGGATTACCTTGGAAACCACCCACTAGAAGAGCCTGCTGGATCCTGCCAATGCTCCATTTAGTCCAGCATCCTGTTCTCACTTTGGCCAACCAAACAACAACAACAACAACAACAACAACAACAACAACAGCAGCAGCAACTTATTATTATTTATACCCAGCCCACTCGGGCAGCTCCCAACAGAATACAGTTGTACCTCTGCTTATGAATCCCTCTGGATACGTAAACTTTGGCTTGCGAACGTGAAGGGCGCCTCCAGTTATGAAGTTTTTGGGATGCAGCCAGGGCCTCCGGAACAGATCCTATTCATAACCGGAGATACCAATGTATTAAAAACGCAATAAAACATCAAACATTAAAAACTTCCCTAAACAGGACTGCCTTCAGGTGTCTTCTAAAAGTCAGGTAGTTGTTTATTTCCTTGACATCTGATGGGAGGATGTTCCACAGGGTGGGTGCCACTACCGAGAAGGCCCTCTGCCTGGTTCCCTGTAACCTCATTTCTCACAGTGAGGGAACCATCAGAAGGCCCTTGGAGCTGGACCTTAGTGTCCAGGCTGAATGATGGGGGTGGAAATGCTTCTTCAGGTATGCTGGGATTAGACAATTAGATTAGATGCCTGTGGGAAACCTGTGAGCAGGACCCGAGCACAAGAGCACCCTTCCACTCAATGGCTTCCAGCAACTGGTATTCAGATGCATTCATGTCATGTTATGCCAAATCAGTCATTTTGCAAACAGGCCTGAGCACTTTCTTCTTGTGTGGTTTCTAGCAACTGGTGTTCAGAAGCATTACTGCCTCTGGCCATGTAAGCAGAGCCCAGTTGTCATGACTAGCAGCCATTGATAACCTTGTCCTCCATGAACTTGTACAATCCTCTTTTAAAACCATCCAAGTTGTTGTCCATCACTGCATCTTGTGGGATCCTAAGTCCCATGACTTTCAGCAGAATGTAGTCCCCATTGCCTTGTGCTGAATGGAGATTCCTGTCAGTTTATCCTTTTCTCTTTTTTAACCACAGCCACGAATTATGACTGAGCCAAAGAAACATTTTCAGCTTAGCAGTCTTAGGGTGTCACATGGAGGATGCCAAGCAAGTACAATTGTTGTGGCTTAAGATGAAAGCAGTTTCATGCCGCCAAGTCTAAGTGATAAATAATGCCTTAGAATGCTGCCCCTTACAATTAGGCAGGCAGCCTAAAGAGTTAATAGAGCCTGCAATTATTGTTCCCTACAATCACAGGACTTTTTGAGACCCTGCACATTCAAATTAAAAGAAAAATGGCTCCCCATGCACAAGTAAGCATGATAAGTAAGTACAGCAAAGAGCAGGAGGATTTAATTGATTGAAATTATTATTAAATAATCAAGAATGTGATACAATGGTCTATCCAGATTCTTGCAGTTTTGACACCATAATTAGTGCAGTCGGGTCTGCCAGTACTTTCATTCAAATGCATTACATGTTACGGAGAATTTTCTTTAGCAGCAGAGCCGATAGACTGCAGAATGAAACGTGCTTAAAATGATTAACTGGAGAATGTGTGCATGATGACGTCCACTCAGGAGACAAAACAAAGGCTTCGATATGTGTAGGGATGTCCACTTTGGATCTGAAAAAAAATCTGGAGAGCCAGGCAAGACAGAGGCTAGGACATCTTGGGTGGCTGGTCTTCACATGGGTGGCTTGTCTCCACAGCTGACTCTACCATGCCACCATGTTGCTCTGACATCACCAACCCTGCTTCCCTTGGCTCAAAGAACATGCAGAAAGGCAGTTCACATGCCATACCATGTAAGACATGTCTATTCAGGTTTACCTTTCACCCCATTTCCTCTCCTTTGAGCTTCTCCCTTGTGCAAATTAATTGAAACAAAGCATGTTTTCTATGCCACATCAATCAGTCTGTCAAGCACCCACAAAAGAAGATATTTTGGGGGTGCTTCAGTTATTATGGTGTCGGAAGCCGGCAGCCAATAGAAGGAATGATGCGCTCGCCACAATATATTGAGGTTCTACGAAAGAGAGTTATTCCAGAGCTGGAAAAGAGGTATCCTGACGGTACTGGGATTTTGCAGCAGGACCTAGCCTCCTGCCACACATCAAAAGTGGTGAAGAAATTAATGACAAAGCAGCAAATACAGTGGTACCTCGGGTTACATACGCTTCAGATTACATACGTTTCAGGTTACAGACTCCACTAACCCAGAAATAGTACCTCGGGTTAAGAACTTTGCTCCAGGATGAGAACAGAAATCATGCTCCGGTGGCGCGGCAGCAGCAGGAGGCCCCATTAGCTAAAGTGGTGCTTCAGGTTAAGAATGGACCTCCAGAACGAATTAAGTACTTAACCCAAGGTACCACTGTACTTGATTTGGCCAGGGAATTCCCTGGACGTAAATCCCATTGAGAATTTGTGGGCTATATGCAAAAGTCGCCTCCGTGCTGTAGACTGTATGACTACAGAGAAGCTCATTCAGTAAAAGGCGAAAGATTTATACGATCTGAAGAGAAACCAGAGTCAAGGCTTACTGGGAAATGATATATAATGAACTCAAGAAGGTATTTAAAAGTACCTTTCCTAAGAAACCAGAGGCCTTTCTTTTGGGCATTGTTGGCCAATGGGTGCCAAAGAAAGAGAGAACATTTTTTATGTACGCAACAACAGCAGCAAGAATACTCCTTGCCAAGTACTGGAAGACACAAGATTTACCCACCGTGGAGGAATGGCAGACGCGAGTGATCGACTACATGGAGATGGCTGAAATGACTGGCAGAATCCGTGACCAGGGAGAAGATTTGATCGAACAGGATTGGAAAAGTTTAAGGACTATTTACAGAAATATTGTAAAATTTTGGAGTGTTAACATGTTGTGGGAAGTGAAGGGAACAGGGTTTGTGTGACTTGGTTAAAGGTGAATTAAAAGAAGAATGTTAAAAAGGACAAGGGGTTATGAACAGAACATCATTATGTCATAGTACACAAGATGAGATATGGATTAAAATAATGGAAAATCGGGACATAATATTTAGAAGAATGTAAAATTAAGTATGGTCCAAGTATGGTTTGAATTTGCTGAATTGGATTAGAATAAGGAGGAACACAAAAAAGGGGGATGTGAGGAGGTCAAGACAGAGGGGTATGGAACTATATAACTTTAAGAAAAAGGGTTTTTCATTTTTCTTGTTTTTCTTTCTATTTTTCTTTTTTCTGTTATACATTTTTGTTTTTCTATTGTATTTGGTTTTTTTTTCTATATGTGAACTTTATGTATGGAAAGGATACATTTTGAAATGATGAATGTTTTGTGTTGTAAAATCTTAATAAATATTTATTAAAAAAAAAAAAGAGAAGCTCATTCAGGCACTGATTCAAGTGTGGTACAGGGATCCGAAGATCAACAGTGACTGTTCGAAACTAGTAGACTCCATGCCAAACCGTGTTCAAATGCTGCTTAAAAATAGCGGAGGTCATATAAGTTACTCATGTACGTATATATGAGTTTTGTACATGTATATGTGAGTTTTGTACAATAAACTACTGTACTAAATTCATTGTTTGTTTCAATTAATTTGCACAAGGGTGTATGCGTTTTTCCAAACAAGAAATCATATGAATATGCCTTAACAACTATTTCACCCTGAGGTCACCTCTAATAGCACTTGGGGATTATTCTATTTGTTTTCCCCAAATCCCATTTTGTAGTGATGTTTCAGGATTAGTATGAAGCGATCGATCTATGGCCTGTTCATCGTATTTGCCAAGTAATTATTAATTATATTACTGTTATTATTTCTACTTGTAACCTTTCATGAACGTAAACATTCAAATGGGATCTGCATCTTAGTGGCAGCAGCATCATACAACTAGGAATCTTGCTGTGTTAAATGCAATCTGGAATGAAAGAATATGAAAAATAATTGGATGAAAAACAAGAATTGGCATTCTTATCACCATTATTTGCATGAACTAGCAGAAAACCCTCAAGTTTTGGAAACTGAAAGGGAAAAATATATATATATCCAGTCCCTTCTCCTTTGCAACTTAAACTAATAAACAAACCAAGAAATGACAGCATTTCTGCAGCCTGCAATGTGGAGGGGGCTAGAGAGCTGGTAATTTTATTGAGAGACCATCAGGAACAAGTGGAGTAAAAACTATTCTGATCACTTGAGAGGAGAGGTAAATTAATGGCAATGACATTGACCAGCCTGCAAACGATGTTCATTGATTATTTTAATTTTCTTTCTCTGACACTCAGTTAAATGCCTATTGGTTTAGTCTTCAAGGTAAATAAAAGGTTATTTTCCTCATTTATTTTTATTTTTTAAAAAAAACAACAACTGGGCAATTGCATGACTGGATTGTGATCTAGGCATAGATTGTTGGAACAATTAAAACAAGAGCAACAAACTGGTCTGCTGGAGAAAATGCTGGTAATCACTGAATGTGGAAATGTGTGAAGCAGAAATAATTAGAGCTGTGCCAAATATTTTCCAGATTTGATTTTCAGGCAGCAAATAAAAATTTCATTGGAGTAGAATTCCTCCCCCCCTGCACTGTGTGGTCGCCCCCCCCATCCCTCTGCCTCCCCCATCACATTCCTGCCCATTGTTTCTCCTGAATGAAGTGGCTTGCCCCTGCCTGCATTGGTGATATCATAGAATTATAGAATTGTAGAAATGAAAAGGATCCCAAGGGTCACAACTCCCTGCAATGCAGGAATCTCAACACACAGTCCCCCATCCAATTTGAAACCATACAGGACCCTGCTTAGCTTTGGAAATGTGCTAGCAGTTTTATAGGCATTCACTCTGTCCACCCACAGCCCCAAAGCAAATGTCAGTTTGAGAAGAAGGATCTTCTACTATATTTCAATGGATTGAGAAAATTTGGTCCATAGTTGCTATATATCTCAGCCTAAAAAGGTTGGCTCTGTGGCTCCATTAAGTGCTGCTACCCTCCCTGGCCAACTGTTTGAGTCCCCAACACAAGGACACACACACACAATTGTAAGAAGAGTCTATTGGATCAGGGCAATGGCCCATCCAGTCCAGGATCCTGTTCTCACAATGGTCAACAAAGTGCTGATGGCGAAGCCAAAAAAAGCAGAACCTGATAATGTTGTTACCTGCTTTCAGTGTTATTTTATGGTAGAAAGTCTGGCACAAGTTGTCCTAATAAACAAACAAACACACACACTGGAAGTATTTGAATTTTGGAACTAAATTTGCATGGGGATTATGTTCTCCTATATTTCTTTCAGCTCCCGTGCATAATTGTTTTTATCAAAGTAATTTTAATAGGTTTTCCATACATCTCTCAATTCCAGTGGCTTTCCTACACAATTTCTCCTCATATTTATATTGGTCTGTAAAGCTAACAGATCCCATACACCTAGGATTTAATATCAGCTGGCTGGTACATCAATGTATCTTCAAAAGCTTGAGGAAAAATGGTTCTCAAGCATACATTTGCTTTGCCAGCATTATGATTTGTTACCCATCTTGTGGGTTTTTAAACAGAGACCTGTACTTAGTCTTCAAATTAATGGCTCTGCAGTATATGTATAGGTAAAAACATTCAGTACAATGTACATAATAGTTGCATTTCTGTGATATACATACTTGGTAAAAGCTTTCCCATTTTCATCATTCAGACAGGTATAATCTAATAAATCGTGAATGGGAAATAGCAGAGGGATAAAGGGTTGGGGGAATAGAAGATTTTGCAGCAGGTTATACAAGAAGTCTTGAATATGTCCAGTTGTACTATATTTTTCATCATTTATCTGTGATCAGTTTGGTGCAGGAATATGCAGAATAGGTTATCTCCCTAAATTCATGCAGGTAGCAAGGACAAAAAAATGGGGTGCCAGTAAGAGATGGGGAGAGAGAAGAGGGTGGCAGAGAAAGGGGAAAGGAAGGGCAGAGGGGTCCTGTTCACTTTTGGTTTTGGTCACACTCATCTGTGGCTGCATCCTTGCCCACTGCCAGCATGCAACTCTGGACAAAATAGCCCCAAGGGAACGTCGCCCTCAACAGAAAAAAGGTTCCTCATTCATTTATTATACTGAGAACCCTGATGCTTGTCATATCAGCAGTTATTCAGAATACAGAGAAATACTGTACAGGTATGGTCTGTATGACACCGTAATCATTATGGGATAGTACTGAAATGAAATGTGGCACAAATGCAAAACCCCTTTTGAAATTTAGACACAAGTGAAACCTAAACAAACCCTACATTTTAAGTCTAGATGATGAATCTTAGGGTAATATAGTTAAAAACCTAATTTCAGCACGTTGGCATTTAGTTGATTGCAACACCACTAAATCCAACATTACCCACAATGCTTTTACATAGCTACCTAAGCCCTTGGTCCACCACGCTGGAGGGTTTGGAGCCAGCGTGGTGTTAAGAGCAGTGGAGTTGTAATCTGGTGAACCGGGTTCATGTCTCCGCTTCTCCACATGCAGCTGCTGGGTGACCTTGGGCTAGTCACACTTCTCTGAAGTCTCGCAGCCTTACTCACCTCACAGAGTGTTTGTTGTGGGGGAGGAAGGGAAAGGAGATTGTTAGCCACTTTGAGACTCCTTTGGGTAGTGATAAAGCGGGATATCAAATCTATACTCCTCTTCCTCCTCCTCCTCCTCCTCTTCTTCTTCTTCTTCTTCTTCTTCTTCTTCTTCTTCTTCTTCTTCTGTGAGACAGAGTTGTCCTTCCACCAGTGGGAAGGCTCCATTGCCATCAAGGTAGCCAAGCCACCCTGAGAAAGCATAGATGGTACCCCTAGTGGTATCCCCACTGGTTACAGCCAGCATAAAACCCCAGATCGGATGCTCTGGAGGTGGCGAGGCAGCAGAGAAGAGGTGGAGCTGTGGTGGCCAAGGATCTCCTTGATCCTAAGCTGGCCAAGCAAGCCACAAGTTTTAACTGGAGACCCTACACAGGCCCTGTTTGCTGAAACAGTGTTGGAGTCCCAGAACAGAGAAGTGCATTCATCTGCCCAGAGAAGCTCAGCTTCATATAGCAAGGAACAGTAGGTGCACATCAGTTTCCTTTCACCCTGTTTATTTAGAATGTCTGGAAAAGAATGCTACATAGTTTCAAAGCCTGCTGCCCTATCTACAAAAATTGTCCAATACCTTAAAGGGTGGTGACAAATTGATTGTTTTTAAAAATAAAAAAATACCTAATTACTTTGTTGTAAGTAGGAACTGCATCAAATCCAGCTTTTTAAATTTAATCTTAGGACTTCAAAACTTGCGTACAGCAAATGGAAACTATTTATATTTCAAGTCCCACGTGATAGGATTATTATCTGGAAACCTGCTCATAAATGTTTTGGCAACTGACATCAAAAACTAACTTCAGAAATGGAAGACATCAGGATGAGAACTGTTCAGATCATGTTATTGATTAGCATCTTGTCTCATCCGGTAAAACTGTCTTTTGTAAGAGGCAACTTGCGATGCATAATCTCTCAACATTTCTGCAACACGTTTTGCTAATAATAAATGAACACCAACTGGCAATAGTTAGAAACAAAAAATACATTTTCTTATCACCAGATCTGGCTCCGATGTAAAGCAAAAAATGTGACTCATATCACAGATTGAACCCATCTTATTCCTTCCTTCACAGAACTGAAATAGATATTTGTTCCTTTAAATATCTTAATGGCATAAGGTTTGTTTTAAATTAAATGGGCATATATCATTTGAGTTGCATAATCTAAAACTTAATAATTTCTAGATTAGCACATAATGGACAGTAAGATAATGGAAAAAGATTTAAGATTTAAAGCATGTGGAGTATTAACTAGGCCCCTTATTAAAAATCAAATTGTCTCAAGTTGCAGTAAGGCACGGGTGAGTGTTTATTAACAAAGAGGAATCAAGTATTGGAAAAAGCAATCCAAGTAGGTCCACCAACAGAACTTGCAGAATAACAAAAGTATAACAAAAATAGCACAACTGCACAGTCGCAGCAGGCAACTGGGACTTCTATTTCACAAAGCATAAAGCAACAGGCCTTTTGGATATAGAGCTACTGGAAATAGACACAAAAAGGAAAAAGGTGTGGCAATGAACATGAAGATGTGCAGCATTTGGACCAAATAGTAGAAAACGCAGCAGATTTAACGTTTATGCTAAAGTGTGCAGAGAAAGTAAGAAAATACATATGCTGACTGCAGAAACAGGCTTGCAAGGGAATAAACCAGAAAGCTAGTTTTAGACATGAGCAGGGCAGAACCCACAAAACACTGGGTTTGTTCAGACGATCATATCTGGATTTATAATGCTAAGATATGTATGGGCCTTTTTCACACCTGGAACCCCTTTGTTCCTTCCTTCATGCGAACAACAATTAAACCAGAAATTCTCTAATTAACAGTAGCTTCTTATTTTGTGTTCTTTAAATGAACACAACAAACTTATGGCCATTAATTTCAATGGGTCTGCTACGCTGAGAATAGTTTAGTTGGATTAAAGCTGTGATTGCCAGACAGGGCCGTCTTAACCATAGACATTAGGGGTGCGGGGCAACTGGATGCCAGACTCTCAGAGGTGCCAGGCTGAGAGTCCGGGGCCTGACAGTTGCACGCCAGAGCACACTGCCTACCAATGAGGCACCCGGCCTAGCGCTAGCCGAGTGAGCTAGCGCTAGCGCTGAGACTGCCTGCCAGGTCTGCCCTGCCTTTGCGCCTCGATGGCCGGCCCAGAGTGTGCTGCCCCCCCCCCAAGAGGTCGACAACTCTGGGCAACCTGGGGGGGGGGCGCCAGGCAGGTTTTTGCACCCTGGCGCTGTATATGCTTAAGACAGCCCTGTTGCCAGAAGAGCCAAAACAGAGGAGGAGAGGAGAGTCTCTCTCCCCACTGCTCATTTCATGTGCCTCCAACATCCTTTCAACACCCTTGATGAGTACAGATCTGCAACATCATGAAGGGAAAAGCTATTTGAAAGGAGTTTGGGGGCACATAGGAAAAGCCTTAAGCACTCCCTCTGCCCCGCCCTTTCTTTGATGCAAAGCACCCCCTTCTAATGGTGATTTGCAAAAATGGAGGGGCAATCAGGGCTTCATTACATGGAGATAGTTTATTACTGCATGTATCACTACAGATGCCCGCTGTTTTTAATTGTATGACTATATTGTTGTATATGCTGAAGGGCAGGTAAGAAATCTTATACATACATATACGTTTGAAACAAAACTGGCAATTAATAGTAGCCTGGAACGATTATGCCCATGCACATAGAGGATTGTGTTAACACCATCCATGGGTCCCTACAGTGCTTTACTTTGCCCTTATTTTGTTCATGGTTTTCTGATAGGGAGACTATTTACATATTGCCAAAAGAGAGGAAATGCATCAGAGTGTGTGGTTGTGTGGATAGTATTTGCATGGCAAGTGATATGTAGATGCAATTCATAGTGGCCAGTTCCGTCACACTGGGAGCTGACCCTAGGGGGCACTGCAACTATCACATAGTGAATTGAGCAGAGAAGAAGATGGGTGGGTGTGTGTGCCAAATTTTGGCCTTGAACAGGGCACTGCCAAAATTTAAAAGATGAACTTTCGCCCCTGGTGTGTAATCTGTTGGAGAGTCTGATACCCAGGAACTAACTTTTGATGGGCTGCTTCAAAGCCTCTACTCTTTTCTTCGTATGGGCTATTTCCTTGGACTAGATAGCCCTTCAAGCAGGGCTTTTTGTGGGAGAAATTTCTTATTCTATTGCGTCTTACCAAGTGTCTTGAAAACATTTACATTCTCAACCATAGGATATCTTGCTGGTGCTCAACTATTAAGGGAGTGTAACAAAAGCCCAGCTAATATAATTTTCATTTTTATTTTTTAAAAAAACTTCCTTGGAGGAGAAGGGGAAAAAACCACCCATTTTTGTTTGTTTCCTTGGAACGGAAGAAATTTATGTAGAAATCCATTCTTCCCCAGGCCGCCTCCTTCATAAATCCATCAGCGATGAAAAAGTGCTCTTGACCTTTATCACCCCTTTTAATTTAGGCGTCTTGATATGCTTGTAGTCTCTTTTAACATCCACCGGGGTTTCCTTTTCACCTTAACATTCTTGTTTAATGGTTTCTGTACAATTAAGGAATTATGAAGGTGCACATCAATATGCCAGTGGCAAATTTATGACGGCTGTATATCAACAATGTTGCAAGTTTGTGCCACAAGTCTGATTTAAAATGATAGGAGTGCTTTACCCCTGCACTGATGGCATTACTTCATTACAGGTCAAAACAAAGGATCACTCATTTTGTAAAATAACAATTTAACAAAACCATTTTTCCTGCCCTTTCACAGAGAGCTTTGAACAAAAGAGACCAATTTGGGAGGC
The DNA here is from genome assembly GCF_027172205.1 of Podarcis raffonei. Classification (NCBI taxonomy): domain Eukaryota; kingdom Metazoa; phylum Chordata; class Lepidosauria; order Squamata; family Lacertidae; genus Podarcis; species Podarcis raffonei. The sequence continues at coordinate 82,556,691 of NC_070607.1, forward strand.
GTAAATACGCTGTAATAGGTGCAAAATTCATTTCTTTTCTTTGGGGGTAGATTCCTTAGAGAGTTCTACATTCTAAATGTATATTGATTTTATAACACATTAAGTTTCATGTCTTCCCTCAATGGATTTTGGGAATTGTAGGTTGGTGCTTTTGCAGGGAGGCAGGTGTCCAATAGAGATTCCTAAAGACACTCCCTCAAAATCCATCACTTCCAAACTTTGGGAGGGATCATGAATGGGTATTAAATCAACCTGAAAGTAACAGTTCAGGCATGCTCACAGTTTTCAGAGGGTGAATTAGGGATTCTCAAGGGCATTTTCAGCACCAAACCAGGTAGTATTTAACTGAAGAAATTGCTGTTAGCATAACCAGATGGAATACCAATTGGGAATCTGTTGAGTTTATGCATTGGATGTTAAAGAGAGGCTGCTGTGACTGGTGATGCTCACTAGCTAGCTGGTGCAGAGTGAAAACCAGCTGAGAGATACAGTGTGAATGGAAGCGGAGAAGAAGACTTTTACCTGGAAACAACAACTGCAGCGACAGTGGAGTACTGGACTGTTGCCCAAGAGATGAATGGAAAGGTCATAAATTATAAAAAAGACAGAGGTGCATCATTGTTGTTTTTTATAAGTACAGTGGTACCTCGGGTTACATATGCTTCAGGTTACAGACTCCGCTAACCCAGAAATAGTACCTTGGGTTAAGAACTTTGCTTCAGGATGAGAACAGAAATTGTGCTCCGGCAGCGCGGCAGCAGCAGAAGGCCCCATTAGCTAAAGTGGTGCTTCAGGTTAAGAACAGTTTCAGGTTAAGAACGGACCTTCGGAATGAATTAAGTACTTAACCCGAGGTACCACTGTACAGAACACATTGTTGATAACCTAAAGGTAAAAGTGAAGGATCATTTATGTAATAACTTTGAGGCACAATGCCTATTTTAGGATTAAAGACCAGTCAGTAAAAGGGTTTCATTAGAAGTGTCTATACAGTAACCAAAAATGTGAAAGAGAAGTTAGCTGAAGACTAATCTAAAGATGGTATTGATAGCATACCAGCCAACATGTCAAAGGCAGAAGCCAGGATGTCATCTTCTGGGACCCCATCTTCCCATTTTCCTCTCACAAGAACACAGAGGACATTTTGGGGAGCATGATACTGCACAATTTCACGCCACTATCCCACCCTGGAAAAGTTCTTTTCCCAGGTACGAGATCACTGCCCCCAAATAGTGCTTTTTCGAGAAGAAATCACAAAGTGAAATGGCCGTCACGATATCCCGTAAGAAAAAACAGGATATCCTTATTTTTCCAGGACAGTTGATGAGTACGTGATTCCTTCAATGCTTTTGCCTCTGTGAAACTCTGGTGGTGTCTCTTCCTTCCATGGAGGATAGAGAGGGATACATGATTGTGTGTACAAAGATTTATACCAGTTGTTCTCGTTTTTGCCCAGAAGGGAATGTGACCCTTGGGGTTAAGGAAGGCTCCCCATCCCCAAACTAGAGATGCTTCTGAAGCATGCATGAGCTATGAGACCTGGGGCAGATCTACACTCATGGTTTTTAACGTTAAGAAAGGGTTAAGAAATGCTTTTGATAACATAAATGGACACATGACGTTTTACGTTCATAATGAGTTATTACCTTGTCTTTTTATTGCTTAATTTTTAATCGTTTTATGCTGCTATATTGGTGAAACACCGCTCCTATGTCCCTATGTAGTGTTTTACCTTTTTTAAATTTTTACTGCATTCAAACTCCAACCTGCCTCCAATGGTATTTGAGGGACAGATAACAAAGGACACGGGGGGAGGGAGAATTAAAATGTGATACCAGACAGAGGAGCAAAGCAACCAGCAACCAGCAGCCGCCAAAAAACCCCAGCCTTTTAGAAAATGATGTGCCAAGGTATTACTTACATGTGATGGAAAAAAACCCAAGGTTACAAAATGTTTTAATTGACAAGTATACCCTGTGATGTTTTAGAATGACACATCTAATGTTGTTCTAATAGGGGGAAATAACGTTAAACAGGTCAGTGTAGATCCAGCCCCGGACAATAAAATGGCCGCCATTGCTCATGAAATGAATGCTTAAGCCCTGGTTATTCTCATGGATGAGACACAGTCCCTTTGCTTTCCGACCAGCTTTGGCTCAAAGTCTGTTCGCAGAAGTCTGGCATTGTTCTGCTGCAGCTGTGCTCTGGTCTTCATTTGATTTGATTTCATAATAAATTATTAAGTCTATTGACAGAGCAGCGAAAGAACTTGAGGGGATAGTGGGAAAGGAAAAGAAAGAAAGAAAAGGAGGGGGGAATCCCCCCTCAAAACAAAGGTCTGCTTTATTCAGGAAGAATATCCTCTCAACGACTTACCCGTCTATTTGTTTAGAAGAAGCCCAAGAGCTGTGGCAGTTTCCCTTTGCTGAGCTATTTGTGTTTCTGCAGAATTAGTAATTGGAGAGGGAGTGCCGTTAATTCCCATTTCCCCATTTAAAACTTATGGTTAGGTACTGCATCAAACTGAACAGAACGCATAGTTATGCTCAGTGACAGTCGGTTTACCCATTGCTCGATGGTCTTATTAAATTGAATTTTTAATGGGCTGTGTGGAACATGGCGAGATCTGAGGCACAGGCAGCTACTCCTGGAATCTATACAGTATTATTATTTCTTTCTCTCTCTCTCCTTCACTTGGGCATTTTGTTTTGGGGGTTTACTGTCTCCCCATCAGTTCCTGATCACACTCGATGCATTTATCAAAACACACACTGGACATTTAAAGCACATGACTTGCCTAAAAAGAACCCCGGGAACTGTAGCTTGTTAAGGGCGCGGGATTGGTAGCGCTGGATAGCCTAACTACTGTTATCTATGCTCTGATAAGTTTAAGGTTAGATTACTGCAAAGCCTTATACATAGGGCTGCCTCTGAAGACAGTTCAGAAACTTCAGCTAGTGAAGAATTCAGCGGCCAGGTCGCTCACTGGAGCAAGATGGTTTGAGCAGTCTTACTTCCTGACAGTAAGAGCTGTTCGACAGTGGAATTTGCTGCCAAGGAGTGTGGTGGAGTCTCCTTCTTTGGAGGTCTTTAAGCAGAGGCTTGACAACCATATGTCAGGCGTGCTCTGATGGTGTTTCCTGCTTGGCAGGGGGTTGGACTCGATGGCCCTTGTGGTCTCTTCCAACTCTATGATTCTATGATTCTATACACCGATCGTGGTCCAACTGCAGTTTTTGGGCCCAATTCAAAGTGCTGGTTTTGACCTATAAACCCTTAAATGGCTCAGGACCGCAATACCTTAAGGACTGTCTCTTCCCATATGAACCTACCCAGTCCCTGAGATCATCTTCAGAGGCCCTTCTTCGTGTGCCTCCTCCTCGACAGGTCCAGAGCAGGGGTAGGCTCTCCTCAGGGAAGTTCGCCTGGCGCTTTCATTATACACAGGCGCCAGGCAAAAACATTCCTTTTTAACCAGGCCTTTGGTTGATCTTATTGACATCCAATACCCTTTGAGAATGTGGCTTGGGGGGGGGTTATTGCTTTTGGATTGATTTTATGTGTTGTGGTCTTGTTGTGAACCGCCCTGAGACCTCCAGGTATAGGGCGGTGTATAAGTTGAATAAACAACAACAACAACAACTATAATAAAGGTTGGGGAAGGGAACAGTATAGGTTGAAATTTTATCCCCTGTAAGTTCTTCCCTTTGGTGAGAGTTTATTGGCAAGGCTTTTGTGTATGCGCCTGGGTTCCTGAGAGCTCAGATCCAAACTTCTTTTTCAGTATAGGGCTCAGTTCCACAATATGTGAAGAAATAATGAAGACTTAGCTGCAGACTTCTGGGGTGTGGGGAAAAGGTTTTCAGCTTACAGAGCATCTCAAGGAATCCAATGTAGCACTAAGGAGATGGCTGCATAAAAATTGTTAGTACTTTCATATACTTCTCTTGTCTCCTCACAAAGGAAACATTTTAAAGGCATTGCCCAAGTGAACCTGCTGCTGCTTATGGAAACAGGGAGATTCAACCTAAACTACTTCAGGTTCAAAGAAGGCATTGAAAGAAACACTTATTAAATACTTCAGCAGAAAAACTTCACTGAACTCCGTTTCCAGTTGGAAGCCATTACAAATTTGGTGACTGGTTTTCTATTTGAAAAAGTTATTAATCTACAGAGAGCCCATGATTATGTGTGAGATTTGTACTTGATATCATTTAATTTTGTTCCAATTATTCCCGTAAAAAAACAATTAAGAAAATGAATAATTATAAAAGTAAGGTCAACTCAATTTTCCCTAGTAATGTTTTTAGTTACTAGACTCATTATCGCTAATTTCTTTCATAATCTTTGCCATCTAACCCCATTTGTTTCATTTATAAGTAGCGAAAAGTGAGCATCATGAAACTTCAGTAAAAACAAAGCAGCAAACCATGTCGTTCTTGTGATTTCCTGAGAAAGCAATTATCCCTTGTTAACCTTTATGGGAAGAACTCTTTGGATTATTCTTAATATAGTTATTAAATGCTTCAGACTGAAATCCCTCTCCTTCCATGTGTTATCACAATTTCTGAACATTAAAACTAAATGGACTTTTAAAACTCCATTTTCTCAGGCTTAGTGGCAAAACTACTTGGCTTAGTCTGACATAACAGTGTAAAACTTGATGCACTGTAAGCATTAAACTGTTTTCAGCGGCCAGTCTGCGGGGAAGAAATTTCTACCAGCTGAAAGGAAGGCAGAAACTTCAGGTATATTTCAAGCATTTGCAGTACCGGAATTCTCTGTGGCCTGCATTTCTACTGAACACACTTACTTGGGGGAAAGTGCCATTAAACTTCATGAGACTTATTTCTGAGTAAACAGGCATGAGACACATCACTCTGAAACCCATAGAGCAGGCTGCAAAGTTGTTCGTGGACAACTGGGCTGTGTTGAATTTTCATGGGATCTACCCCTTACAGTGAAAGGTGAGAATTGGTGTGTTTGCCCTTTACTCTAAATGTGAAGAGCTCCCTGTGAAGAGATCAGTTGTTAAATCACTCTGTAAATTGTACCTCTGGTGAGGGAAATAGGGATTTTTAGCAACGCTCAGAATCCTTAACAAACTATACTTCCCAGGACTGTTTAAAGTGATGTGATACTGCTTTAAATGATTAGTGCAGATGGGGTATAGAATCGCAGAATCAATGGCTTACGAGGCAACCTCCTTGTCTAACTAGCCACTCAGTATGGGAAAACTAGAGCAGGGGTTGCCAACCGTTTTTGGGACCAGGGGCACATTTGGAACACAGGGCAGGGGGGGGAGACAAAGCAACACTCTTTAAAACAGGAGAACAATGAACACCCGGCTTCCCCGCACCCCAAACCAAGAAGGGGCTAGTTTGTCTCCCTCCCTCATAACACTAGAATTTGCAGGTGTACAATGAAGCTGAATGTTGGAAGATTCAGGGCAGATGAAAGAAAGAAAGGACTTCACACAGTGCATAGTTAAACCACGGAACTCACTCCCCCAGGAGGCCATGATTCAAATTCAGTACATATGCCTCTGAACACAAGTTGCTGGAAATTGCAGGCGGTAGACTGCTGTTGCGCTCAGCTTCTGCTTACACGCTTTGTTGTTGTTGTTTAGTTGTTTAGTTGTGTCCGACTCTCCATGACCCCATGGACTAGAGCACGCCAGGCGCTCCTGTCTTCCACTGCCTCCCACAGTTTGGTCAAACTCATGCTGGTAGCTTCGAGAACACTGTCCAACCATCTCGTCTTCTGTCGTCTCCTTCTCCTTGTGCCCTCCATCTTTTCCAGTATCAGGGTCTTTTCCAGGGAGTCTTCTCTTCTCATGAGGTGGCCAAAGTCTTGGAGCTTGCACGCTACTCACAGGCTTTTGCTTGGCCACTGTGAGAACAGGATGCTGGACCAGAAGGGCCACTGGCCTGATCCAGCTGCTTCTATTTATTTCTTCATGCTAAACATACTGACTTTCTTCAGTCTCTTCTTATAGCACTTGTTTTCCATACCACTATGTTCATTGACCTTCTCTGAACCCGTTCCAGTTTGTCTATATATTGCTTAAAATGTGACATTCAGAACTGAGCACAGTATAATATGAGGTTGGGTTTGTACAGAATAAACTACTGTTGTTCGGTTATCTTTATCCTGCCCATCCTTAAAGAAGCAAGAGATGGCATACGTAAAACTCAGCTACTGTTAGCCTGTAAGCAGAAACTTTTCAAATAGTAGCACAAAAAGGTGCAAAACCTTCATGAGCATTGGCCCCCTGCCCACAGTTTTCATGTTAATCATATGCAAATTATGCTAATTGCATGCAAGTAAAATATGCATATGAATGGACACCCTTTGACTCATGCTACATTTCCTCTGGGGATTTTAAGTACTGAGTAAGTTGCCTGCCCTATCGCCTGTATTCCGTCTGATAACTCTCCTCTTCCCCCAAAAGACAGCAATATGCTATTAGAGCTGTATGTGTCCATAACCATTTATGAATTTTAAAAGGAGAAAAATAAATCCCTACAAGATCTGAGTCATATTGCCTGGGAATTCATCATATGCTGGTACATATTACTTGTGAATTTTATTCAGTTCATTTAAAATTACTTCTAACACATAGCAATCAAGTTTAAGGAGTGCAAAGAATTCAAATGATCACCAGGCATCCAAGATTTCTCTAGAGACAGCTTTCAAATCACCAGTAAGGTATACTTTCCGTTAGGAATTGTACATTTTCCCCCCAAAAAAATTAGATGTAATGACTGCATGGGCCTCAAAACAAGACAGGCATACACGTGTTGTGAAATCAGTTGACTCATGCATCTTAAGGAGGGCAGATATTATTTTTATTGCCCTTTCAAATATGGCCAAACCTTTTTGAAGGGGGACAAATAATGCAGTCAAACTGTTGCTGCAATTTCAAACCTGGGGTATTGTCGATTAGACTCTTAATGACTAAACTCAGCCTCTGCACAGGTGCTGAAAACTTAACAAGTTTATGAATACCTGTATGGAAGGGCTATTAATTCCTGTCTACCGTATGGCTTCACCTAAGCCAGGTGTAGGGAACTTCCAGAGCCCATCAGCTCCAGCTAATATGGCCAATGGTCAAAAATAACAGGAATTATAGTCCAACAACAACAGCTTATTATTTATACCCTGCCCATCTGGCCACAGGTTTTCCTAGGCCAAGCAAGGGAAAGGAGGGGGGTTCTTAGGCTGTGTTTTAATGGGACACTGGACTGTTACTTCACTTTGTCTCAGTGCAGCTCACCTGTGGTGTTGATTCAAAACGATCAGGAGAATATGAACAGCAAATACAAATCATCTACCACACATGCAGCATCCACACTGTAAAATTTGATAGAAGAAGTGTGCATTGTGATCCGTCATCAAGTTGCCATTTTTCATGCCAACCTCGCACACACTGGATGAAAGGGTTTTTTTTGGGGGGGGGAGGGCAGAAATAAACTTTATTGTGTAAGGACCTACCAGTAAATGCCCCCAGATCAAATGAGAATGAATGCTATTGTGCTCCACTGAGATGCTGACTTAGAAGCAGATCTACTGGGCAGAAGGCAACTTGTGGCTACTTGCCAATTGCTGCAGATCATAGTCTAATCTACACTATACATTTAAAGCACTCTTATGCAACTTTAACAGGGAACTGTGCCTCTGTGAGAAGTCTCATCACCACTTCTCAGCTGGAGTTAACTTGTTAACTATTAGCAAAAGCAGGATCTACACAGTAGTATCAGGCCTAATGAGCACAGGCAGTCAGCTCTGGCAAGTCTTGGCCCCATGAAGCATTTGAAGGTCTCCTCACAGCTGCCTCTCCAGGGTTTTCCCCGAGCAATCTGAAGGAGCGTCTCCACCCCCATCGTTCTACCCGGACACTGAGGTCCAGCGCCGAGGGCCTTCTGGCGGTTCCCTCACTGCGAGAAGCCAAGCTACAGGGAACCAGGCAGAGGGCCTTCTTGGTAGTGGCGCCCAACCTGTGGAATGCCCTCCCACCAGATGTCAAAGAGAACAAAACCAGACTTTTAGAAGACATCTGAAGGCAGCCCTCTTTGGGGAAGCTTTTAATGTTTGATGGATTACGGTATTTTAATATTTTTTTGGAAGCAGCCCAGAGTGGCTGTGGAAGCCCAGCCAGATGGGCGGGGTATAAATTATTATTATTATTATTATTATTATTATTATTATTATTATTATTACATCATCATCATCATCATCATCATCATCATCATCATCATCATCTAAGACTGCGGCTCCATAAAGCTCACTTTTTCTCCACCCTTTTCCTGCCTCTCTTGGTCCTGAGAGGTGGGAGGGGAGCTTGCCACAGCAGGAGAGGAAGACACCAGTGCCTCTTCCCCAGCCAGACTCATCTCTTCCTATTGGCCTCCCTCCTCTCCTGGCTGTGAGTCTTCTTCTCTTGAGAGTCCCCTGGCTGGTTCCTCCTACCATTCATCTGTGCCCAACCAGTCTATGACAGCCCTGCTCTAAAGTACGAATGTTAGGAGTGCCAAGGGCATGGGTAGGCAAATTAAGGCCCGGGGGCTGGATTCGGCCCAATCGCCTTCTAAATCCGGCCCGTGGACAGTCCAGGAATCAGCATGTTTGTACATGAGTAGAATGTGTCCTTTTATTTAAAATGCATCTCTGGGTTATTTGTGGGGTGTAGGAATTCATTCATTATTATTTCCCCAAAAAAATATAATCCGGTCCTCCACAAGGTCTGAGGGACAGTGGACTGGCCCCCTGCTGAAAAAGTTTGCTGACCCCTGGCCAAAGGGGTAACAGTGAATGGGGGGGGGCAGACCTGGCCAGCACCATCTTGATCCCCTGATCATCTTGATTTCCTTCCACATGTGCAAAATACACGCCTGCCTGGAACGATAATCCCTGCTCAATGTGAATCTTTTGGTAGCGTCTCATCAGCTACTGAAAAGCCCCGTCATTTTCTTTTTACAAAGGCTCTGTTTCAATCAGGCCCAGCGTTGATTTATAACCAATAGCACTGTGTGGACTCAACAAGGAGAGATGGCAGGCTAGTGAGAACAATAAGCTTGTTAATTTTTTTTTAACTAACAGTGCGTTGTTTAACTGTAATGACAGCAATAAAGCAAGAGATATGAAGTTGATACAGTCACAACTGAATCGTAATGGATGAGATATTTACAGCAAAGCTGTTAAAACATTGAATAAAATATGGGGAACGAACAGGAGCAGATGTGGTTTTATTCTTCTGACTTGAAGCTTGTAAAGCAAGAGATTGTATGAGTAATAATCACAGGTTCTAGTTCACGGCGCATGAATAAATATTGATAGGGCCCTAGAGCTGAAACTTTCCAGATACAGAAATAACGTGAGAAAGCCCGCGCTTGCATTATGTATGACTAAGTTTAGACTTTTATGGCATCTGTGGCAGTATACATTTCAGATCATGCAGGTTAAATGCACATTTTTATGACAATGTTCCTAGGTAGAAAAATAATAATCACAAAGACTTTTAACAGAGGGTTGACTCAAAAGTTGCTCTAACAAGGGAGGAAATCTCACACTTTCCTTCTTCATGCTCCACTGGAATTGATGTGCAAATAGAGTTCCAGGGTCTTAAAAGGCCTCTTTGGAGCTTTTCCTCTCCTTATTTTTACAGCGTATCTGCCATTAAATTAGGAGTGGCACTAGATTTGACCTGGTGGGTTGGATCCTTTTCTCTCCAAGCAAGGTTGACAGGTAGGAGGGACATTCACCTGTCAGTTTTCTGATGTTATAATGAAAGTTGGCTGTGGCTTGCAGGATGGGTGCAGCTGGCTTGAAATGGCCTTGTTGGCCAAGTGGAGAGGCCTGGCTGGTCTCAGGCTCTTTGCAGGGATAAACCAGTAACGTGTAGTGGTTAAGGTGCTGGACTATGACTGGGGAGAGACCTGGTCTCAAATCCCTACTCAGTTATGAAGATCATGGGGTCATCTTTAGTAGGCTTTTTCTCTCTTTCAGTCTAACTCGTTCCACAGGATTCTTCTGAGTTTAAAATGGATTTTGGTGGGGGGCATGTAGGCTGCTCAGAGCCCTTGTGAGCAGAGCTGGGGAGAAATGCAATAAAAATCAGGCTTCTCCAGGTAATTAGTGAATGCTTGCCTTTGTACAATAGCCCCACAAGTCTTATTTCAAAGACAAAAAAGGAAGCTATCTACCAGCGCTGTTAAGGAGGATGCTGACACACGCACTTCAGACCAGATGTGATTATCCTCTGGAAAAGGGGTCACCAACCTTATTGGACCAGTGGGCACATTTGACATTTAGATGTCATGGCTGCTAGTCACAAAATGGCTGCTGTGGAGTTTGTGGCATAACATAAAATGGCTGCCATGGTGATATGGCGTAACACAAAATGGCTGCCACATCTAAAATAGCAGAAAAAGAAACACGACCTATTAAATGTAAACTGGAGCAAAGTTGGAAGAAAGTAGAACCAACTCCTCTCCCCAGACACTGGGATCAGCATAAGCGGGCTTAGCCCTATCACTATGGCAGATAAGAAAATGATTGAAATTTGCTGCTTGGCAACAAGCAAAGCTTTTCTCCTGGGGACCTGTTGAGGTTGCCTTTCACTCCTCACACTGGGTGACATGACTCCTATTATACCTATCTTACCCTCCAGGGCTCCTTGCAATAACCAGGCCTTCTCTCCTCATGTTATAATGCAATCTCCTGAAACACTGATGGTATTAGAATAAATACTCCACAGTCAAAGGCAGTATGCCTCAATACCACAATTGGATAGAGTGCGGTTGTGCTTATGTCCTGCTTGTGAGATCATTCTTGCCTTCCTCTTACTTGCCTCCTCTCTCTATTCCTTTCCCCATCCTGATGCTCTCCTTATATGGTGTTGTAACTAAGAATTGCAACATTTTGGAGACACTCTGTCTGGCTATCAGTTAGACCGTTCTGAGCTACAGATCAGCACAAATCTTTGCAAATTGATTTTGGGCAAGCCAATCTGGCCTGCTGTTATTTGTGGGTGCTTCGGTGAATGAAAAAGAAATAGAAGAATTTCTTAAAAAATACAGATTACAAAAAATTTCTGAACAAAGTAAAGTGACTTTAAACCAGAAGATTACTGATCAAGAAATTGAGGGAGCCATTCAAAGTATGCAATTGGGAAAATCCCCAGGACCTGATGGGCTAACCTCCAGATACTACAAAGCTTTGAAAGAATGGCTTATACAACCACTGAAGGAGGTTTGTAATGAAATTTTAGAGGGGAAAAAGGCACCTGAATCGTGGAAAGAGGCTTATATCACACTTATACCAAAGTCAGAGATTGAGAAGAACCAGGTTAAGAACTACCGCCCTATATCATTACTCAATGTGGATTACAAAATTTTTGCAGACATTTTAGCAAAAAGATTGAAAAGAGTTTTGGTGGGGGAGATTCATAAAGACCAAGCGGGCTTTCTTCCAGGAAGACATTTGTCAGATAATGTGAGAAATATAATAGACATTATGGAGTTACTGGAAGTTAATATTAATACTAAGGCAGTATTAATATTTGTGGATGCGGAGAAAGCCTTTGACAATATTTCTTGGAGTTTTATGAAAAAGAATCTCCAAGGGATGGGGGTAGGCCAAGGTTTTGAGAATGGTATAAGTGCGATTTATTCTGAACAAAAAGCAAAACTGATTGTAAATAATGTGGTTACAGAAGAATTTGCTATTGAAAAAGGGACACGACAGGGATGCCCAATATCCCCACTGCTTTTTATATCTGTCCTGGAGGTTTTATTAAACATGATTAGAGGGGACCAGCTGGTTAAAGGGATTCAGGTCGGAGCTAAACAGTACAAACTGAGAGCATTTGCAGATGATCTAGTTTTAACTTTACAAGAGCCAGACACTAGTACGAGAAGAGTTTTAGAGTTAATACAAGTATTTGGTCAAGTAGCAGGCTTTAAGCTGAATAAACAGAAAACGAAAGTATTGGACAATTTATTTATTTATTTATTTATTTACGGCTATTAGCCCATAAAAGAAAGTATTGGACAAAAATTTAACAAGTGCAGAAAGAGAGAAATTCCAGAGTGATACTGGTTTATTGATAGCAAAGAAGGTGAAATACCTGGGGATAAATTTGACATCTAAGAATGTGAATCTATTTAAAGATAACTATGAGAAATGCTGGGCAGAAGTGAAAAAAGATTTAGAAATATGGTCAAGTCTGAGACTTTCCTTGTTAGGCCGAATTGCTGTTATTAAGATGAATGTTTTGCCGAGAATGTTATTTCTGTTTCAAACATTGCAGATTGTGGACAAAATGGATTGTTTCAAGAGGTGGCAAAAAGATATATCTAGATTTGTCTGGCAGGGCAAAAAGCCCAGAATAAAATTTAAGATACTAACTGACGCAAAAGAAAGAGGGGGGTTTGCCCTGCCGGACTTAAAATTGTACTATGAATCAGCGGCTTTTTGCTGGCTGAAAAACTGGCTGCTTCTTGAAAATACAGATATTTTGGATTTGGAAGGGTTCAATAATAGATTTGGTTGGCATGCATATATATGGTATGACAAGGTTAAGATCCACCAAGGTTTCAAAAACCATATTGTTAGAAAAGCCCTATATAATGTATGGATTAGGTATAAAGATTTGTTGGAAAACAAAACACCCAGGTGGTTGTCACCGATGGAAGCTAAGGAAGTGAAAAAATTAAATATGGAATCCAAATGGCCGAAATATTGGGAAATTATAGAGTATGAGGAGGGAAAAGTTAAATTGCAGAGTTATGAGAAATTGAAGTCTAAAGTAAGAGACTGGCTTCATTATTACCAGATAAATGAAGTTTTTAAACAGGACAGGAAAATTGGCTTTCAGGTGGAGAGGTCGAAATTAGAAACAGAGCTTTTGGAACCCAGTACTAAGAATTTGTCAAGAATGTATAACTTGCTGTTGAAATGGAACACACAGGATGAGATGGTTAAATCAGCTATGATTAAATGGGCACAGGACATTGGACATGACATTATGTTTGCTGAGTGGGAACAGTTATGGACCACCGGTATAAAGTTTACGGCATGTAATGCCTTAAGAGAGAATATTATGAAAATGATTTATAGGTGGTACATGACCCCAGTCAAGCTTGCAAAAATTTATCATTTGCCCAATAACAAATGCTGGAAATGTAATGAAACTGAAGGTACTTTTTATCACCTTTGGTGGACATGCCCAAAGATTAAGGCTTTCTGGGAAAGGATTTATAATGAAATGAAAAAGGTGCTTAAATGCACTTTTGTGAAGAAACCAGAGGCCTTTCTCTTGGGCATGGTAGGCCAATTGGTGTCAAAGAAAGATAGGACGTTTTTTATGTATGCGACAACAGCAGCAAGAGTACTTTTAGCAAAGTACTGGAAGACACAAGAACTACCTACACTGGAAGAATGGCAGACGAAGGTGATTGACTACATGGGACTGGCTGAGATGACCGGCAGAATCCGTGACCAAGGGAAAGAGACGGTGGAAGAAGATTGGAAGAAATTTAAAGTTTATCTTAAGAACTGTTGTAAAATTAATGAGTGTTAAAATGTTTTGAGTAATGCAAAATAGAATTGCAGCGATAAACAATTGGATATGAGAAAAAGGATTTAAAGGAAGTGCCATAAGTAATTAAAATTAGAGGTTGCTGGAAAGATTTAAAACAGGGATGCAGAAAAAGGAGGTATGGGGAAGTCGTTGAAAGAAGGCTTAAGGAAAAGAAGGTTAAGAAATTATACGTGTTTATATGTTTGTTTGTTTTTTTATTGTTTTGTATTGTCTTTTAATATGTGTTGGAAAATTAATATAAATTTATTAAAAAAAATATTTGTGGGTGCTTCAATCCAATTCAGGCAGAGTAAACATTGGCCCAAATCAGTCCAGTTCTGTTCATGATTCAGGCTTTGGGCAAATCTGGTGCACAAATCTATCACTTTCTCTCACAGTATGCACCATAAAGGATTCAGCAATTGCTATTGGAGCTGCTATGAAATGGCACCCATGCAGAGTCCCCACCTCTGCATTAATCAAGCTCAAGACACCAATGTATCATGCTTGGCAGGGTGTCAAAAATGTACCCTTTCTCCAATGACCACACTGGTAGTTCATATGTATACATGCACATTTTGGAAATAATTACAAAATATAAACAGAAATACAGTGCATCTCACCAAAGTAGGGAAGACTCTGACCAGGTGCCCTATGTGGCTGCCCAGTCCCCTCTCCAGGTACTAACTGTTGATGAACAACTTCAAGTTGTGGGCAACTCTCCCTGTTTTGAAGATTCTTTATATTTAAACCAGCCTTGAACTCAACAGTCCTTCAAGCAACAATCCTTCAAGCAAAGGACCATGCATGGCAAATTGACACAAGGCCACTATAAATCAATACTTTTTGCTGTGAATTTGCCTTACCTTTTTTTTTCCAAAAAAGAAACTATATGGGTAGAAGTAAAATAATAATATAATAATTTTATTATTTACTTTGCCCAACTGGCTGGGTTTCCCCAGCCACTCTGAGCGGCTCCCAACAGAATATAAAAAAACACTATAAAACATCAAACATTAAAAACCTCCCTAAACAGGGCTGCCTTCAGATGTCTTCTAAAAGTCAGATAATTGGTTATTTCCTTGACATCTGATGGGAGGGCGTTCCACAGGGTGGGCGTCACTACCAAGAATGCCCTCTGCCTGGTTCCCTGTAACTTCACTTCTCACAGTGAGGGAACACCAGAAGGCCCTCGGAGCTGGACCTCAGTGTCCAGGCTGAATGATGGGGGGTGGAGACGCTAAGACAGGTACTTTTTGTTAAATCTTATCTGGAAGGAAGTAGTATTATTACTGTACATGCAGCAGCAAGAGGGGAGAACAGTGTGATTTAATGCTAAACCATCCTATCCAGTATTATCTTCCAGCAACTTTCTCCCCCCCTTCCTTGCCTTCCCCACATTGAAAAGCAACAGATATAAGCTCCTCTTGACTTATAACTACCCTCAATTCTTCATTAATCATCACAGTCAAATAATCTCAACAAGAAAAATCTACCGCACCAAGCCTCATTTTCTTCATATTAAAATCTATCTCCAAGGATAATTTTTTTCTGGTTTCAAGCCGTGAAGCAGATTTGCACTGGAGCACATTTACATTTGGCTGGTCAGATGTTGCGAGCTGCGCTGTGCCGCTTAGTGCACAAAGAGCTAACAGTTCACATCTGGCCTGGGATGGAGATGGAGTTGTAATCAGACTAATTCATTAGGAGAGACAGATGCATCTGACAAAACAGAGAGGCGTCCCAATTTTCTCTGCTTTAATGGACCTGGCTTCAGTTCTACTGCACTGATGGCACAATGGGAGGGGGCAGAAGTGTTATTTAAGAACAAGGAAAAAATGTCAGGGATTGGAATCTTTTCTATGTCAAAGACAGCGTTCCTGCAAGGGTGATCTGTTGGGGCCACACGTAGGAATAAGGGAGAAATTCATTTATTTATTTTTGCATTTAATGGTGGATCTTCCTAATTCACGCTTTCTGAAACAAACCAAAACACAGCCCGTTTTCGAAATCCACAATTCTCTAATTTTACAGTGTAGTTTTCTGGTGAAATAATGTGTCCAAAATATACCTATTGGGCACATAGTAGTGAAAATAGCATTTCATAATGCATTATTTTAAGGGAAATTGCTTTGCAAAAATGGATATATAATGAAGAATTGCATACAAACGTGTATAGTAGGAGAAAATCATACTAAACTGCTGATGGGTTTTAATGATTTAAGAAATCACAAACTTATGTGGAAATGTGAGAACTGAACTTAAGATTTGAAAAAACGAGGAGCTGAAAGAAACCCACATTGACAGATTCACCCACCCCTAGAAGTATGCTGGCCATGAGGGAGCCTTGCTGCTGCAACTGAACCATTCACAGGGGACACCATTGCCTCATATTTTGTCTGAGGACCCCCTAAAACCTGGAGCTAGCATCATGCATGTGATGTCCTGAGATTGTGCACACATGAACTTAGCGCCTCCCTAAGCTGGGCAGCAGCTTCCTGGGCTTTGGGAAGGAGGCGCCAGGTCTCTGACAGGACACTGCAGCCCTCCTTCTGCCTCCTTCCCAAACCAGGTGGATCTTTGGAAAGGTGGGGGAGGGACTCTTGGACCCATTGGTGCATTGCAACTCACTCCCTAAGCCAGGCAGAAGCTTCCCAGGTTTCGGCAAGAAGGCATCAGGGAAACTTTTAGAGGACTAGCCTAGTCTCCCATGTCCATTGACCACATGCCACTGTTACTGGATCAGATGAAAGGTCCATCTAGTTGCCCATCCTGTTTACCTCAGGGCCCAACCAGATGCTTTTGAGATGTCCATATGCAGGACATGAGGGCAGTAGCCCATCCCATTGTTGCTGTTAAGCAACTGGTGTTCACTGACCTATTGCTCTTGAGTCTAGAAGTTGCATACAGCCATCATGACTTGATAGCTTCTTCCTCTGGGAATTTATCACTGAGGGATAGGCAGATCAATGATGCATACACCAGAGTAGCTCTACAAATGCCACTCTCCTAATCAGGCTGAGAATTTTGCCACAAGTCACAGAGTATGAAAGTGATTGAAACAAAGTTATTAGTATATAGTGGTGGAGCCAGATGATCAGTGTATCACAGGCCTTGAAGAGAAAGTAAATACAGTGGTACCTTGGGTTACATACGATTCAGGTTACAGACTCTGCTAACCCAGAAATAGTACCTTGAGTTAAGAACTTTGCTTCAGGATGAGAACAGAAATTGCATGGAGGTGGCGTGGCAGCAGCGGGAGGCCCCATTAGCTAAAGTGGTGCTTCAGGTTAAGAACAGTTTCAGGTTAAGAAGGGACCTCCGGAACGAATTAAGTTCTTAACCCGAGGTACCACTGTAGGTGACGGGAGACTGCAAAGGGCAGTCTGCTATTTTATGGTTGTAATATTCACAAAGAGAACTTGTGGAAGTCCATATTAATTCACCCACGTCTTTTATCGGGAAAAAGTGCGTCTACCAATGAATTTAGCATGAATGAAAATTGCTAGTTGCTTCCACTGGCTGGGACTCCAGGGTGCATATCTAATAGTGATGGTGCATGCATTTGCAGAGAAAGGTCTCCCTTCCATTGATGTACTTGGGGCAAACATGTCTGCCACACACACAAAAAGTGTGTCAATTGGCCCTTGTGGGAATGTTAAGGATAGTAGAAGAGGATATATTGATTAAATATTATCCTTCCTTCACTCACGCTAGTCATGTAGCAGAGCAGATTCCCCTCAATACAGCAGGAAGCTAGTTTCCAGATTCGTTTGAATCTCTTTAGTTAAGCAATCCAGTCAGACTGGGTTATTCCTGGTGTTCCCTTTGATTCCCCTTAAAAGAATAAAGACACAAGAGTCTTTCCTTAAAAGCAACAAGAAGTTTACTCACATTCAGTTCACAGTATGATCTATGAAGGCAGACTTTAGCTTGTAGTTACAGAAGATAGTGTATCCCTTATGGGAATTGAGTCAATGTGCTGCTGGCTAAGAGCCAGCAGACAGCAAAATACATTAAGAGAACAGCATCATGAGAACAGAATGGCTACAGGAGAGCATCATGGCATCAAGAGAGAAAAATGGCTGCGTGACTCACCCCTTTTATGGAGTCAGCCAGGGTCATGCCCATCTCCCTGGTCACATGCAGGGGGAGGACGCTCCAGACCAGTGGAACAGGAAGTTATACTGACTGGAGTAACATTCCCCTGCCTGTGCCCACTCTAGGAAAACAAGGAATGTTGCATTTGACTGCTCCAATGGATTACATCCCACAGCCCTGACTTTTCCATTTTAATAACAAGACACAGTTATTTTCAATGGCAGATGCGTTATTCAATCCTGGTGTGGCCACTGTGGTAGCAACATCTGTGTTTGCAGCATAAACAAGTGCCAGACTCTTTGCAGTTGGGACTTTGCTTGTCAAACAGGTTGGCTGCCCAGTCATAGTCGAACCAGATGATGATGATTTTTATTTCTTTCTTTCTTTTTTTAAAAAAATCCTGGCTACCCTGATGCCGCCAGCAGGAACAGCTGCTTGAACAAAGCTTCCTTTGGCAGCTGCCCCATATGCAGGACTTAGCAAGCAAGAGGCGACAGAGTTTGTACATTCGATCAAGGTCTGACAGTTGCCCTCAACTTGTTTGAAATGTAGCCCTTGCCATTGCCACAAATATCTATGGGAATAGTCATGCAGAAATATATATATATATGTAAAGGGGCCCCTGACCGTTAGGTCCATTCGCGGACGACTCTGGGGTTGCAGCGCTCATCTCGCTTTATTGGCCGAGGGAGCCGGCGTACAGCTTCCGGGTCATGTGGCCAGCATGACTAAGCCGCTTCTGGCAAACCAGAGCAGCGCATGGAAACGCTGTTTACCTTCCCTCCGGAACGGTACCTATTTATCTACTTGCACTTTGACGCGCTTTCGAACTGCTAGGTGGGCAGGAGCCGGGACCGAGCAACAGGAGCTCACCCTGTCGCGGGGATTTGAACTGGCGACCTTCTGATCGGCAAGCCCTAGGTTCTGTGGTTTAGACCACAGCACCACCCGTGTGTGTGTGTGTGTGTGTGTGTGTGTGTGTGTGTATCACTGCAATTATTCCACTAAATTATTTTAAACTGTGGAGTGTCCAGAACTCTTCCTGTTAAATGTCTGCTGTCAAAGCTGCAAGCGAGCCACTTTTTCTCCCCTGACTCTGACCTTTTTCATGTTCAACGCATGTCAGTATGTAAAATGAAAGGATGCCGCGAGGATGGTGGCTGCAGCAATCTGTCAGATTCCAAGATTCTGCCTTTCCTGGGAAATTCATATAATGGGGGCAATTCCCTCCTTCACAGCCAGCAAAGGCAACGACGACGCCAACAGTAACAAGCAGCAACAAAGGTTGCATCTCCCCCCTGATCTCTTTTCCAGGACGGTGGTTGTTATGTCAGGTTCATTTTCCTTGAAACGCAAAGGGGAAGCATCAGAAGGAGAGACTTAAATGGTGCATGTGGTGAATGGTTGACTTGATGATGAAGTGTGAAATGGCCATTAAAGCACTGGCCGTTTATCCCTAATACTGCGCTCAGAATGGAGACCCTACGCAAAATGAATTCAGCGGTTTCAGCTCAATACCTGCTGGACAAGAACCTATATATCATCAAAGTCTCAATTGGCGCATGCAATTTAACATCAGCAACGGCTCTAATTCAGAGGAAACAGGGAGAAGATTCCATGAAACAGCATGCGACATTAGAGAAACTGAAAAGTTTACTGAAATAAGAGGGTTTTTTGTGCAGGGGGAAGGATTCAGAAAATATGTCTGTGTCTAGGTCTGCCTTGCCACCATGCCTAGATCAATGCCAACCGCTTTGCCCCTTCCATAGATTGCAGAGATAACCTTGTGGTGCCCTCCATATATTTATGGACCTCAACTCTCATCATCCCTGACCATTGGCCATGTGAACCTGGACTGATGGAACCTGCAGTCCAGGAACATCTGGAGGGGACCACATTGCCTATCACAACTTCAGTGTAGTACCAGGTAGGGTAGATGGCAGGGAGGCCAACAGTAGGTGGCGCCAGAGCTAATGGCAGGCAGAGCCAGTAATTCTAGATTTGTCCCCATCTTCCTCCCTGCTGAGTTCTGCATTGAAACTAGGGAGGAAGACACCTCCACTGAACCAATTGCAGGATAAAGGCATCAGAGTTCTGTCTATCTTCATTGTGGTTTGAGATGCAAGCAGGCTGAATTGCATTCGCTTTGCCACCAAATATTTTGAATAGTGAATTCTGGAGGAAAAAGGGGTGGGGAGGAAAGCAAACCAGTTAAAGCAGCAGAGCTGAAAGATGGAAACCAAGATCATTAGATACCATATTGCAAAGGAAAAACGAGTTAAATTGTCATGAAACTGAAAGGAAATCAATGTGACAACACTGGAGCCCCATTTCAATCTGTTGTTGACATTGTTTTCTGTAGTAATTTTCTCAAAATGTTAACAGTATTGAGTTTGCTTATTGATTCTATTATTTTTGACCTTGCATTAGTGTGGGCTAATCTTAGATGGCATAAAATTTCCTTTCACAGCTAAAATTATTATATGGCTCAAGGGGAAGAGGGTGGGAGAGGGGATTAACAATTGGGGTCATGGCCCCTTTAGGAATTTGATGTTTCTAACCATCGGCTGTGAGTTATTTTAACTTTGCCCACACTCCCATGCTGTTTACAGTCTCATTAAATAGTTTAAGGAGGGCCATCATACAAATAATCACCATATTGACCAAACAAGTGAGGCCACGATGGACTGAAAAACAAACAGCTGCAGGCCATGGCTCACACCTCCTTGGTGTGAGAATTAAGCATGCCACCACAGAAGCAAATGCTAACGTATTATTCACATGACAAGGCATGTAACTGCAAACACATATAAACAGCCGAGCTGTTGTATGAGTTCTGTGACCTGATAAATCACAATGATGGCTCCATGCATGCATTTTTTGCAGTGAGTCACAAAAAGAACTGAAAAACATGGCCTATGTATGTTTCACGACACTTGTTCATATTTCCCCATTGTTATCCATGCTTCTCCCGCCACTCCTTTCATCTAACTGAAATATAGTTGTTAACTCATTGGGGCTCTTCTTTTTGTGGCACTGTGTAAATCACTGTGTACATTGATGGAAAATTCATCATACTGGTTTGTATCTACAACAGCGGTAAGTCACAGTCTCAACAACACAAGGATTTCCACTTACCTTCCCCCTGCATGCCCCCTAAAACTGTTTTAGGGGTTCCCCCAACCCTCTGGAGCAGGTCTGGGAGAGGTCCAGTTGCTCAAACGGAAATCCTTGCACTGATGGGGTGAGGTAGTTCAGGAGTGGGGAACCTTTGACCCTCCAGATATTGCTGAACTGACGCGGGTGGCGCTGTGGGTTAAACCACAGAGCCTAGGACTTGCCGATCAAAAGGTTGGCGGTTCGAATCCCCGTGACAGGATGAGCTCCCGTTGCTCAGTCCCTGCTCCTACCCACCTAGTAGTTCGAAAGCACATCAAAGTGCAAGTAGATAAGTAGGTACCGCTCCGGCGGGAAGGTAAACGGCGTTTCCGTGCGCTACTCTGATTCACCAGAAGTGGCTTAGTCATGCTGGCCACATGACCTGGAAGCTGTACGCCGGCTCCCTCGGCCAATAAAGCGAGATGAGCGCTGCAACCCCAGTGCCGGTCATGACTGGACCTAATGGTCAGGGGTTCCTTTACCTTAAGTCCCATCATATATTATCTCCATTTTCAATTCATAGTCTTTTTCACAGTTTGTTTATGCTTGGTGAGAATCACTTTTTTGTCATAGACAGTTGGGGGAGAGGAGAGGAGGGAGAGACATGGGGTTATTGTTCAATGGCCACAAGTTATGGGAATTGTAGTTCAGCAAGAACTGGAGGCCCAAAGGTTCCCGAAGCCTTTGTCCATTGAATATTTCCCACTAACTGTAATTGTGGTGGGATGGGAAACCCACCTTCCTTTGATCTGTTCTCCCTAGTTTGGTCCTGGATATAAGCATGATTCACACATTTTCGCAAGTGTATAAGTCAGGGCTGTAGTGCTGGATCCTGTCGTTAGCCATGACATGTTGAGCATTGAAGTCTTAAGATGGAACCTTCTGTGCTCTCCATTTCTGATTCCCTTTATTCAGAGGCTTACTGCCTCCCAACAGTGAAGGCTGTTGTGGCTAGTAGTCATTCCCCATGCTGGCTGGGGTTGAGTCCAATAATACCTAGAGGATCACAGGTTTCCCAGCCTTGTCCCGTGTCAGTGTCAATATTTTCGTAGTACTATTTTCCGGCAGTCAAGTCGTGTATCCATAGCAGTGATCAAAGAAGGAATGACCGCTGGGAGGAGCGCAGAGAGAATAAATGCCATGGTGCATCTGCAGCAGCACAACCGGACACCTTCGTCTGCCCCAGCTGCTACAAAACATGTCTCTCCTGTAGGAGCTGTCCAACAGCTAGACCTCATCCCCAAAAGTGCACTCCTTCATTGTCTCCTGAGACAAATGGTTGCCAGAAACCCAATTAGATTAGGGAGTTTCAATGCTTGTGTGAAACACGCACATTAATTAGTACCCCACATTTCTGTGATAAGCATCCTCAAGGCAGCTCTGAGTTAATAAAATGAACAACAAATCACAACAAATAAAGGGATATCTTGTCTACTGCCTACAGTCCTCACACATCAAAAATCCCTACTCAAACAAGCCCTCTAGAGACCAAGAAACTGGGGTCATTGACAGCTACTTTGTGTCATCCCCCTTTCCCCCACTTGGCCCCATTACCTTGTTATTAACAGATGTCTGGGATATGCTGAAATTTAACCCATGAAGCTATTTCTTGTTGTGAAGATCGGCCGTCGGAAAAGCTTCCTTTACAACATTTCTGCATGTCGGGGCTGTTCCAGGAGCTGGGCTAGTAAGAAAGGCGGAAACCTTGTAGACAAATAGCTTTGATTTTACTATCAAGAATAAATAGCTACCGGGGGAATGCGATTGCCCTGGGGAAAGGAGTTGAGAAAAAATTTGCCTGCAATATCCTGTAAGGGTTTTCCATTGCATAATTTATTATGCCATGCAAGGGACAATCATTTGTCTAAGTTTATACTGCCTCACCAAATAGGGATAAATGCCACAAGGCTGTGAAAGCGTGCTTGTGTGTGTTTGGGGAGGGGGACTAGATATTTGTAACCATTTTGTGTTACCTTGTGGATGCATTCAGAATGAGTGGCACCAAGAGCCAGTTTGACACTGATCTGTTTTGTAAATCTGCAAATATTTTAAGGAAGGTATGAAGCTGAGATAAGATGGAAAACGCCTCTGAAGTTTCCGTCTTTGCCAAAGGTTGTTGTTCAGTGGTAGCTGCTTTGCATGCAGCATGTTCCAAGTTCCATCCCAGATTGACAGGGCTGTCCCCTGTCTGAAACCCTGGAGACTTGCTGCTAGTCAGTAGTGGGCACTGAACCTGATGGACCTATGGTCTGATATAGTATAAGGCAGTTTCCTATCTCTCTTATATCTTGTGAAATTTTGTTAGAAGCAAGCGGAATTTAACTTCATTTTTCAGGTTTCAGAAAAGAAAAAGAAAAACAGCTTCCCTAAAGCTAGAAGATCATTATCTCTGTTGCTTACCTCTTTAGGTCAACAAAACTGGTGTGCTGAATCCCCTGGGTTGCAAAATGAAATTTGACCAAGACAACCTGTCAACATTTGCATTTTTGCAGAAGTTTCTATTAAACTTCAAATGTATTGAAACAGGTGTGTGTGTGTGTGTGTGTGTGTGTGTGTGAAGTTATTATTATAGGCTCTTTGGAGCTTGGGTTCCTTGCAGGAAAAGCAGTTGTTAAGAGAGCTTGTGTCAGAGGAAGAATGCAGTTGATTTTCCATAGGAGATGTTCAGGGATCTATGGATGAATTTGAAAATCTACCAAGGAAGAAAGGGCTAGTAGGCTGGTGAAGCCTGGTTTTTAGCATGTGACGAGTCCACCAACCCTGCCCCAACATGCCCCTCTTGTTCTACTGTTTATCCATCCCCAGAGAAACACACACACAAGGGAGATTTATCGTTGGATGTTTTAAACCGCAACCTTCATTTCTGAAAGTGTGTATTTCCCTTGGAACTGAATAATTCCATTGAAAAGTCACAGGTGCCCCGGAGCTCTGCTTAGAAGATTACCTCAAGTTTCATTTCATAACACGCTTGGAACTTGAGGCAGAGAATTTATTACAATAGGTCACAAGTGATATTTTTTGTCTGGTTTTCTCTGTTGTCGTCAGAGGTTCTAAAATTGCTGGATGAAACTCAAATATAAAATAATGATGATGGTAATTTTCTTTTAAAAAAACAACAGGCATGATAAGTTTCCATTGTTTGCATGGTGCAAAGAGAAATTCTGGTGCACAGCTTAAGCCAGATTTTTCAATACCAGGGAAGGGACAAATATATTTTACCATGCTAACACTCTGCCGTTATAATGTGAAAACAACTTTACAATGCTGCTTCAATTCCTGTTATCAAGGCATGCTGGCAGCTGTAGAAAACGAAGCAGAGTAATACTGAAAAATTAGAGCAAATCAAGGTTTTGCCTCACACAGGGATGGCCAAGCGAAAGCCCATCTGGTCTGCAAAGCAAACGCGTGGGGCATTTGGCAGCATGCAATAAAATAAATGCTGATAGGCTCGACATATAAATTTATCAAAAATATGTCTTGATCCAAGGCATACAAACAACATGGAGTGCCTCTGGCCTTCCCACCCAACTTGCCACCAATGCCCCTGGATGTCCACAGGGGGGCATAATGTCCAAATATAACCTATGCATGTAAAATCTGACATCTGCAGGACCACATCACCAGTCAGTTTCCAGTTTCTGATGTCTACATGCATTAGATTTTATTTACACGTGTCATATTCCAGTATCTGGCGATGCGAGAGGTGGGGCAAGTGTATGCATACACGTGGGACAGATCAGGGAGAAATTTTCTAGATCCATTTCAGTCAGGGTTTAGGTCTGGTTTGGGCACAGAGGCTGCTGTATGATGACCACTGTTGAGAGACACAGGCGCAATGTGTCCCTATTAATTCTCCTCGACCTCTCAGCGGCCTTTGATACCATTGACCATGTTATCCTTCTGGAGAGGCTTTTCCAGGGGGGGGGGGTGAGTGGGTGTGGTACCACTTTGCTGTGGCTCCGGTTCTACATGGATGGAACTTTCCAGAAGGTGTTGCTTGGAGAGTATCATTCAGCCCCATGGAGTCTTCAATGTGGGGTTCCTCAGGGTTCAATTTTATCCCCTATGCTGCTTAACATCTACATGAAACTGCTGAGTGGGGTTAGCCACAGGTTTGAAGTATGATCCTTGCAATATGCTGATGACACAAAGCTCTGCTTCTCCTTTATATCTGCAGGATATGCTGAACCACGGTCTTGCCTCAGTAATGGACTGGATGAAAGTCAACCAACTGAAGCTCAATCCAGACATGACTGAGGCACTGCCAGTGAGCAGTTCCCTAGACCAGATGGATGGGAGGTTGCCTGCTCTTGATGTGGTTACACACCTCAAGGTCCAGGTACACAGCTTGCGGGTACTTATGGATCCCCTTGAAGCTCAGGTGGCCTCAGAGCCATGGTATGGGTGCCCAAATGCCTAAGGATCCAACCCAACGCCTCATCTGCCAAAGTTGAGATGTTTGCTATGAGGTAGGTGAAAAACCTGCACACCAGGCAATTTGTCTGCAGGAAAAAATCCTCGCTCACCCCAGATATGGCAACCGAGTATTCCATAGCAAGGTCCTCACATTGGCCAGTCAGCTCACCTTCAGGCAAGACAGGTCTAAACAGGGCAGGAGGGTGGGGGATCCAATGACGATCTGAGCAAAAGAGCCCAGGTGTGGCCCGAATTTATTAAGGATAGGTGGACCTGGTTGCTGCTGGTCTGAAGCCATGACCCTGCCCACCTGCTGCCTCCTGATTGACCTATTTGAAAAGGCTTTTTGTGGGGGAAAAACCCCATGTGGCTGACAGGGAAGGTCCCAGCATTCCCCACCATGAATGAAATGACTTCAAGATTGGGCTGCAGCCACACCAAGCGGCAAACCGCCGCCTCCCCGGATCCCCAGGTAAGAAACTATTCCCCCTGAGCTTTCCCCACGAAATCTCTCTCTTTAAAGCTGAATTGGAGCAAACATCAATTTGGGGTTTCCATGGATTGACGTTCAATTGAGCTTCAAAAGAGCAGTGAGCTCTGGAGAAAATAAAAGGGTGCTGCACCGTGGAGCTTTAAATCGCAGGCTGTGCCTGGAAAGAGGAGAGGAAAGGTAAGTGTGAATAAGCTCTAATTGTACTGATTTAGACAAGATTGTTCATAAATCTAAACAAACAACCCAGTCAATTAATTGACTGGATTAGAGATAAATAATTGGCTAAAGTCCTTGAAATCTATTGACAGGCTGATTTGCCTGCTTTTAAGGTGGCGGAAAAATATGGAAAATGATTGGGCTTAACTCTGCAAAGCTACACTTACAAGCCAATCCTATACATAGCTACATACAGTCATACCTCATGTTACATTTGCTTCATGTTACGTTTTTTCAGGTTGCGTCCCGCGGCGACCCAGAAATACTGGAAAGGGTTACGTCTGGGTTTCGCTGCTCGTGCATGCGCAGTAGCACTAAACTGTGCTTCGTGCATGTGTACAAGCACCAAATCGCACCATGCACCTGCACAGATACAACGCTTCAGGTTGCGGGCTTTTCACGTTGCGAACAGGCATCTGGAACGGATCCTGCTCGCAACCAGAGGTACCACTGTACTTAGAAGGAAGTCCCCATATGCTTCCTTCCCAGTTAAGTGGGTATAGTATTGCAGCCTTAGAACGCAGTCCTATGCAGGCTTACTTGGAAGCAAGCCTGGCTAAGTTCAGTGAGGCTTACTCTCAAATAACCGTGCATAGGATTAAATAAGGACTAGCAAGATTATTTATTTATCTATTTATCTATCATTAAACTTATAAGTTGCTTTTCTTACAAAATGGAGAGGACTACAGAGCTACATTCAGATGCCATGCCAAGTTGTTCACCCCTGATTTAATGATGCCATTTGCAGTCAAATGAATACTTAGGATCCCGTATCAGAAAACTGCTTAAGCTCATCTGGGTAGATAAGTCTTCCTGATTTCAGGAGGATGCTTCCTACATGTTTTCAATGCTACACATATAGTTTCAACCTCAACCTGTCTGGGCATCTTGTATAGTTTAATGTTTGCCATTAAAATGTTTTGTGTAGCTGGATGAAGAACAGAGGAAAAGACACCCGGAGAAGGTCTGAAGAACTACCGAGCCAAATAATTTATTGAGCTGGAGTTTCTTTTCTTCTGACCTTGCCGAGATGAAGGTATTTTCAAAAGACCCTGCTTTGATAAGCAAACATTTTAGAATCCTGTGAGGCAGTTAATGAGGGATTTAAGGAATCAAAACACTCGGAAGTCATTACTGACTCTGTCGCAAGATTGTAGGAGCATTAAATTTTGAAAAGGCTCTAAAGTTAACTAGAGAGAATCTCAAAGCCCAAGTTATTAGGAGGGGTTTGGGCTGGATGTTTCATCACGGACCAAAACCAAATGTAAGATTACTCCGTCAGAATTTGGAAGTTTTAAATCAGTGAATTGCAGACTTTTTTTATGCTCAAGTCAACTGTTTCCCACTTTGATTTGTCTGCCAAGGAATCCCTGCATATCTGCCCTGAAATCTTTGCATATTGTGTCCAAGGGCAACTACTGGATTGGACATAAACACCCATCCCAATTTTTCAGCCGATTCGCAGGCAGCAAATTGCAGGCAGCTGTTTCTTTGAAGCTGGGAAGCTAAGGATATGGGTTGATTGAGCCCTACATTGGGATCCAAGTGGTTTTCATTGCGGTAGATATATTGAGAGACATAATACAATCCATGGCAGACATGGTGGTCATGCAGGGACACTTGCTTGACCTCCAAGCAGCTGAGTCCCTGCTGCTTACTGAGAGGAACAAGGCAGTGGGGAGCAGCGCAAATGCACTTACCCCACACCAACATTGGTGGACCGGGAGACTCTGAGCATGGCCTGGAGGGATATCCAGCTCCCTTTGGACCTCTGCATGGGCATGGCAGAGCACCCACCATTACTGGCTTCACCACCCGCCCTTCCTAGACTGCAATTATTTTTGCTGTGGACCAGGCGTTCCAACTTGAATAAAATATCTGGGGTCCCAGGTAAGCTCCGTCACACGTAATCGATCACATGATGTGATGCATGCACACACCACATGATGGCAATGCCCATCAACTTTAGGGGGCAAAGCAGCCCCCTCAAATATTTTACTGGGGGGTGCAAAGAACCCTCAGCCTGTAGGAGTTGGCTCCTATGCTCTAGACAGTGTTGGTCACTGTTAAATGGGGAGGATTGTTGCCTTTGCAATAGCAAGGCTGTGGTGTGTCTCTGACTGTCTGCGGTGTCAATTCTGAGGGCACTGGGCAGAATCCAGAGCTTAAGAGGGGATCCCTACAGGGTGGCACTGAAAAGCCTCTTCCCCCAGTTGCAGCCAGTAGCCACACATGACCAGGTTGCTAGCTGGATCTGCATGATCAGCCTAAACCCTGGTCTAGAGATCTACCTCTTGGCTACTCCAATGATTACCCAGCAGACAGGAAGTTGGGCCACCTGATGGACTGATCCTTGCCCTGTGCTGCACCCAACCAGGGATACGCTATTGCCTACAAATCTGTGGTCATGTTTAACCCACACACTTGTCTCTGACTGGTCATTGCTCCCAGACAAGAAAAAACATAAATACCAAACACATGACTATGCCTGGTACACAATGGTAAATATTAATAATAAGTGACAATGATACTGTTTGAACTGGAAAGTCGAAAGCTTTCTTAGCAATTGTGTTCATTGACACTCCTGCTATCACCAATATCTAATCAAGCTATGAGCAAAGGCATAAGACAAAACTGATGGCTGTGTTAATGTTTAGTTTAACCCATTCGTGATAATATATTGGTGAGTATTCATTCCAGCCAGGGTCTTTCTTCAGCTTTCCACCTGACTGCCTGATTTTGGATAAATATTTGCTTGCAGGTTTCTAAGAGTGAAAACCACATGGGCAACAGAACAGCCCAGTTTCCCCTTCGCACATCTCCCCTGAGTGCATTAGGAATGGCGCTGCTTCAGAAATGAGCCATTAATCAACTTTATTTGCCTTCGTTAATTGCCATACCTGAATGCACTGACAGTGGTAGTTAGGAGGGGAGTGAGACCTATAAAAATGTGGTTCTGTTTTGCACAAGCATTTGCACATCCCGGCCCTCAAAAAAATAAAAAATAAAAATGCACAGCTCTTCATCTGCAAATTCTTACCTCTTGCATTTCTAGAAATAGTTACTAATTCATTATTGTCAGTGACATTTCCTGCACTTTCATGTGTTGCCCTAGCACTGGCTGCTTCCCCCATTTCATTATTATGAAACAGCTCGGCTGTGATAGACTGCTGATCCTCATCTTCATATTGATTAATTTCATTTCCACATACATCATCCTGTTTTTCAACAGCCTCAGCTCAGTCTTCTTAACAGTGAGTCATTTGCAAGACAGATTTTTCATTACCAGACTCATCTTCCAAATAGGAGGATAGCCAGGTATAGGGGTTCAATCCTGCATCCAGTTAAACTGGCATAAATGGGGAATGGAATGGAGTCGTTCCAGGTTTGCAGTGCATTGATGGACTAGGGGAGTTCTTGCTTTCTTCCTTTGGCTCTTTTGCTCAAGGTATATGCCAGTCATACTGGGTTTGATCATTATCCACATCATTAAAATGCAATTTATTTTGGGGGATTAATTTGCAGATTAAACAAGCGCTGTTTTATTGCATTTATTTCTCAAGCATCTCAAAGTTGGCTAAATATATTTCTGTAGTGTGATTAAGTTTAAACACATTTATAAAAATGAAGTTGCTCATATTCCAGAAGGGATTCATAATTGTTCAGAGCAACGTAACTTGCTCTATGGTAGCTGAAAGCCATTATCTCTCTCTTTCTCTCTATTTTTTTAAAAAATGAATGTATAGTTTTTCTTCTATCCCACAAGTAGCTAGTGGGATGATTAGTGGTAAAGTATCTGTGCAGTTGGGAGGATTCCTGATTGTACAAAATGTGCATGAATTTTGTACACATGTAATCACTCTGCAGA
The DNA here is from genome assembly GCF_027172205.1 of Podarcis raffonei. Lineage (NCBI taxonomy): Eukaryota > Metazoa > Chordata > Lepidosauria > Squamata > Lacertidae > Podarcis > Podarcis raffonei. Next base: position 82,586,529 of record NC_070607.1, read on the forward strand.
TGTTTTGCTGAACCACTAGGCTTCAGCAATCCTCTCCATTTGTGCTTTCAGTCTGCACAAAGGAATTGCTTGCACAGTCCTACAGCAAGTTTTCTTATGCATGGGATGGAGGAGCAATTCATTTGGCCTTCTTTTCGCAGAGGAGCTGACCTAGTTCAACACTCCCAAACTTGCTCGCAGAGTGGAATACAACTCCCAATCAGACTGCATGCTACTCCAGACTTTGCAATGCATCTGAAGAACTGTGCATGCACACAAAAGCTTACACCAAGAACAAACTTAGTTGGTCTCTAAGGTGCTACTGGATACACACACACACACGTGTACCTCGGGTTATGCTTCAGGTTACAGACTCTGCTAACCCAGAAATAGTACCTCGGGTTAAGAACTTTGATTCAGGATGAGAACAGAAATCGTCCTCCGGCGGCACAGCAGCAGCAGGAGGCCCCATTAGCTAAAGTGGTGCTTCAGGTTAAGATCAGTTTCAGGTTAAGAATGGACCTCTGGAACAAATTAAGTACTTAACCCGAGGTACCACTGTATAAAGGTAAAGGGACCCCTGACCATTAAGTCCAGTTGTGACTGACTCTGGGGTTGCGGCGCTCATCTAGCTTTATTGGCGGAGGGAGCTGGCGTACAGCTTCCAGGTCATGTGGCCAGCTTGACTAAGCCACTTCTGGCAAATCAGAGCAGTGCATGGAAACGCTGTTTACCTTCCCGCCAGAGTGGTACTGTCAGGGAACTGCCATCTGAGACGCAGGAGGTGAAAGGGCTCACGGAGGGTGAGAGAGACCATTCAGCTGAGGAGGGGACCAGCAGGGGGAGAAGTGGAGTTCCAAGGGAAAGTGAGTCGGAGGGAGGGCTCAGAGACACTTCGAGCGAAAATAGTGGGGAGGTTTCAGGACCTCCTGTAGGGACACCCACTCCTCGCCGGAAACTGTCACGCCGAGAGTCCAGAAGACGCGTTTCCGTTAAGGAGCTTTTATGCTGGAAGAAGTTCCGTAAACGCCCACTGTCCGATTCAACGAGCGACTGATGGAGCCATGCTTAAGGAGCTCCGTCACAGACAGAGGTTTGTGGACTTAGCCAAACTCTGAGGGACTAGGATTTTACGCACAAGCAGCTCACCATCCCATCACAGCAATCGGACAGTCCCTGAAAGCAGCTTGTGCAGAGAGGCATCATGAGCAACCCAGCCGGAGCCGGGGGAGCAGGAGGAGCTGGAGAGGGTCCAAGCCTGGAAGAAAGGTACAGGGTGTTGGAAGTCCAGCTAGCGCTGCAAACGGCGAGGCTAGAAGAAAGGAGGGCGCAGGATGCAGAAAAGGCAAAAGGCGCTACACTAGCAAGAAAGATGCCAGGATTGGTGCAGAAGTTTGGGGGGGACCCCAGGAACTACCAAGCCTTTAGGACAGAGATGCAGTATGCTCTCGAACTGCAGTTTAACGACTTTCCCGACGAGGCATCGCGAGTGGCGTTTGTGATTGGCCATCTCGAAGGGGGGGCGAGAGACTGGGTTAGACCCCTGAGGGCAGGGAATAGTGAAATGCTGAAGGACACGAGGAAGTTTTTTCGCGCCATGGATTTGATGTTTTCCAGCGAGATTGAACAGGGACTGGTGCGCAGACAATTGATGGCTTGCAAACAGGGGAGCCGATCGGTTCGTGAGTACTGGACTGAGTTTACAATGTTGATACATAAATTGGGATGGGACCTATCGGCGGAACCCATTCAAATGCTCTTTGAAGAGGGGCTTTCTTCGGCGGTGAAAGACGAACTTTCCCGGGCGCCCAGGGCGGAGTCTATGGACCAGCTGACCAAATCAGCGCTGACCATTGGAGCGCGCCAGGAGGCAAGAGCCTTGGAGAAGCGGGAGGGGAAAGGAGAGCGTTGGAGGGATTTCCGCATTCCAGAGATTCCAGAGCCGAGTTTCCCGCCAGGAGAGCCGATGGAAGTTGGAACAGCGCGCGCGCGCGCAGTTTCAAATCCCAGTGAAGGGAGGAAGAAGGAGGGAAAGAGCGCCAAGAAATGTTATCTCTGCCAGCAGCCAGGTCACTTTGCCAGAGTCTGCCCGCAAAGAAAGGAATGGCAAGGGATGGCGGGAGCTGTTGGGGGGAAGGAGGAGGGAGTCCAGGAGCCAGTAAAAGCCAACGCCTGGCTGCCACCGTCAGGGCACTGCAGCCAGGCCAAGGAGCAGTAAAAGTGCCCACCCCGGAACCTCCAAGACCAGCCCTAGTAATAGAGGTGTTGCTAGAGCTGGCAAACGGATACCCACTAAAGACAAAGGCGCTGTTGGACTCAGGCAGCTCCTGTAATTTTATGAGTAAGGAGTTTGCAGCTGAACACCAGATACAGACACTCCCTTTAAGCAACCCCCTGCAGGTGACCACGATCGATGGGAGGGAGCTGTTGGGAGGAGAAGTTAGCCTACAGACCGTCCCAATGGTTATGAGGGTGGCCAGGCACACCGAAAGGATAGCGTTCAATGTGGCCACCCTGGGAGGGGCTCCCGTCATTTTGGGAATGAGCTGGCTAGCGTTGCATGACCCGCTAGTGGGCTGGCATCAGAGAGTGGTCTCCTTTGGGTCAGCACATTGCCTGGAACACTGCAGAGAGGGAAAGGTGCCAGAAGGGGCAAAAGCCTTTCTAGCAGGGACGGAAGTGGCGGACAAAGGGAAGGTGCCCAAACAATACGCTGACCTGAGCAAGGTCTTCAGCGAAAGGGAAGCAGATAAACTACCACCGCATAGAGACTTTGACTGCCAAATTAACCTGGTCCCTGGGGCCCAGCTGCCCGTGGGCAAGCTGTACGCCATGTCAGACAGGGAAATGCAGGAGTTAAGGGAGTTTATTGATAAAAACCTGAAGAGGGGCTTCATCAGAGAGTCCAGAGCGGTGGGGGGGAGCCCAGTGTTTTTTGTGGACAAAAAAAACACGGATAAACCCAGGCTTGTAGTGGACTACCGGCGGCTAAATGCCGTGTCAGAACCAGTGACTTTCCCCATGCCCAGGATTGATGACATTTTGACCAGGGTGAGGAAGGGAAAGATATTCACGAAACTGGACCTGAGAGGGGCATACAACCTGATACGAATAAAGAAAGGGGATGAATGGAAAACCACCATGTTCACCCCTTTGGGGGCTTTTGAATATCTCGTTATGCCATTCGGATTGCAATCAGGCTCCGCCTGTTTTCAATCGCTCATGAACCATGTCCTGGGACCTTTGCTCTACAAGAATTGCGTGGCCTTCCTCGATGACGTGCTGATATATTCAGAGAATGAGGAGCAGCATGTAAAGGATGTCAGGGAAGTGCTGAGCCAGCTGCAAGCAAACCAGCTGTGGGTGAAATTGGAGAAGTGTCAGTTTCACACCAAGGAGGTGGAATTCCTGGGGTACCGCTTATCAGACAAGGGATTAGCCATGGATCCAGGCAAGGTCCAGGCGGTGCTGGAATGGAAGACACCGAAAACGAAAAAGGATGTGCAAAGGTTCTTAGGGTTTGGGAACTTTTACCGTAAATTCATCAAGAACTTTGCCCACTTAACGGCTCCCATCACGGACTGTCTAAGCAGCAAGAAGAAATTCGTTTGGACGGCGGAGGCGGAGCAAGCATTTGAGGAATTGAAAAGGGCATTTGCTTCGGAAGAACAGCTCCTGCATGTGGATTTACAAAAACCCATGAGAGTGGAAACTGATGCCTCAGACCGGGCGGTGGGGGCGGTGCTGCTTCAGCCAGGGAGCAATAAGTCGGAATGGAGACCGTGTGCCTTCTTTTCGCGTAAGCTGAACAAATCCGAGAGGAACTACACCGTATATGACCGAGAACTACTCGCCATTCACGAAGCGTTCCGGAGATGGAGACACTTACTAATTGGCGCACAGCATAAGGTGCAAGTGTGTACGGACCACAAGAATTTGGAGTATTGGAGAACGGCACGAGTGCTCAACCAACAACAAGTGAGATGGGCCCAGGAGTTCTCCAAATTCCATTTTGAAATCTGCTATGTGCCAGGTCCAGAAAACATCAGAGCGGACGCTCTCTCTCGCAAACCTGAATATTTGGAGGGGGAGGGAGCGCCTGAAGAGAGACATATTATCCCAGAGGACCACTGGGTGTGTGGGGCGGCCTGGGTGGGGCAAAGAGAACTGGTAGAGGGAACGGTAAATGATGAATACGCCCAGGATAAGCTCAGAGGTTTAAGGAGAGAGGGAGAAGACCCCGGAGGTTTTGAAGAAAGAAACGGGGCATTGTATTACAAAGGGGCACTATATATACCCGAAGGGGAATTGAGGGGGAGAGTACTCAAACAGCTGCACGACAATCCCACAGCGGGGCATTTTGGGCAACACAAGACCATGTGGTTGGTGACCAGGGAGTTTTGGTGGCCCAAGGTGAGGGAGGATGTACGGGAGTATGTGAGAAGGTGTGACCAATGCCAGAGAGCCAAAGGAGAAAGGCGGGCACCAGCGGGGTTATTAGAACCGTTACCCACACCAGAACGACCGTGGGAGGCGGTATCGATAGATTTTATGACTGATCTGCCTAAATCCCAGGGGAAAACCGCCATACTAGTCGTAGTAGACCTGTTAACTAAGATGGGTCACTTTGTAGCTTGCTCACATGCAGTCACGGCGGAAGAGACAGCGAAATTGTTTGTAGAACATATTTTTAGGCTGCATGGCGCCCCCTTGAGGGTGGTCTCCGACAGAGGGAAACAGTTCACGTCCAGATTCTGGAGGAAACTTATGAGCTTGTTGCACGTAGAGGTCAACTTTTCGACTGCCAGGCACCCTGAGACCAATGGGCAGGCGGAGAGGGCAAACGGTATCCTCCAACAATACCTGAGGTGTTATGTCAATGACAGAGAGAACGATTGGGTCGAGAAGTTGGCGCTAGCGGAATTTGCTTACAATAATGCAGAGAATGTGTCCACCGGGATGAGCCCCTTTTTGGCTAATTATGGGTGCCACCCCAGGGCGTTTCCAGGGGGAGGAGGGGAGAGATGGAGTGTCCCGGCCGCTGAACATTTTGTAGAAGAAATGGAAGCGATCCATCGTCAACTCCAACTCAACTTAGAAAGGGCCAAAGAAGAATATAAGAGGCAGGCAGACAAGAGCAGAAGGGAAGGTGAAACCATTAGGGTGGGGAGTCAGGTCTGGCTATCAACCCAAGGGTTGCCATTCAAGGGGGGTTGCAAGAAATTGAGACCCAAAAGATTGGGACCATTTGAGGTCATCCAACAGGTCAACCCAGTGGCTTTCAGACTCCGGTTACCGAACCACATGAAACTGCACCCAGTATTCCACAGGTCATTACTGTCACCATATAGGGGGGAAGGTGAAGGGGTATCCACACGGGGGCCAGCCATAGAAGAAAGGGAAAGCAGCAACCATGTGGCGGAAATCATCGACTCCAGGTGGAAGGGTAATCAGGTGGAGTATTTGGTCGCGTGGGAAGGGGAACCGGAGTCGGAAAACACCTGGGTGACGGCAGAGGAGGTCCGTGACGAGATCTTGATCGAAACGTTCCACCAAAGGTTCCCCAGGAAACCTCAGCCAGTAGCGAGGTTCCGGAGGGAGTACTTTGGCACCACCGACGATGAGGAGGAACTGGAAGGATTCAGGGAATCGGAGTTGGAAGGAGGAACAGACTCCGATGAGGAGGAGTACTTGGAAACCGGAAACAGCAAGAGGTGGAGGGAAGTGTTCGAAACTTCGGAAGATGAGGGAGGTTCCTTCAGGGGTTTTGCTCCCTCGCCTCCCGCAGAGGAGGGGAGGGAAGGGGGTGAAGGGGGCCCTGGAGGGGAGGTGGATGTCAGGGAACTGCCATCTGAGACGCAGGAGGTGAAAGGGCTCACGGAGGGTGAGAGAGACCATTCAGCTGAGGAGGGGACCAGCAGGGGGAGAAGTGGAGTTCCAAGGGAAAGTGAGTCGGAGGGAGGGCTCAGAGACACTTCGAGCGAAAATAGTGGGGAGGTTTCAGGACCTCCTGTAGGGACACCCACTCCTCGCCGGAAACTGTCACGCCGAGAGTCCAGAAGACGCGTTTCCGTTAAGGAGCTTTTATGCTGGAAGAAGTTCCGTAAACGCCCACTGTCCGATTCAACGAGCGACTGATGGAGCCATGCTTAAGGAGCTCCGTCACAGACAGAGGTTTGTGGACTTAGCCAAACTCTGAGGGACTAGGATTTTACGCACAAGCAGCTCACCATCCCATCACAGGTACCTATTTATCTACTTGCACTTTGATGTGCTTTTGAACTGCTAGGTTGGCAGGAGCAGGGACCGAGCAACGGGAGCTCACCCCGTCGCAGGGATTTGAACCGCCGACCTGATCGGCAAGTCCTAGGCTCTGCGGTTTAACCCACAGCGCCACCCGCGTCTCATATATATATATTTCGACTGCGTCAGATCAATACGGCTACCTACCTGAATCTAGAATGCATTTTCAGTGTGCGAAAATACATTTTTAACTGAAGTCCATATTTTATTGTAGATAAAAGATGCAAAAATCCACAATTTGCTGGCGAATGCATGAAATGTGTGGTTTTATGTAAAAGTGCATTTTTTCCATTAAAAGTGCCCACAAAATATATACAGATCATGTACAATAGAAAAGAGCAGCAGACAAGGGGTTGGAATGAAAATGTCAGTGAGCTCAAAATAGGATGTATTAGCTGCTTGGAATACCTCTTGCTCTTGATAGCAACACTCAGAATTGCTGCCATGCCACCCAAATTAATGCTGCACTGAGCAACTCCAAATTCTCACACGTGTGTGTGCGCAAGAGGTTGTGCCCCTTTGTACAGAGGTCTGTGGTTCTTATCATTTTGCAAAAATAAAATAAAAAAATCTTGCACATCTGGGAGCACTGATTTATTACAGGCCGAGTCTGGCACACAGTTTGTGTGCAAAACAAAGCTTACCTTTCCTAAGTGGCATCTGTTACATTCATATGCGAGCTCCATTGTGAAAAGAGTACCACACGTCTGCTGTGTGATAAATTCACAATTGTGACAAATAAAGATTAAATTTGACAGAATTTAACAGCCTCTCTCTGCTCCAGCAAGCTGTGTTTGTAGCAGAAGAGTTTTTGCGCTGTGCGTGAATCAAAATAATGGACCTGGAAGAGCAGAGGGAAATAGTGAAATGTAATGGCAACCCCACAAAACCGTAGCCCCAGAGGAACCAAGAGAATTATCATGGGGGAAAAAATATTTTGGGTGCAGAGAGTTGTATCCAACTAAATCCTACACAGAAGAGACCCACTGCAATCAGTGGCCATGTCCATTAACTCCAATAGTCTATTCTGGTTATAGTCAGGGCCGGCCAACCCATGAGGCAAGGTGAGGTGACTGCCTCAGGGAGCAGGATCCACACGGGCAGCAGATTCTGATGTCAATCTTTCTCTGCCCGCCTTTGTTTCTGATGCAGATCTTCTCTCACCCTGTTTTCCCTGGAAGGGAGGAGAATGTCATTTCGGCGCCCACCTCAGGTGCCAAAACGTCTTGAGCCTATATTGGTCTAATCCGCTTGCTGGACGAACTCAGAGGCTGTTAAAGAGAAATGAAGGATTAGCATCGGAATGATTTATTGGAACTACCTGGACTAATTAAGGGAAGCAGTACAATCGTGAGATCATCGCTCCTCAAACCTCAGAGCATGGGAAGTCAACCAAAGACTCATAATTTGGCATAAAATTTGGATTGTTTGATTATATTATAATTTGGAATGTTTTAAATGTGGTTTTTATTGGATTGTTAACATGGGGAATTTAATAAATATTATTATTATTATTATTATTATTATTATTATTATTATTATTATTAAAAATGTATTGAGCCAGTCAGGCCAACATTGGATGGAACCTAGAAACTTGAAGGGCATTATTTCACTGGATTTAAAAAATAAATAAAAAAATCTTCCTTCACTACAGCTTATTTCATTGATTCTGCGTTTATCTGCATTATTTCACTAAATGATTTGGGCTTACCCTTTTCCAGTATAAATGTTCCCATGAGTTTAGGACATCAGGAAAGCTTCTGCTGCTTGTTCTGCCACTCTGGGAAGTGCGGAAAACAGGGTTGTTTTGATAGAATCACCCAGAATGCAAAATTCAATATTCTGGGATAGCTAGCAGCCTACTTGAGTCTACACATTCAGAAGAGAAGGGTCCTGTTGCATCACACCAAATGCCCATCTGTTTCAGCTTCCTGTTCTCAGTGTCCAACTAGATGTCTAGGCAACAAAGAGGACTTGAGGGCAACAGAGCTCTCTGCACATGTGGGCCAGAACAACTGGTCTTCAGAGATGCACTGCATCTGATTTAATACACAGCTATCATGACAGCCACATGTATTGTCTTACCAGCCAGTGTGGTGTAGTGGTTAAGAGCGGTAGATTCGTAATCTGGTGAACCGGGTTCGCGTCTCCGCTCCTCCACATGCAGCTGCTGGGTGACCTTGGGCTAGTCACACTTCTCTGAAGTCTCTCAGCCTCACCTCACAGAGTGTTTGTTGTGGGGGAGGAAGGGAAAGGAGAATGTTAGCTGCTTTGAGACTCCTTTGGGTAGTGATAAAACGGGATATCAAATCCAAACTCTTCTTCCATGAAGTTGTCTAACCCTCTTTTAAAGCTTGTCAAAGTTGGTGGCCATCACACTATCTTGTGGTTTCAAATTCCACGCACAATGTGGAGTAGTTCGTTTTCTCTATTCATCAGGCAGCAGGTCAAAGCAGCCTTGTTCCAGCATGCTTTTTCTGATGTTAGTTCTGTTTCTAGATGTTGCTGCTGTATAGGGAGTTCATGTTTCTCTGTTGCTGGTGTTGGATTTGCTGTCATTTTTTATTGCTTTAGTGTTGGGCTGTTTTTTTATTTATTTAACTATTTTACTTGTAAGCTGTTCTGAGTTCTCTTTTGAGGATGGAAGATGCAGAATGCAAAAATTCTTATAAATAACTAAATAACTAAATAGCTAGATGGGTTCTGCTGTAGGAACATTTTCAGGAACACATGTGCATTTTTTTATTTCAAGGCACGTCACTTGCAGGAATAACAGGGCAGTGACATTGCTGTGTGCAAAACAAATTCAAAGTAGGAAGTTTTGGAAATCTGTCTACAAAAATTAAATTACATAAACACTGTAGGAAGGAGTCCATATACTAGAAAACAATTTAAGCTGCCAGGTACCTATGGAATGTAACTATTTTAGGGGAGGGATTCAAGTGCATATTGGAATTTTAAATACTCTGTTGCCGTAGTGCAACAAATTTACTTTTAAAACAAGCAGACTATTTGCATTTAGGAAAGTGATAGGGAAATGCACCAAAATGGAATGAACTGATGATTGACAGGAAGATGCACACACCCTGAAGCAAATCAGGATTAATGGCAATTGTTGTGTAACTCCAAAGCAGGATGAATGCTCAATAAACAGGCCACCTGGAAGATCCCCAAGTGAGTAAACTAATGAAAGCAGAGAGATTTAGGGGAGAACGAAGTAGACTTTTGCATTCTCTCCTTTAGCAACTACCATATATTATAACACATGCCAGCACAAGTGGTTTTCATATTAACATTTTAACATTAGCATACAACAGCCAGTAAATCCATCATCCTATTGAAACTCATATTGGGCATTCTGATTTCATAGCTATATTTAGCAATAATGTGATCCAAAAAATTCAGGTGCAGATATTGTTTCCTGGGTGTCCTTTCTTCTCCCCCAGATTTACCACCGTTTCCTTTTTCTTCTTCTTTCCTCCCCATAAAAATCATTTCACAATTAATTCATTTTGGGGAAACGTTTCCTCACATTTTGGATGCCACTTTGATGTTTGGAAGAAAATGTCTGTGCAAGGGGAATGCACACACACCAGTGATGACTGGTGACTCTGTTGCCTACAAATGTCCTTGTTGAGGTATCTTTGCTTCTCCAGACCACCAGTGGGTAGAGCTTCATGGAATGGATCTGTAATTATTTGTTTGTTTGTTTGGTCCCTCCTATCAACCACACTTCTCCCTCAGCTACCCACTTCCCATGGTGTATGCATGCACCCCTTCTTTTCCCAGTGCAAACCGATGGAGATGTTCGCTGAATTGCCACTGTCACTGGAATTTGGCAAGATAGTTTGCCAACTACGAAAGACAGAGCAGCCCGTCTCTAAAATGTGATGTGTGTGCTTGTGTGTGAAGCTAAACAAATACAGGGCCAGGAAGGGAAACAGAAAGAGAGACTCAAAAGTAGGGTTGCCATACGTCCAGGAAAATCCAGCCATATGTCAAGCCATGTTGGCAGTGTTGTTTTTTCCGCCCCCCCCCAATTAGCTCAAAATAGCTCAACATTTGTGTCCGCATTAAGGATCTGAGATCAACATGAACAAGGGCTTTTATTTTATTTTATTGTATTTCCTGAACACACGTCCCAATTTCCTGTCAGCAAACATGCGCTAAGTAGCTAATTATATTTTGTGGCCTAAGTTCTGAAGAGGGTGAGCTTTCTTTAGGAAGAGACTTCTGCACTGCCTTTCACCAAACGTGCACACAGGGAGGCATACAAAAATAAAGTAATATAAGCAATAAAATAATTATCATAAATTACATGCTTAACAACATCTCCCCAATTACTTAGTCTCTAATAGCTTGTTGAAATGCATATGTTTTTAACCTGGCACCAAACAGAATGTAAGGTTGTGGCAAGACACAGTTCAGTGAGGATGCCATTCCACTGATGTGGGGCCACCACCAAAAAGGCTTCTTCTTTTTTATTGGATTTATAACCCACCGTTGACCATAAGATCCCAGGGTGTGGATGAATATATCAATATAATAATTGAAACAGATAAAATATCCATTAAAGCATCAGAAAAATAGTTCAATCATTTTCACTACGGTTCCAGCAACTAAATATTACAGTGATGCAGAGAGGCACTACATTTATATATTAGGACCCTGAGGAGATGAAGCTGTAGTATACTTCTTTTCTTTAGGTTCTCAGCCCAGAGCTACCTTTAAAAAGAGCCCAGAACCTTCTAGACCTAAATGGCTGTTGAAATTTACAGAAAGAAAATGTAGCATGTAGATAGCTGAGAGGGTTTTCCCCCATTTTTTAACCACATAGATCCATTTGCATCGGCTCCCAGTTTGTTTCCATATCTAATTCACAGCCTAGTTCTTACCTCTAAAGCTTTAATTTGTGCTGTGCTGAAAATTTCTCAAGCACCTTTTTTTAAAAAGACACTCCACATCAATTAATGGGAAAAGAAAATGAATTTTAAAAAATGATCAAAGGGGAGAGAAAGTTTCAGTGAAATTCTAATTTGTAGGACGTGGGCCTTTGTCTTTACTTTAAATTCTGAGGAGAGGGGTCATATCCCCCTTCTACACACAATCTGACCAGTGGATCCCTCCCCATACTATCCTCCCAACAACCCTGTGAGGTAGGTTAGGCTGAGAGATGGTGATTCACGGCTGAGTGGAGATTTGAACTTTGGTCTCCTAAGTCCTAGGGGAAGACATCATGAGGCAACTCATCCCATTAGGCTTTTTCAGATCAGGAGCTAACTTTGCAGGCAGTTTGGGAGGTTACAGATCACTGGAGAAATGATCCATGGAAGGAAAAACACACATATACCACCCTCATAAACAGAGGGGTTTTTCCAGCCGAAACGTGCTGGAACTCAGTCCTGGCACCTCTCAGGTAGGTGCTGTTGGTGACCCTCCAAGTGTCCCTATTTTCCAGGGACAGCCCTCATTTAGAGAAGCCACCCCAGTTTCTGATTTGATCCCGAAATGTCCCACTTTTCCTTCTCCTATTTTCATTGGAGAAATGTTGGAGGGTATGGAGTTATCCAACCCCCAAGCTGTTTGAAGGCAATCCTGTATAGGGAAGTGGTTTTTTTTAATGTTTAATTATGTTTTTATGTATGTTGGAGGCTGCCCAGAGTGGCTGGGGCTACCCAGACAGATGGCTAGGGAATACAGTAAATAGTAAAATTATCACAATGGAATGGGACATCCCTATTTTCATCAGAGAAATGTTGGAGGGTATGCCATTGCCATTCTAAGAGAATGAGGGAGGTGTTCATGGTGAGTACTATTTCTAGAAAAATAGCACTGTTCATAAGAATGATGTGAGCTCAAATCACCACACCCATAGAAATCCCAAATAAATTCTAAAGTGCCCTCAGAATGAGGCTAAATGTAAGCCTAGCATCAGTTTTGCAGACATAAATGGAAACACAGATACAGATTTTCTCCAAGTACTTTCTTGGAACTTCCTCGTATTCCTTGCTTTAGAATTTGCTGCCACATTATGAATCAAACAGTCTTTAATCCTCAGAGAAAGCATTTGGGGGAGATGGATGGGCATAGGGAGTAGAACTGCTGTCTGTGGACCTGAGACTCACTCTGCATTTTTGTGACTTTGCAACGCCATCTCATTTCTTAAAGCCGCTCATGAGTCATTCGTTAGCGCGCACACAATGGTTATCAGATGCCACAGGAGCATGAAAAATTTCCAGTCTAATAACCACCATCGTAACTGTCACCTCTTTATGATGTGCAAGAGGATACACACACAGGATTGCCAGCTTTTCTTCCGCACAAAATATGACACCCCTCTCCTGGGAACGCCATTTCTCATCAAGCTGTCCTCCCCAGGAGTTAACACAGTGCAGCTCAGACAGGTACGCCCTTCCTACATGTAAACCTGCACACCTGCCTGCCCCTGTCTTGGGGAAGTTTGGAGACTGAATGGAGTGTGCTATTTCCATCCTTTCTTTGAAATTAGATATGAAAAAAATAAAATACCACCAGAGAAACTAGGAAGGTCCATTCTCCTGCAATGCCTTTTGCTGCGTACACAGCTGATATTCAAAGAACATTTAGAACACATTCCTTCCTGTAAGAATCCTGAGAATGGTACCCCTCACAGAACTACAACCATCAGTACTCTCACCAAACAATAGCTCCCAGGATTAATTTTTTGGGGAGGGGATGTATGGGGTGTTCTGAGTATATCTCAATACTGAAAGTAGCATAATTATTGGGGTGTAATTTGGAGTCTGTCCCCACTTTATCAGCAGCTAATTTTTAGCAAAGGACATATTTTGAATCAAATAAAGGGCTGGAGGCTGGCTATTTAACCCCCTCTTCTCCTAACTGAACAGAAACTGCCACTGTCATTTACCGTAAGCCCGAGACTTACACAGGGGTTAGGCCCTGGGCAAATGGAGATCAGCAGCTGAGTTGCATAATAAGCAGAGGTTTCTATTGGTCGGGAAAGAAAAATACCAGGTATAATAAAAAGAATTCCTGGATGCCGGGTTTGGAGCAAGTACTCTTTGGTGAGACAACCCCAGAAGAGATTTATAATTATAAAGTATGCAGCAAAGTAAAGCATGGAAATAGACCTTTAAAATACCCCCTTCTAAGTTGCTTCTGAAGTTCCCCTCTTACCATAGCATAGAAAGAGACCACACAAAAATGGTTTACTTACAAACTCTGCAAAGGCCAGATTCATGTGCTTTTCCATACAGCAGTCAGAAAACACAGGCAGTATAACTTAGGTTTCAACGTGGTGAGGGTTTCTAAATTATATAGAAATGAAAAGATGGTTAGCTTATGCCACGTGGTCCAGCTTAGACCTCCTTACTGCTAGGGTTCACATAGTGATATAGAAGAACAAAGAATTTGATTACCCTTCCTCCCAAGGCAAGGGGGAGTGGCCTAGCTAAGCCTGGCAGAACAGCTTACTCTATGGTCTTAATCCATTCATAAATTCATTCATTCAATTGAGTCTCTGCCTAGGTTGTAGACTACTCTTCTCACTGACCCCCCCCCACTGTGCCCCCCACAAAGGCCTTTGCCTCCTGGAATGTGTTCCAGGAGCTGTGATGATTCCTCTTGTGTGCCTCAATGGAGAGATATGTATCCACAGAAACCTCAGGTGTCTGCATGGTGGAATATAGCTTACCAGATGGTCACATCCATTGCTCAGTCTATTTTTTGCCTCTGATCAATTTGCCTCCCAACACTGGAACATAGTCCTTGGATGGTTTCTGGTCCACAAGAAAAGGCAGCCCTCGAGGGGCAAAGAGTCTTATTGTATGTACATAGACTCTGTGTTGGTGCTGGGTGGCATTCAACTAAGCTTTACTCAGAGCAGACCCATTGAAATTAATGGAGTTAGTGTTAGAATTCCTACTCTGTGATTGCAGTCATGGGATTGTTGTCTATCACATGACGGTATATGTTCTACTCCACAGAGTGGGAAGTGACAGAGACAGGATGTTTGTGTTACTGTGTTCCATGAAGTGGGACTATTGTCCTTTGTTCTCCCCCCCCCCTTTTTTTCTTTTTTTGCTGTCTGATGCTAAAGAGAGAGGGAGCCATGTTGCAGTGCTCCGTGTGTGTTTATATGTAAATAAAGTCGATTAGCCAAAATGCTGGGTTGCTGTGGTCTTTTACGCAAGCTGTGAAGACTCTGCAGATCCCTAAGTGTGCCGATGTCTGTTGGCATTGGTTGCTGTGATGTTCGGGCTGAAGAAAGCTTTTGAAGCTCCCAAACGATTGACCAGGAAGAAGAGAACATGCCAGTCGGGCATGTGTCTCTACCAGAGTCCTACTCAAGTGTAGGATAAACTCCTAACAGTTAGGCCCATTACATTCATGAGGGCTGCTCTGTGCAAAACACAGTTGGATACTACTCATTGGGCCAGATTCTGGAGTTCTGCTGGCAGGAGCCAGGAGAAGGGCTCCTGGCAGCGCAATGGGGCTCTCCTTCTCCTCTGTGTGCTTCTGCACTCTCCAAATGAGATGGGGCAGGGGCAGGAAAACCTCTAGGCAAGGAGGGAGGTCATTTCATTGGAAAAGCAGAAATACTTGCATTGATAGATTTTTTTATTTATTTTGTAGCTTGGCACTGGAACTCCTCCCATAAAGTTTCCCTGCTCTGGCGAACGAAGGCTACATCTGACAAAAGCCCTCTGCAAAAAAACCCTTTGTGAAATCAAAACACCGAATATAAACATTTTTGCAGCGGCATCTTTTGTGCTAGGAGACTTGACTGATGAACTGCGCTGCATTTTGCAGGCCGCTGCTTCTTGGTGCTGCTGTTTCCATTATGCGGAGGGAATGTGAGGCCGCAACGGGAAGCATTAAACAATGCAAACATACTTGCACGGTGTTAAGAGCTTCCGCATGATTTAATACAAAGCTCCACGATGTATGTGGTCCACCAGAACCTCCGACAAGACAAGGATTGGTAAATCGAGGCCCCTCTGCGGAATAGCTCTTAGGAATTATGAAAGGGAAGGGACCAGCACACAGATTTACAATACATGCCCTTTGGCTTCCATGATAGATTTGTGGTAGGTAGTTTGCCTTTGTTAAAGTCTGATATTAATGTCTGTGAGCTGCGGGGAGGGAGGAACAAATGGTTCCTGCCTAGAATGCACAATCTTTATGTTTAGAGGTAATAAATAATCCTGAAATGAGTAATTAGATATTTGCACATAAAAAAGAGAAGTACATTATTAGCCAAAGAAAGAATGGGTTATGGTTTCCTTTTGTTGGAAACAAACATCATCATCACCATCATTATTTAATACTATTACTACTATTGAAGCGCTTTCCATGAGGAATCCCAAAGCAATTTCAAAGCACTTTGAAACAGATAAGTGAGTGAAAGGTTTGTTGTTGTTTGCTTATTTTATTTATTTTTTACTTTTTTTAAAAAAAGCTTTTGTTGCTTGCCACACGATGTGATCTTACTGGGGATTGAAGAGTTAAATTTAATCAAACCTTTTGAAATGGTAATAAATCAAAGGAGCCCCCTGAGTCTACACAGACTATCCAGCCCACATTGTTAGTGAGTAGGAAACTGTTACCATCTGTTGGCTATTTGGTGGTCAGCATGAAGCGAAATTGGCGATCCCAGGTCAGTTCCCAAAGGAGTCACGCTTCCATGACAAACACCATCCTCAACCCAAATGACATTTTTATTTGAAAACCGAATGGAGTATCATGGAAGGGCTGCATATAAATATCAAGATCACAGTTCTTCTAAATCACACACACACACACACACACACACACACACACATATATATATATATATGAGAATTTATTTATTTATTACCAGGGTAGGATATGAGCGATACTCTGGTGATAGGAGTAAATCATATGGTGGTCAAAGATGTGCTGTGAAACAAAACTGGTTTCTGTTTCCATGGATGCATCTTTCTTAGTGGGGTGTGGGGGAGAGATGCAAGGGATTAATTTAAAACACACACACTTGACATATTCAGAACTTTTTATTTCTGTATTTTAGAGTCTAGCTTCGGAAAAATATTAGTCTGCGGTTTGCAAAAACAAAATATTGGAAGAGGCTTCTTTGCTCACTTGCGTTTTGAGTAACTGGGACTGGTCCAAGACAGTTGAGCTGGAGGGCATGACAGAAACCCCTCCTCCTTCCATGTACAGAAGCTGACTGAACTGGCAATTGAATCTTACTCCAACAGGATAGCATCCTCCATGGCACTGGAGGTCAACATGCTGGCTTAAGGGGTGCATAACACCTTGCGTCTCCAACAAGGGGAAATGGCCAAGGGCTCAGGAGGAATGGCCGAGTGTGCTACGGGTGCTGTGCCCTTCCCCAGTATCTGCCGCCAGAGGTGATTTGCTCAGTTTGCCCAATGTTTGGTCTGTGGCTCAGTTCCAGAAGGTTTCAGTTGTTCTTCATAAGTTTTGCAAAGGAATGAATGAAATTGCAAAGGCTGTGTTTGCAAGGGCTACCTAGAAGCAATGACATAAAACGGTCCCGTCACTGGGAGGTGGGGAAGAACACATCTATAATGATATATTCCATTTGGTTAGAAGACGGCCTTCATCCGTGCCTTCTGACATGATGTCCTATTGTGTTTTGGGCGTAATTCTAATGTGCCAGAGAAGCCCTTTGCATCTTGGGGCCAACCTGCCTAAGTTGCATTCCCATTGTGGCATCTTGCAGTAAGAATCCATAGCACAATCTAGGACAGAGGCAGCTGGAAACTGTGGCCTCCATCTGTTGTTTAATTGTACCTCTCACCATCTTGTGAACCGCCCTGGGATCTTTTTATGAAGGGCAGTACAGTGGTACCTCAGGTTACATACGCTTCAGGTTACATACACTTCAGGTTACAGACTCCACTAACCCAGAAATAGTTCTTCAGGTTAAGAACTTTGCTTCAGGACGAGAACAGAAATCGTGCTCCAGCAGCGCAGCGGCAGCAGGAGGCCCCATTAGCTAAAGCGGTGCTTCAGGTTAAGAACAGTTTCAGGTTAAGAATGGACCTCCGGAACGAATTAAGTACTTAACCCGAGGTACCACTGTATATTCCATGGTTCATTTTGCATGTCATAAATCCCTGCATATTTTACATAAACCAAACCATTCAGTATCCCATCATCACATCCAACAAAACTTATTTACACTGTCGAATTTATCTTAATGCCGCCAACGTTTTCAGGTGTACACAGCTTCCCCCCATATATTCAATAAACATTTTCCAATCTTCTTTAAACGTATGTTCTTCTTGTTCTCTTATTCTATATGTTAGGTGCGCAAGCTGCACATATTCCATCAGTTTAAGTTGCCATTCTTCTTTAGTTAGGACCTTTCTCATTTTCCATTTTGGGGCTAACAAAACATGGGCCACAGTGGGAGTATACATAAATAACCTTTTTTGACACCTGGGAATATCCATCTGAATTATCCCCAACAAAAAGTACTCTGGTGGGGGGTTTTTTGGGGGGGAGGAAGTACCTCGAAACATTTTTTTCAATTCATTATGGATTATCTCCCAATACTCTTTTACCCTTTTACAGGTCCACCACATATGAAAGAACGTACCCTCAACCTGACTGCCAAATTTCACAAAGTAATGAGTCGAGATTCCACTGAAGTTCTCCTAAGGTGAGACCGACGGCAAATTTGTGCATTCAAAGAAATTTTAGGGGAGCAAAAACCCTTTCAACGGCTACATAAATTTCTCAGGGCCCTCCATACTCCCTGGTGATATTACCAGATTTCATCTAAACAGGATTTTAAAGTGGAGATTCTTGCTCAGGCAATATACTTGAAGGATGTTGAAGGAAGCTTCAAGAGGTCTAGCAACATTTCCCAAGGGATACTCATCTATCCCTGAGATGGGTGAATCATCCTGAACAACAAACTGACAGTGTTCTATGTTCAGAAAACCAAGTGAAATTCACCTTTATATTTGGGTCATGTTTTGAAAGCAGGGAAGCACCCGCTCTTTGAGGTCATTAGCTGCATCTCTGAGTCAGACTGTGGAACTTTACTGTGTCCACATACACGCCCTGGAGCCATTACCTGCATGTGGGCAATGTCACGGTTTTGCCTACAGAATTGATCAATTTATTGAGGATGATGACCCTGTTGAAAAATATGTGCAGCTGAAACGCAATAGACAGTTGCACTGTTGGGCTAACGGTTTTTGTTTATATCTTTGAACCCCAAAACTTGTCATTTCAAGTTTATACTTTCTAGAATTTTTATTCTGTGGGGCAATGCAGTTGTATTGTACATAGAAATGAAGGTTCAATTCATAGCTCTTTCTGCTACCTACAGAAATCATGGTTCAATGTGATCTAGAGTCATGCCATGGTTTAATAGCTGCCATTTAGTGAGCCCAGAGTGGAGGAAGTGGACTGAGACAGGAGCAACCCCCACCTATCTGTGTCCTAGGTTTAAGTGAACACAATGAGGAGGTTAGTTAGGGCACAGCTTGAACCGACTGGGGAAGCAAAGAAAGGTAAAAGCCAGAGGGCCCAGATTGCCTGGGAGACTGTGATTGTTGAAGTAAGGGTAGTGAAATCACAGCTAAGAAACTCAAATCATATATATGACTGACCCCAGTCTTTGGAAATAAAATCTATGTCCAGACTTTAACATTCAAAAACTTACTTGCAGAAATCTATAGAGGAATTATAACATAATATTTAAAGTCACTTGCCTATCCAAGCATCATCATCATCATCATCACCATCATCATCATCACCACCATCATCTATTATTATTTATACCCTGCCCATCTGGCTGGGTTTCCCTAGCCACTCTGGGCAGTTCCCAACAGAATATTAAAAACACAGTAAATCATCAAACATTAAAAACTTCCCTAAACAGGGTTGCCTTCAGATGTCTTCTAAAAGTCAGACAGTTGTTTATTTCCTTGACATCTGAAGGGAGGGCATTCCACAGGGAGGGTCCACCACTGAGAAGACCCTCTGCCTGGTTCCCTGTAACCTCACTTCTCTCAGTGAGGGAACCACCAGAAGGCCCTCGGAGCTGGACCTCAGTGTCCAGGCCGAATGATGGGGGTGGAGACGTTCCTTCAGGTATACTGGCTGAGGCCATTTAGGGCAGGCATAGGCCCTCCAGATGTTTTGGGACTACAACTCCCATCATCCCTGACCACTGGTCCTGTTAGCTAGGGATGGTGGGAGCTGTAGTCCCAAAACATCTGGAGGGCCTATGCATAGTTTGCTTATACCTGGTTTAGGGCTTTAAAGATCAGACCAAGACTTTGAATTGTGCTCAGAAACATACTGGGAGTCAATGTAGGTCTTTCAGGACCAGTGTTACATGGTCTTACTGTAAGCATGGGCTTACAGTCTCTTCTATCAACTTCCAAACAACTGTATTTTCCTCTCTTTCCAGAGCTCAGCACTCAGACTTCTGTATCTCATTTAGGCCATGCCTTGCAGCTGCTATGAGAGATTCCCACTTTTACCTTCTCCTGCAGTTTTGCTCTCTTTCTTCCAAGCAGAGAAGAAGCGCTCCCACACTCTGTTCAACTTAGCAGTGTTCACAATGGATTCTAAACCACAGTCCTCTTGCTTCACATAAAATAGAGTCTCTCCTTCACTAGATACCTCCCCTGTGACCAACGTTAGTCAATCACATGAAAACTACTAGAGAATTCTCTAGAATTCAGTTGCCAACCTATCAAATTTAAACACATAGTAATGCATACAAGCATTTACAATTTCAGTGAATTAAATTACTATACTTAACAATAAATTAAATTACTATACTTAACAATAATGAAATTCATGCAATGAAGTAAAAAAAGTGGTGGACCTCCACCTCTGCAGTGCTGATACACTTTGGTTGATCATGATAACTTTGCATGTCTAAAAAGAATATTCCTATATATTATTGTTGTAATTTCTTTGAGGTTTTCCTCCTCCTTCCTTCCTTCCATAAAATGTCTAGCTTAAAGTGTGAACTGACCTATCCTGTTCATTGTGCTAATATGCCAGTAATGATCTGATGAGTTATTCAGGCCATCATATTGGGCTTGGGTTTTATATTCAGTTACAACCCAGAGCAAATTTTTGCATCCATCTGCTAAACCCCTGAAAGCAGCATTTTGTAATGGAATTGCTGATACAAGCTTAACTAGAGCATCAAGAATAGTGAGACCTACTACAAGAATGAAAGCAAATCATAAAGGAGTTAAGGTTTGATTATTTTAAAATACCTGGGTAGGGAGTTTTTGAGACAGACTCTGTGGGTTTTTTAATTACTTCACAAGACCTAGTGATGCTCTGTGGACAGCTAGCATCTGGGGAATTACATCAAAGATCCCTTTTTGTAATTTCAAAATATGATAGTAAGGTGTTCCTTGGTCTCCTTCTGGCAAAGGACTTTGAAAACAATTTTGTCTTCTTGTAAATAACAGTGTGAGGTAGAACTCGCAATTAAAAAGACCCCTAAACATGCACGCACAACATCCTAACAAACCCAAATTCAGAATTTCAAGGTGGGATGGAGGGAGATGAAACAACATAAAAGCATCCTACAATTTCAAAGATGTCTGGTAAGAATCTTTCTTAATTGTGGCATGCTTGATTGCTGCATGTTGTTATTTTAAAAAATTAAAAAGCGGATGCAGAGAAGAAGGTGAGGGTGTTTTGTGAAAGAGAAACGAGTGTAAGATTTACATAAAAGTTTTATTGGATTATTTTGCTTCCATCCCTTATTATTATTAAAAAACCAAAACACTTCACCTTCTGTGGATTAAGTGCCATCCAAACTGCAACAAAATTCTAGAGAGAAACACTACATCATTATTGCAGAGGAGGAGAAAACAAATGAATGAAAGAATATTGAAACACTGGACATCTTGGTTATTTTCAAAGTGTTGCTAGAGACCTCTCCCAGCTCATCAGGCTCATCTTAAACCTCGTGGTGGTGTAATGTTTCTTGTTCCAACTATATTTATTTCCGTTTATGAATCTCTCGCTATGAAACGTCTCAAAGCAATTCCACAATAAAAACATTAACAATAAAAACTTATATAAAACCATTTCATATATAAAAACAATTTTCACATCTAAAAACAATTTCAAATCCTACACAGATATGGACCGGGGGGTGATAATATCTACCTAAGAGGCTTATTGAAAAAGGAAGAACACTTGTATTTAACATATTTGCTGATGGCCTGATCAACAAAGTCCTCTGGGCAGTTCACATGGAGTTCATTAAAACATGAATTAAAAATGCAATGTTTTAAAAAATTAAAATTCCATGCCTAAAAAACAGAACAAGTAGCCTAGCAGCATTTTGAAACTCAGGGGGGGGGGGGAAATAATTTGTTCCCATGACATAAAACATTGTTCTAAATGTTCATGGAGGAAGAGGAGGTCTTCTCCAGGCTCTGAAAGGCACCAGGTGGGTCTGACTGGGATGGTATTTCACAATCAGAGCATCACCAGGGCACATCCACAGCATACACAGAATTACAGGAAAATGACTGTTGTATATTTAATCCTGCTGTAGGAGAAGGCCTTGTAGATAATCACAGTGCCTAGAAAGTGACAGGTTGTGTGTCCACTGGAGGAGGAATGGCCACTGGGAGGAGTGCAGAGAGAAGAAAGGCCATGGTACACCTGTAGCAGAAAAATCAGGTGCCTTCATTTGCCCCACCTGTGATAAAACACGTTTCTCCAGTATTGGTCCCTATAGCCACATCAGGCGCTGTAACTCTCCAGTGGTGCACTCTTCCATTGGCTCCAGAGACAGACAGAGGACAATAACAACAACAAGATTTATGATTATGATGACCCCATGCTTCATTTAGACCTGGCTGCACAGTGTGCTACCAAATCAGGTAGGTCTTTCTGCCCTAGCCTTTGGTAATCTGAAGTCTTACATTTTGGATGGCAGCTCCCATCAACTCCACTCTGGCCTGGAAGGCACCAGGTTGGCAAAGGTTGTTTTACTGTCTTACTGTGATAGGAAATGTTACAGATAGGTAGCCGTATCTGAAGAAGTGTGCATGCACACGAAAGCTCATACCAAGAACTAACTTAGTTGGTCTTTAAGGTGCTACTGGAAGAAATTTTTTGTTTTGTTTTGTGATAGGAAAGATGGATGAAGACCCTCATCCTATATGACAGGGTTGTTCTAATTTCATGTCTACCATCACGACAGACGGTCCAAGTGTCCTATTTTCCAGGAACAGTCCTGGATTTACAGAAGCCATCCTGGTTTCTGATTTGATTCCAGAATGTCCCGCTTTTCCTTAGGATTACCTTATTTTCATCAGAGAAATGTTGGAGGTTATGGTAGGATGTCCCTATTTTCATCGGGGAAATGTTGGTGGGTTTGTCATGGCCTTATTGGTAATTCACTTGCAAAATAGTCGGAAGTGAAAATAGGGAAGGGGAGCATTAAGGAGTCAATAAAAATTAAAACGTCACCTGATGTGATTGCAGATGGCACAACATAACACTATCATGAGTGACTGGTGAACTGTAATCTTTCACTGCCTTTTGTCGGCAAAACTTCAGTAAAAAACTTAATAGTTTGTTGTTTTTTTATTTTTATTGGAATTTGTTAACATACTGTATATTTTTGGATCTACTGATCTGGGCCAGCGTGGACTATAATATTAATAATAAAAGAGAAAAGAAAACGGTCAGAAATATTAATAACAAAGAGAAGCTATTTTGAGAAAGAAAGGTGTGTTAGTCTACTGTAAGAAAGATAACAATGAGTCTTGGGGCACCTTTAAAGACGAACAAATGCACAATGGCGTAGACCTTTGTGGACCCCAGCCCTCATCATCAAATGCACAAAGTATAATCCTGAATTGGGAAGCATTTGATGGGGAGGCAGAATATATAAGGGTGAGTTCAGAGGGGAAGGAAATGCAAATAGCCGACATATACAAAATAGAAACTCACTGTGTCAGAAGACATGTCCTTGCAGTGTACACCTAAATAAATGGTGTTTGCACAGTACATCAGAATAGTGATATGACATGTACCTCTAATCAAGACACACTTAAGAAACGAGGGACTTCTCTGGAGAAACATTCAGTAACCTTAAAAGTGGGCTCAGAGCATGCTCTACTATTAGGCAGAGAATAGATTTTGCCTCAGACGGCAAATGCTGTTGGAGAGAGCAAAGGCAATGTGGATCTGTGTGAGAAGTTAGCTCTGCCCTGCTTCATCTAAGCTGACCTGCCAGTCTCAGGTGCATTGGGGAATGCTGCCCTGTGCCCAATACTGAAATAAGATTCATTTTCCAGTCTAGGGATTTCTGTATAAAGTCATACCTCATGTTACGTTTGCTTCAGGCTGCGCGTTTTCAGGTTGCATCCCGCGGCAACCAGGGAGTAACGGAACCGGTTACTTCTGGGTTTCGCCGCTCGCGCATGTGCAGACGCGCAAAATGACATCACGTGCATGTGCAGAAGCGGCAAATCGTGACCCGCACACGCGCAGATGTGGGTTGCATTCTTTTCAAGTTGCAAACGGGCCTCTGGATAGGATCCCATTCACAACCAGAGGTACCACTGTATATAATTGGTGGAGAGGTTAAAACGTTTTCTTTCAACTCATGCAGCAAAATGTACTGGGCCAGCCCTGAATGGACTTGCCACAGATTCAGGACCAGGAAACCTGAATAACAAATTCCTGATGCAAGAATTTGTCCACTCAGGTCATTGTGGGGTGGGGTCTCCATGTCTCACTGCGTTTTACTTGGTGGGTACATGGGTGGATGGGGGTCCTTCAAGACGGTGTTCATACTGGGGCCTAGGACTCCTCGCCCTCAAAATCTGTTTAGTCACGTCAATACATCTTTTTCAATGAGCCTATGTGCTGGACTGAGTTTTCAATGCAATCTCTGCTGGTTCAAGTTTTATATATTGCGTTTTAAATTATGCTGATGCAACGGAAATATGAGGCATACATGTTTTCCATAAATACAGCGGTACCTCAGGTTAAGAACTTAATTAATTCTAGAGGTCCATTCTTAACCTGAAACTGTTCTTAACCTGAGGTAGCACTTTAGCTAATGGGGTCTCCCGCTGCCGCCGTGCTGCCTGCCACCACGCGATTTCTGTTCTCACCCTGAAGCAAAGTTCTTAACCCGAGGTTCTATTTCTGGGTTAGCGGAGTCTGTAACCTGAAGCGTCTGTAATCTAAAGCATCTCTAACCCGAGGTACCACTGTAATAGATAACATAATTGGCATATTTTTGTCCAAATAGATAGGCCCAGTACCTCTTAAGTATCAATCATTGTGAAGGACATCCTGCATTGTTTTATATTTTTAAAGCTCTCCTGACATTACTGGAGATCTACAAAATTCTCATCTTCACCTCTAATTTCTCAGTTCAAGAAGAGACACTCCTTTTTACCAAACCACGACACCATTGGGTATCATGTGCTGTCCTGGGATCAAGCTTGTTGGCCAATGTTCCATGGCAACCCTAAGCCAATGGAGTAGACCTCAAAATGGACGAAAAACCAGGTCCTTGTAACTATAGGATTAAAAATTACAGGCCATTCAGGGGAAAGAAGACTCACCTAGTAATCTTCTCAAAATCCTGGCAAATATTTTTCTGAGCTTTATCTGATGCCCTGATATATGCCAAATGCAAACCATTCAGGGATAATCACTCTGTGTCAAGGTGGATGTTCTGTTAGGACATCACAGGTAAGAATGGAATTTGCCTTATACTGAGACAGATCACCCCATTGGTTCATGTAGCTCACTATTCCCTACACTGAAAGGCAGTTGACCCTCAGACCTTCATACATCGTCTCCCTGGATGCACATTAGCCTGGAGATGATGGGGATTAAACCTGAGAATATCTGCCACCACTGCCTGTCCTATTTTCCAGAGCTATTTCCCCTTTCTTTCTGACCTCTTCCTCCTCACCCTAATGTTGAAAGAGCATCTTAGGCTCTGAACCCAGTTTTCTTATGTTCCTAACCCTGAATGCACTTGGCATGGAGCCCATTAAACCTATTCCGTTGACGTGTCTCAGACCCTGTCTATATCAGCTTGGCTTCTAGTCTCAGGGTTCTGCTTCCATTTTCCAAATCTGGCAGGCAGTAAAATGTGCTGTTGGCTCCAACATGTGGTAGTCACTTGCTCTGCTCTGGAAGGTACACACTGTTGTACTGTCTGGGATGTGTTATAATATATTCTTGAGTATTGTGTATACCTACCCTAAGTATAACTTGGATAATTATTGTTTTCAATGAAAACCAAGGTATTTTTTTCTCTCTGCAATCTATTTTTAAAGAAAGGGAGAAGGATATGCAAAGCTAACAGAACATACGCACCTACCATGTAATTATATACTCTTTATTACTTTTCCTCTCCTCTCCCACCTTTCCTTTCATAGTCTCTAATTGTTCTTTATCCTGCCTTATAAGTTTTAGATTGTGGTTGTCACAGAAGTTACAGCAGTGCATGTCAAAAACAGGAAAGAGACTTGGTGTTATTTTTTTATTTGTTGTATTTAGGAGACACCTCATAAAATAAATTCTCTAGACGCCCCACAAAGATAAAAAAGAGGGAGGGGAAAAAACATACATGATAAAGCCATGCTACAGGGGGGGGAAACTGCAGCAAGCTCAGGAGATGACCAGTGGAAAAAGCCCAAATACAAAACGAGTGCATTAAAAAATGCCATACACAGTACAGGAACGAAACAGCCATACAATAAAATCTCCAAGTGTATCACAGGGACTTAAAACCTGATATTCAAGAACAGAAATGTCTTAACCTGGCACTGAAGGGACAACAATGTGGGGACTAGATGAGCTTCTCTAGGGATAGCATTATTAGAATTCTTGCTCCGTGTTTGCAGTCATGAGATTGTTGTCTATCACATGACGGTGTATGTTTTCATTCCACAGTGTGGGAAGTGACAGAGACAGAATGTTTTGGTGTTACTGTGTTACATGCTGTGGGACTATTGTCCTTTGTTTTCTCTCTCTGCTGTCTGGTGAGAAAGAGGAAGGAGCTAAGTCAGAATGCTCTGAGTGCATTATATGTAAATAAAAGTAGATTAGCCAAAATGTTATGGTGCTGAGTTCTGTTACGCGAACTGCCAATACCCTGTAGGATCATAAGTGTGCTGATGTTTCTTGGTATCAGTCGCTGTGATGTTCGGGCTGAAGAAAGCTTTTGAAACTCCTGAATAACAGGAGGAAGAGAACTTGCCAGTCGGGCATGTGTCTCTACCAGGGTCCTACACGAGAGTAGGACGATCTTAACAAGCATTTCATAGCCAGCAGCCTAAAAGGTCCTTCTCTCTCTTGGCTACTCTCTGAGTTTAAGAACATAAGAATATAAGAAAAGCCAATGGACCATCTAGTCAAGCATCTTATTCCCACAGCAACCACCCAGAAGCCTCTGGGAAACCCTCAAACAGGGCCCCAGCAGAAGTGCGTTCTCTCCTCCTGTGGTCTTCAGCACATGGCATGCTGTGAGAATAGGATGCTGGCATAGATGGTCCACTGACTTTTCTTATGTTCTGAAGCTCAGACAGTGACCAATCTGAAACCCTGGAGTCAGTAATGCTTCAGTTTGAGAGGGCACATGAAGGATTCTCTGTGAACAGGAACCAAATGCCTACCTAAATTCCCTGCGTTCCTGCTGCTGAACTGATGTTCCCAAAATACTTTTCAGATGGGATTCAACAGAAGAAATTCAACCATGTTCATCATCACTGTTGTTTTGATTGCTTCCATTATCCCACTTGGTATGGCACTGGGTTACTTGATCAAGCAGCTTGTGCAGTCTACTGGTGAGCCCTCAAAGTAAGCAGTATCTGCCTGCCCTCTGTACCCCCAGAGGTAGCGCGACATGTTAAATGTGAGCCGGTAGGTATCCTTCCTTACATTTCCACAGTGGCATCTGGCCCCGTGGCAGGAAGGTAGCTTTCACATCACTGTGAAAGTACGGTTCGCACGCATGTTGTTGACAAATATCCTCAGCATCATCACATCAGCCGTAGCAGCAACAAAATCAGATCGATCATTACAGGTATTCAGATTAAGTGGTGATGAAGGCAAGAAAAGGCAACGAAGAGTGCTAAAACTTCTGTAAAAATACCCATGATAAAGGGGGGGGGGAATGAAAATGATGCTAAGGAGTAGCAGTAGTGAGAACAGCACTAGACAGCATTTTTTTAAAATGTGAAAGATTTGTAATTACAGTGGTACCTTGGTTTAACAACAGCTTAGTTTATGAGCAACTTGGATTAAGAACGCTGCAAATCCGGAAGTAGGTGTTTTGGTTTGTAAACTTCGCCTTGGAAGTAGAACATGTTTTGCTTCCTGTTGTGTGTGTTCCATTTGTAAATTGAGTCCCCCACTGCTGTGGGAAAGCACACCTTGGTTCAAGAACGCTTTGGTTTAAGAATGGACTTCCGGAATGGATTAAGTTCATAAACCAAGGTACCACTGTAGTATAAAAAGAAAACACTGACAGTGGGAGAATAATTGCGGACATTCTCAGGGGGTTACCGGATGTCAGCTTCTTCCTCCATGGTCTAAGAGCTCATCCACACCTTTGCTTGTTCCATGTCTAGAAAGCATGGGTCTGAATGGTTTCCACCTTGTCTTGCTCCTTTCCCAGGAAAAATCAGGTCTTCAGTGCTAAATCACAGCAGACATCAATCCGGAAAAAACTTGAATTGCCTGGCAAGAATCTTACTTGCCCCAAAATGGAAAGAAGTACCAATGAAAGAAAAATGGATCTAAAAGCTTATGGAAAATGTAGAAATGGTGAAACTTACCAGAAAAATAAGAAATCAAGATAACAAACATTTTATAAAAGAATGGAAATGGTTTATTGAATATTTACAAACAAACTGTAAACAAATAAGAACATTGGCAGGATTATTGTAATAATCCACAGTTTTATAAGAGCATACATTTAAAGTAGATGAATAAATGATTGTTAAGTTAATTTGGAACATGCAGAAAATGTAAAATAAAAATAAAAATTAGGAACCGCAGGAAGAGGGGGGAGGGAAGTCGAGTTTCGAAATGTTAAAATGATTTGTAAAATTGTTGAAATGTATAAAATTGAAAATCATAAATAAAAATTATAAAAAAGAGAAAAAAAGAAAACTTGAATTGCCTGGGGTTTCCAAGGGTAGCAGTGTTGGAAAGTAGTGCTCCAACTATATAACTCAACAGGGAAAAGAATGGGGTAAACTATAATTTGTTCCCTCTGCCTATCATTGTCTGGCTCCCTTCTGCCTTACCTGTCTCAGTTAGCATCAGTCGCCACTGACTAGCCATAGAAAAGACCTAGATATAAACCTCGGGATATTTTTTTTAATAGAAAGGCCTGGTTAGTATTTATCAAAATTGGTTTTGCTATAGAAATGCTGAGGTGAGGAGTAGCAGCCTCAGCAAAAACGCAGCTATATCTCTGCATCGGTGATA
The DNA here is from genome assembly GCF_027172205.1 of Podarcis raffonei. Taxonomy (NCBI): domain Eukaryota; kingdom Metazoa; phylum Chordata; class Lepidosauria; order Squamata; family Lacertidae; genus Podarcis; species Podarcis raffonei. Next base: position 82,615,311 of record NC_070607.1, read on the forward strand.
GATGACCCAGTCTAATAAAAGATCTTGACTTGCGTGTATGTTAACAATTAATGGGATGTATCATACACTGTATATGGGAGGTAATAAAGAGGCGCAAATGAGAATTACACTGGTTAATTGGTGTCATTAATGGCTCTTTTGTTTTGCTGGAATAGCAGTATCTTATTCTGAAGATGTCGCAGAGCTGGCTGCAGCCATCAAGCTAAAAGTGCACAGGACTCAGAAATGCCACCTTAACCGTAAATTCACTTTCAAGGAAATCTCTTGACACGAGGCCTTCCATTAGAATTTAGCATTAACTCCTTTCCGGCTTTGTGTATGCTTAAAAAAACATTTGGCAAATTATCTACCATTTGGATCCTTCCTTGCCTGCTCATTACACAGCAGCAGGTCATAGGCAGCCAATTACGCTGCAACACCGTTTGTCGAGAAATGTCTCAATCTTCCATTGTGCAAATAAATACTTAAGATGTGGTGCAATGTTACAGGCTATGACACAATTCTGGCGGTTTGGTTGTTAACCTGGCGTTTGCAGAAAGTTTTATTGATCCAAATACTGTTTCAGTGGGGACGAATGTAAGGTCAAAAAATATTGCCCCATTTTCGCCCAAAATACATTCTGTCCTCCCCCCCCACACACCTGGGAAGCAAGTGATGGGGGGACACTTTACCCTCTTCTGGGGGTGCTTGTGGTTCAGCTAGTGGTACAAACCCATTACAGTGGTACCTTGGGTTACAGGCGCTTCAGGTTACAGATGCTTCAGGTTACAGACTCCGCTAACCTGGAAGTAGTTAAGGACTTTACCAGGTTAAGAACTTTACCTCAGGATGAGAACAGAAATCGCCCTGCGGCCCAGAAGCAGCGGGAGGCCCCATTAGCTAAAGTGGTACCTCAGGTCAAGAACAGTTTCAGGTTAAGATTGGACCTCCAGAATGAATTAACTTCTTAACCCGAGGTACCACTGTCGAGTGGTACCTCGAGTTACAAACTCTTCAGGTTACAAACGCTTCAGGTGACAAACTCCGCTAACCTGGAAGAGTTACCTTGAGTTGAGAACTTTGCCCCAGGATGAGAATGGAAATCGTGTGCCGGCGGTGCAGCGGCAGCAAGAGGCCCCATTAGCGAAAGCACGCCTCTAGTTAAGAACAGTTTCAGGTTCAGAACGGACCTCTGGAACGAATTAAGTTTGTAACTAGAGGTACCACTGTACTATTGGGGGTTTGGGAGTCAGGCTACATTGAAGATCATGCAACAAGGTGCTGCTGCTAAGATTGGGATGCCCCAGAACATACCTGAACAAGTGAGTTAGGTGCCTGGTCTCTAGAATCCATAGCAGAACTCCATCCCTGCATCCTTGTGTATAATGAATGCACTGTTGCAATAGCTTCTCTTCTCCAAACAGTGAGATATTCCAGGTGTGCAGTGCCTACCCAGGTTCAGATTTATGAGGAAGCTTTTGGAGTTTTGTAATATTTGAGTTCATTTAAAAATATACAGATTGAGCCTAGGTAGAGGCACAGATTAAACACTCCAATGGTCAACCAGAGCCCATTCTTCCCACATCTAATCTCTATAGAGTGAGCAGCCCAAATTGCTCTTAGCACACAACTCAGCTGTCTCAGTGTCTCTCTTAATCTGCCTTCATACCACTTCAAAACTGCAGCCTGTCCCATTTGTTTCCTTCTCAGGCACCTAGATTATATCATCTTTAGCTGCGGTGGGGAAAGGTCTGCTTCTGCCCCATTCAGAAGACTTAAGGAAGATCGTCTAATGATTAGTTCCCATGGAAACACATCGCCAGAATATCCTGGGCTATTAATTCTCCTTTGTCAAATCCAAATCTCTGGCCAGGTATTGCCTCAGGACAACCCACAGTATAGTCCTATTCAGAGGAACCTGATAGAAAACCTTTAACAATACATATACGCCATACGGGGATGTCTGGCTATAAATACAAATTAGGCAGTTGGAAATGGAAGGTGCCTAAACAATGGGATCTAAACAAGTTAAAGGACATCAATCATGGCTACCGTTTTTCAGAACGGACAAGGCCTTTCTTGGGGTGGGGTGGAAGTGAGGAGAAAGAGGCCTGCATTGCAAGTGCCAGATAACTAAACCCCCGTCCCCTAAGAGATGTACCCAACAAAGGTTTCACATTTCAGTCCCCTTCAAACTGATCCATCAACCTATTCATTGACTTTCAAATGCAGGTTTTGAGACCTGTAGTAACCTGGAATTTTCATTGTTTCAAGCAATTCCCTTTCTTCTATGGGATTGTGATAAACAAACATGCTTTTGATTTGGAGGAGCAATGTTCTCCGTTTCACTTACTGGTGTGACCTTGTTCTGTAAAGGCAGAGGAATGCTGTAATCTGTATCATGAATCATTGTCCTGGCGATGCAGTGAGTCAGAAACTGGTGCCTTAACTTCCGAGCTCCTAATTCCAGTTGCATGAAGCCACCGTGCCCATTTTCACAATGTCACCCAGCTAAGCCAAGGGTTGGCTTCATGCGTTGTGGGAGCCTGCACATTTGCTAATTTGGGTTATTATATCATGTGAACATCAAAAAAAAATGAAGATCATGGCCACTGATCCCATCACCCCCTGGCAAATAGAAGGGGAAGAAATGGAAGCAGTGAGAGATTTTACTTTCTTGGGCTCTATGATCACTGCAGATGGTGACAGCAGCCACGAAATTAAGAGACGCCTGCTTCTTGGGAGAAAAGCAATGACAAACCTAGACAGCATCTTAAAAAGCAGAGACATCACCTTGCCAACAAAGGTCCGTATAGTAAAAGCTATGGTTTCCCCAGTAGTGATGTATGGAAGTGAGAGCTGGACCATAAAGAAGGCTGATCGCCGAAGAATTGATGCTTTTGAATTATGGTGCTGGAGGAGACTCTTGAGAGTCCCATGGACTGCAAGAAGACCAAACCTATCCATTCTGAAGGAAATCAGCCCTGAGTGCTCCCTGGAAGGACAGATCCTGAAGCTGAGGCTCCAATACTTTGGCCATCTCATGAGAAGAGAAGACTCCCTGGAAAAGACCCTGATGTTGGGAAAGATGGAGGGCACAAGGAGAAGGGGACGACAGAGGACGAGATGGTTGAATAGTGTCTTCGAAGCTACCAGCATGAGTTTGACCAAACTGCGGGAGGCAGTGGAAGACAGGAGTGCCTGGCATGCTCTGGTCCATGGGGTCACGAAGAGTCCGACACGACTAAACAACTAAACAACAACAACAACAACAACATGTGAACCAGGCCACTATCTCATGCAGAAAATCCAGGGTCCAAGCCTTTCTTCTTCAAAGGATCCCAGAAAGCAAAGCTGGGAAGAACCCTTTGATTTTGACCTTGAACTCCTGCTTCTAGTCAGTGTTTAGACAGTACTGAGCTTGATGGACCAATGATCTGACTCAGTGTAAGGCAGCAAGCTGTGATATGGATGCAATTGCCCCTGCCTTGTGGTCTAATCAAGGATGGACCTAGGGGGTTAATGCCAGTGGCTCTATTCTGAGTAACCATTGAACACCACCCAAAGTAGACAGGACTGTTCAAGATGGGCCAATAGACAAGCCTGACATTGACGATTTCTTAGCTTTTGGGGAGGGAAGGATGCTGAGCAGGAAAAACATGGTAGGAGGATATTTTGACCATGACACCATGCAGATGATCCGTAAAAACTGAGTGAACAAAGATGTGGCAACAGCCTTGTTATACGGCAACTTTGAATAGCCATGTATCCAGATTACTGTGATGCACATACTATGCAAAAGTCTTTTTGTTGCTAGAAAGTGGAAAGCCAAATTGCTGAGCCACTTACGAACATCTCAGTCCCAAAACTATATCATTTAAAGAGAAGAGCAAAGAACTGAATCTACTTTAGCTTCCATTTTTCAAAAGTATTTTTCCTTTTTCTTTTTTTTTATTACTGTCCTGCTAATCTCTTGAATAGTTTGGGATGCATTAACAGTACCCTTCATCATTCTCGACATCTTTTACTTAAAAAAAAATAAAAAATCTGAGCACTTCAAGTGCTTTGTTTCTCCTGAACAAGTTGTCTCTTAACAGCAAACAGATGATAGAAAATGCATTTGGAGGATCATCATTTTAAGGGGTTTCCTGAAATGTTTTTAGGGAAGCAATTATAAAAAAAGAAGAGGGTGAAAGAGAATGTGCTTTTCTCAAATGTCTGTGACAGATTCACTTTCTGTTATCTTAGTGCATTCTGAACAATCTTTATCTATCTCTCACTACATTATAAAGAGTTCTTTGGAAAGTAAACGCAAGGAACTTGTAGTGAATGCTATGAGACAGAATGCAGGTCTTTATAATCCCATAGCTGTTTTGAGTCATAATCTGAGTCAAATAGGAAAGTGTTTGAATTGAATTATTTAAGGCTGTACCCCTGTTCTCCTTACCTGGGAGTAAGCATCATTGAATTTTATTTATATTATTTAATGAAAATTGCTTGCTGCTTGATTGCAAGAAAATCTCTGAGTGGTCTACTTAAATATATAACATAACACTGAAACAATAAGTTAAAAGCAGGTATTTAATAATATTCAAAAGATGATTAAAAACAGCAGCAGTTAAATGAAATAAAGCACACGGAACTGCTACATATTTGGATAGGCCTGCCTAAACAAAAATGTTGTAAGAGTACAATGAAGGTGCCTTCACTCTAAATAGGCAGGGAGTTCCAAAGGCTGAACTCAGTTGCATTTACTTTTAAGGACAAAGCTAGCACAGTGGTACCTCAGGTTACAAACACCTCGGGTTACAAACACTTTGGGTTACAGACTCCGCTAACCCGGAAGTAGTACCTCGGGTTAAGAACTTTGCCCCAGGATGAGAACAGAAATCGCTTGCTGGCGGCAGCGGGAGGCCGCCAGCAAGTGGTACCTCAGGTTAAGAATGGTTTCAGGTTAAGAATGGACCTCCGGAACGAATTAAGTTCATAACCCGAGGTACCACTGTAATGATGATAATGTGGAAGATTATGTTGGGAGGGATGGCACAGATTGGGAGGAAAATTTGGGAGGAGATTGGGAGGAACAGAGGAGTTGATTTAGTCTGGGACCGCAGGATGATAAAATAAATGGTGCGGATAAATGATGCTGTTCCTTATGTTAAATTCTTACATTACAGTTGGACTGACCCCTTCTCCCCACAGGGCCAAATGGAATTTTAAAAAATAATTTATTTGTTTTAGTATTTCAAGACCGTAACCTGCCTTTGGTGCCTTGGCAGAATGGTGTAGCAATGTGATAAAGATATAATCATAATACAACTCACATCCTCCTTGACCATAGCCCATGTTGGCTGAGGCTGATGGGAACTGGAGTTCAACTGAATCTGAAAGACCACAGATCACCCCATCCCCACATCAGTCCTTCAAAATCATCATTAAGCAACTTGGCAAGCTTGTGGAATGCCTTTCTCAGTACCCAGACTAAATCCTCTGCAGACTTAAAATGTAGCCTTGTCTAGAGCAGATGGAGGAGGCAAATACATTTAGGAGATCCTTGATTTATTTCCCTCTCTGTTTCTGTACTTGAATCCTCCTACTAATGCAAATGGGAATTGTACGGATGCAGAGAGGCTACGATGTGCCTGTATAAAATTCAGGTAATAGAGTTATCAGCATCCTCTCTAGATAGGTCTGAGTGCCCGTAATGAGGAGAAGCTCACATATTTGATCATATGCAGATTAGTTCTGTTTCAAAATAAAGAACATCCAACTGCATAAGGCTGGGGGGGGAGGGGAAGGGGAGAACACTTGCCAAGATGAAATGGTGCTTTGTAGCTATACATGTGGAGCAAAAACAGTGTTTGTGCCAATGTACTTTTAATGGCCTGGCTCTGTGGTGGGTCAAAGAGGCCTGTGCTATTAGCCTCACATACAAAGCAACGGTACCTACAGATGTCTCCAATTGCGCAGATATCCTATATATCTGAGCTTCACTCTTAGATCAGTGGTTGGATCACCCTTTGTTGCGACCTCTAGGATAATCCAGGAACAGGTACAAAAATGGTATTATACACTGGTAAGGTTATATCATATTACAAAATCTGGAAGTAAGAATTGCTGAAGGAAATGTGGAATGATGGGAACGTACAGTCATATGTGGTGGGATTGTCCATTAGTTAATGAATTTTGGGAACAGATTGGTATAGAAATTATGGGGACTTGAGGGAAGGAATGTGGAAATAACTAAATTAATGGTTCTTATTACCCTGAGTAGTACCGAGTTAAAAACAAAAGAGGAATGCAAATGGGTAAAATTGATGATAATTGCAGCTAGACAGGTTATAGCAAGTAATTGGAAAAATACAGAAGAGCTAGGGGTGAACCAATGGAGAAAAAAACTGAATAATATTATAATTTTAGAATACCTAACTGTGAAGATACGTAGAATGAAAGGGCTTAAGGTCAGTGAGAAAGAGGAGGATTGGTTTGAGAAGATATTGAATTATTTGGGTAGGTTTGAACAATTTGGTGCAATTAAAATGTTAAAAGTTAAATAAACCTTGTGGAGCGAGAAGTGTTAAGATATATAGAAGTGTACATATGGTTGATTCAAAAATGTTATTATTGAATATTATTGAATATGTATATTATTGAATATTGTATACCCAATGTATCAGCCGCATGGGAAGTTTCACTGTTTACGTTTTCGTGGCTGGTAATATATATATATATATATATAGAGAGAGAGAGAGAGAGAGGGAGAGAGATAGATCAGTGGTTGGTGCTACTGTTAAGTAAACAGTGAGTCTCAGGTGCTCAAGCAGCAAGTACCTGGAGCAGAGAAAGAGGCATGTGATACAAGGAGCAAAAGCAAGCACCAGGCTGGTAGGTGATCAGTCAAGGACTACTGGCACACAGAATGAGCCTGATGGTCTCCCAAACTGAGGTACTGCAGCTGATCTCAGAGCATTATAGAAGGAAGCAGTAAGTTATTGGTTGTCAGACACCACATGATTCTAATGAGTATTCTGTTGATATTCCAGTTCAAAGTCTCTCCTCCAACCAGTAGCCCTAGTAGCACAGAGTAGGACATTTTAGAGAAAGTGCCATGGTCACCAGTCACAAAAATGGCTGCCGTGGGGGTATGCCAGTTAACATAAAATGGCGGCCACATACAAAGGAGTAGGAAAAAGACAGAACAAAATGGTGCAGGGATGATTGCCCATATGCGGTCCCATCAATGGGGTAAAGGTACCTACATCAGCCAGCACAGCACACAATTGCAGAGATTCTATGGGGGGATGGTTTCAAAATCAGGGGGCCACCACTGAGAAGTCCTCCACCCAGGACTAACAATTGCAGTTTAATGGTGAATTTTGGAACCAAGAGAGAGGTAAAAGATTTGGATTAGTATAAAAGATGCAGGAGGAAAGGATTAACAACAGGACCCACAGAGGGAAGTCCAGGAGATTCTTTGGAATCTTGTTTCTGTGTTGTATGTTGGGTATGTGACTGTAAAATTTTAATTTGAAAAACCAAATGTGTGTGTGTGTGTGTGTGTGTGTGTGTGTGAGAGAGAGAGAGAGAGAGAGAGAGAGAGAGAGAGAGAGAAAGAGAGAGTGAGAGAGAAGCCCCCCCACCTATGAGCTTCATCATTGATGTTTTTCAGTTATACACAGGGATATAGTGTGATATGCATTTCTTTTGACACCAAGATCCTAAACCATGCAGGACTTTGCTGGGCAAAACCAGCACTTAGAACTGAGCTCAATGAGCGCTTCAAGGACTCTGCCCTCCCTTCTTAGGTTCTTTTAATTTGAACCAGGAAGACTGGACAGAAGGGGGGGGGACTTCAGGCCCAGAGGTTGAATGTGGCCCTCTAAGCCTCTCTGCTTGGCCCTAGGAACTCTTCCAGGGCACATCCCTTACCAACCTTGCTGTATATCCTGAGTGGTTTTGCTTGGCTGGAATTTGTCCTTGAACATTGGTAATGCTTATTTTGCCTGAATGGAGCACGGGGGGGGGGAGGTTATGTGAATGTGTGTCAATGCTAGCCTACTGTAAAAATCACCTTCGGGGCTCTGCCCACTTTAGTCTCTGGCCCCATCTACCATTGGCATGTGGGAAGGCTGCAGAGAAGGAAATGAGATCCTAGGTTCAGTATCTCAGAAATAGATGGTGCCTTCAGATAGAGGAGTGTCCTTTGTACATTTCTTTTATTTATTATTTAATTATTGGATTTATATGCCACCCTTCATGAAAAGATGTCAGGTTCACAAGATAAAAATATAAGACGAAAACACAAATAAATAGTCCAAACAGAAACAATGAAACTACAGTCCTACCTTGGGTTACAGATGCTTTAGGTTGTGTTGTTTTGGGGTTATGGACCGTCGAAACCTGAAAGTACTGGAACAGGTTACTTCCGGGTTTTGGCAGCCGCGCATGCGCAGAAGCGTTAAATCGTGCTTTGCTCATGCGCAGAAGCGCCGAATCGCAACCCGTGTGTGCGCAGACACGCCGCTGCAGGTTGCGGATGCTGTGGGTTGCGAATGTGCATCTCACACAGATCACGTCCGCAACCTGAGTGCCCACTGTATAACTCCCCCTCACACAAACACATTTAAAAGGCTGTATCATATTATTCAGCAAAAGGCCTGGTTGAAGAGGAAACTTTTTCGCTTGGATGCAAGGTCATCTTAGCAAAGGAGCTTCTTGGGAGGTGACATTGTTACCTGACAATGTTGGCAGGAAATCATGTTCATCTAGCACTGTACAGTACAAGATCGCCATCCAGTTGTGGATATCTTTGCAGAAGAGGGGGTCCCAGCAACTGCTTTTGTTAGGGCAGCAGTTCTCAAACTTTTTTCCTCTGGGCTGCACTTTCAGGATAAAAATGTGCTCATGCCGCACCAAATTCTTTATTGATAAGAAATACATTAGAAAACAAAAAGAAACAACTTATAACTCAGAACACAACTACCTTATAATAAGATCATGGGACATCCAGAAAGTATCAAACAATGCGGCTACATAAGAACACGAATCATTCCAAAAATATAATATGGATTGTCCTTCCTTGAAACTTTCTGCCACATTTGCCATCCTCTCCTGCCACAACAGTGTGGTTCACAAACACCCTTTGAGAACCACCGTGTTGGGGTTGCTACTAGTCTCAAGGTCTTCAATATCAGAAGTTCAGGTGTCCAGTAGCAAGGCATTTCCGGTAGCATTTCTGAGTTGGGTCTCATCATTTTGGAACCCACCCCCATCACAGAGACTCATCAAAGCCCAATCTTGACTATTTCCCCAACGTATTTGAACAAACTCATATTATGGCTCATTTTACAGCTTAGCAGCAGTCTTCATGCTGCTTTCTTAGAGCTGGGACGTTACTGAGAAATGTCTCAGGAATTCTTCAGGCTTTATGGCCAACATGCAAAGATTGGTTCCTCGGTGGGCAAATTGATGTGGAAAAAGCTCCACATCAAGTTTGGACGAATGGAAACCACAGTGATAGATGAAAGGCTTTTTATTGCCTATTAAATTTTTACTTATTTTAATGAGATACTTTCTATTTGCTTTATAATCTGCAATTTTACCTGCCCAGCACCATTGTGGAGGGCTAGAATGTAGCTTCAAATAAACATGCATTTTATTCCGCTGCTAACCAACCATTCCATACTTTCCTTCCACCCCCCACCCCCCACCCACATCCCCTGCTGTCTGGAATAGCACACAGATAGAAGAAAAATGGCTTAAAAACATATTTCTTTCTGCCCTCGTTTCTGATTTCAGCAACAAACGATCAAGCCTTAATTGTGTACTGCATCACTCCTCTGCCCAACATATAACTTGGTTGCAAACAGATAGAAGAGGCATCTGATTGATTTAATCTCCTTGCATTTCTATTTTTATTGAGTTTTATTTTTAAACATAAAATATCTTTAAAAAGTAGTTTTATGATTTAGCCTTTATGAAAGACTAGCTTTTTAAGAGAATTGTAATTTTTTTAAGGGTATTTCGCTTCTATGAGTTATTTCTTGTAGATTCACATAATGACATTATAAATCTTTCTGTGCAGGCAATTACTAAGGCAGAAATGGCCTATTCCCCATTGGCTTTTAGGCTCAGCTTACTGACATATTACAAGCAGGCTTACCATGGTCATTAAAAACTGATCTGGGATTTATTGTGCCTCTTTAAACTCTCAGTACTTTGAAAAGTATTGAACAGAAAGGAATACAAGGTGAAGTTACAAAGAGATCCAACAAGGCAATCAAGGAGAAAATAGACTTAATTTATCCCACCAGGCCCTTCCAAAAAAAGAAACTCCAACCCTACTACAAAAAAATATTTGAAATTAAAATCTGGGTCTCTCCTACAGGAAAAAAACATGCAATAGGTCTAGTCGTAATGAACAGAATTGCTCCTAAAGAGGTTATGCAATTTAGAGGACATCCGTTTCAAAACTGTAGCAAAATCTTGCAAAATATGTAGCAAAATGTTCCCTTCCCCCCCATGGAATTTACACCAAATAAGTTAAAGTCTTGCCTTGTCAAGATAACTAAGACAAGCAAGACAGACGGAGACAAATAAAATATTTTTTTTTAATATGCTAATTGTTTTGTTTTTCACCTATTATCCAAATTAATGGTCTGACCACTGCATGTGATAACTATACAGTGGTACCTCAGGTTACATATGCTTCAGGTTAAATACACTTCAGGTTACAGACTCCGCTAACCCAGAAATAGTACTTCAGGTTAAGAACTTTGCTTCAGGATGAGAACAGAAATCGTGCTCTGGCGGTGCAGTGGCAGCAGGAGGCCCCATTAGCTAAAGTGGTGCTTCAGGTTAAGAACAGTTTCAGGTTAAGAACGGACCTCCGGAACAAATTAAGTACTTAACCTGAAGTACCACTGTACCCGCAATCCTGGGGACTTGAGTGAGCCCCAGTGGGTTCGCCGAGGCTTGCGTAGATATGCACAAGACTGTGCTGTAAGACGGGGGAAAGGTCTGGGACATTTGGGGGGGGATCACAGATGAGTTTAAGATTACAGCAATATGCATTGGATTTCACCTGGAACGATGCATGCAGGCTTGATAAATATACTGAATCTTTGTGTATGCATTCTTGTATACCACTTGAGATAAAAATCATCAGCTGGAATCTTCCTACCCCGCTTTCTCACTGGACAAGAAATCTAGTGACCACAGAAATATTGTGATAAAGGCTTCACTTGATCAACACCCTGAATCGCTGGTGAGTTCAGGGATTATTATTCCAAGATAGCTGGTCGTGGAAACAGGCTCAGAGCAACACACATGTAATTAGAAAAGGAAAATAAAGAAGGCAACAGTAGCATCAGTAGAGGTTCTCTTTCTGCTCTCTGTAGTTCATGCAGAAAAGCAAAGAGGCATTAGTTTGTTGAGGTTCAATGATAATAGAAGAATCTGAGCAAACGCCACAGTTTATTATTTATATTTATTTAACAAAATGTATATGCCACTTGATTTTAGGAAAAGCTCTAAGCCAGGGGTCAGCAAACTTTTTCAGCAGGGGGCTTGTCCACTGTCCCTCAGACATTGTGGGGGGCTGGACTATATTTTTTTTTGGGGGGGGGATGAACGAATTCCTATGCCCCACAAATAACCCAGAGATGCATTTTAAATAAAAGCACCCATTCTACTTATGTAAAAACACGCTGGTTCCCAGACCATCTGCGGGTTGGATTGAGAAGGTGATTGGGCCAGATGCGGCCCCCCGGGCCTTAGTTTGTCTACCCATGCTCTAAGCAGTTCACAAGAAATATTAAAAATATCAATAAAAACAGTTAAAAACAATTAAAAACATTTAAAGGTAATTAAAACAAAAGATTAAAACATGTCTCAGTTAGGCACACAATAGGCATTGTGCCAGTTGGGGATGAGATGAAGCCTCCGTTATTCAGGGTGAATCATGGCAACTAAAATGTGGTTGGAAATTGGTCCCCACTTGTTAGGGGTCTGTTTGTTTGCTGAAGTGATAAAAGTTTGTATTCTTACCATGAGATGAGCAGTGGCACTTCTCACTATTGTTACTGGCACTTGCCATAGGCTCAGAAATCCCAATTAGAATTAAGAGCATTATTTTCAAATATATTGCCTGGCAAATGATACCCCCCCCCCATGCACCCAGCCCCTCCAAGACCCTCAAGAGAATTCTAGGGTGGTGTGTCTGTCTCTGGGCAAAATACATATGCCCCACACCAAGGGGTGTGAGGTTTCTGAAGCTTTTTCATCAATCCAGCCTCCTGGACCCAGTTGGGTCCAACATATGAAAACAAGGAGGATGTGGCTTTCCTACAGATGCTCTTTAGAATGCCGGATCTTTGGCATCTAGTGGAAAGCATATTTTAATGAATTCATTACGTCTAAGGATGGGTGAACCTGACAATTTTTGTTCCACTCAGTCTATCTTTGTTTGAACCTTAAATTCATTTCCCCCCATTTCCACATCAGTTTCCATAAAAAAATAAAAACAAAAAGCTCAAGAAAATTCACCAGTATTTTAATGTGAATTTCTCCTAATAGACGCACTTTGGTATTCTATTTTTTGAGGGGAGAGTGTCTAATATGCACATTCTTTACAATATATAATGCAATTTTGTATGGTATTTTCACATCTCTATGCACTGCCTACCCTGATGCATGCATTTTGAACTGCAAATTTTGAAGAATGGCAACGTTTCGGTTTGCAAATTTTTGGAAACTGCAAATCAGGTTGGAGCATCTTTAAATGCAAACTGAATCAAATTTCTCCCCCATCCCTTATTACATTTATGCCCCACTCTGCTGGAAACCATCCAAGTCCCGTTCAAGTAGTTTATGGGGCAAACGTATTTAACTTCAGCAGTAGAATGCCATTACATATATGCCTTCAGACCATTCTGTGAACCGATCAGCCTCTAGCTAAGATGTTCCATATTCTGATGCTAAACTGTATTGTAGGAGGTTGGATAATAATAATAATAATAATAATATTTTTTTTTTATTTATACCCCGCCCTCCCCAGCCAAGGCCGGGCTCAGAGCGGCTTACAAGCAATAATAAAAATAAGATGAATGATTACAACTTAAAAACAAAAATAAAATACAACATTAAAATAATGGAACATTAAAATATTAAAATGTAGCCTCATTGCAGGAGGAGAAGGAAAAGAAAAAAGAAAGAGAGAGAGAGAGAGAGGGAGGGAGGGAATCAAATTGGCTCCAAGCCAAAGGCCAGGCGGAACAACTCTGTCTTACAGGCCCTGCGGAAAAAAATCAGATCCTGCAGGGCCCTGGTCTCGTGAGGCAGAGCCGGAGCCAGTGTTGAAAAGGCCCTGGCTCTGGTTGAAGCCAATCTAACTTCCTTAGGGCCTGGGACCACTAGGTTGTTGTTATTTATGGACCTTGAGGCTCTCCGTGGGGCATACCAGGAGAGGCGGTCCTGTAGGTATGAGGGTCCTAGGCCATGAAGGGCTTTAAAGGTCAAAAGCAGCACCTTAAATTCAGATTTAAGGAATTCAGATTCCACCGGGAGCCAGTGCAGCTTGAAAAGCACTGGGTGAATATGCTCCCATGGCAGAGACCCCGTGAGGAGCCTCGCTGCAGCATTCTGTACCTGCTGGAGTTTCTGGGACAGCTTCAAGGGCAGCCCCGCATAGAGCGAATTACAGTAGTCAAGCCTGGAGATGACCGTCGCATGGATCACTGTGGCCAGGTCGGGGCGGGAAAGGTAAGGGACCAACTGCTTGATGCGGCGAAGGTGGAAAAATGTCGCCTTGGCTGTTGCTGTAACTTGCGCCTCCATGGAAAGGGAGGCGTCAAGGATTACACCCAAACTCTTAACGGAAGGCAATGACACTAATTGGGCCCCTGCAAGAGAAGGGAGTTGGTCCCTCATCCCCATGCCATCCCGACCTAGCCATAGGACCTCTGTCTTCGAAGGATTTAGTTTCAATTGGCTCCCACGAAACCATCCAGCCACAGCTTCCAAGCATCTGGTCAGTGTGTTCGGGGCCGAGTCGGTGTGGCCATCCATCAGCAGATAGAGCTGAGTGTCATCAGCATATTGGTGACAGCCCAGTCCAAAGCTCCGGATAATCTGGGCAAGGGGGCGCATAAAGATGTTAAAAAGCATCGGGGAGAGAATTGCGCCCTGCAGCACTCCACACACCAAGGAGTGTGTATCTGATTAGGTGGTCCTCAGTGTCCCTTCCAACTCTGCAATTCTATGGGTCTATGGAAGTTTCTTCACACAGCTTTCCATAAGTAATGCTAACCTAAGTTGCTGGACTGTATGGTAAAATACTTCTCAGAAACTCAGCTCATTGCATGGAGAGGAACGAGAACACACAGCTTTCCCCCACATACTTGGTGCACCATCCCTACTTATACACACTCAGAAGAAACACCCAAATGCAAGTTTTATGCATACAGTTCAACATACAAAAGTGAAAATTTGTGTGGCTTTTTCATTGCAGGGGAGGAGGCGCACATGCTTCAAAAAGAATTCAGTAACATATATATCCTATAAACAAAAACATTTCCAATTACAGTGGTACCTCTGGTTACGAACTTAATTCGTTCCGGAGGTCCGTTCTTAAGCTGAAACCATTCTTATCCTGAGGTGCGCTTTCGCTAATGGGGCCTCCTGCTGCACACACGATTTCCATTCGCAACCAAGAGCAGCTACTTCTGGGATAGCAGAGCTCGTAACCTGAAGCGTTCGTAACCAGAAGCATTCGTAACCAAAGGTACCACTGTATCTGAATTGATTAGATGCAGAATTTTGTGTATGTGAGCAGTCTGTGTGTGACTGCCTCATTGCACGTCCCCAGCAAGATGAAAGAATCATAAGCCATGTTGCCACACTACCACCAATGATGAGAGTTGGCAATTATTCATGTGTATCTGAATTTTCAGTTACGGATACACATCTACATTTTGGGCCTCCTGCACCAGCAATCAGTGAGTCTCTGACCATTACTATAAAGCACATATCTTTTACTCCAGATGGAGCAGATACAAATGCACTTCAAAGATCTCAGGATGCACTTCTCTCACTAATTCTACACAGGAAACACCCACTGACATCAGCGGGACTTGTGTTTGAATCGCTAGGGGTAGGGCTAAAGTCTTAAATCTCTAATTGTCTCTACAGAATCTGGCTCCACAAGTAATCTAAAATTCTTTTTTCCATTAAGACAAACCTCATTCAGCTTTACATTCCATTCTTGGAACATGCACACAGTGCATTGATTTACACTTTAGCAGTAATAACTTTTGGCTATTAGAGAGCTCTTATTATCCTTTTTTTAAAATTGGCTTCAAGCATTTGGAGACTCATCTCCACGCCTTGTAGAAGGGAAGGGATCCCATGGCAGAGATTTTGCATGAAGGCTAGCGTAAAGCCTTCATCACTTCCCATAACATTGCACATATTTCTATAATATACTTAGGAATACATATTACCTTAACAGCCTTGCGCTATTATTCAAAACGCCGAGACAATAAATTCTGTTCAAATTCCAGGAGTGTAATTTTGCTGTTGGAGGGATCCAAATCCTTAAGTAATATGATTGCTTTTGACTGCTAATGAAATATTATCCCAACCTTTTGGCAGCAAGGTTGCATTGTATATCTGCGTCTCTGAGATCCTTTATGGTCCTTAGCTAATGCTGTTCGGCTCAACGGGTGATATTACATCTGATTAAAAAGTGTTGTTGGTTTAAAATAAGAGGGAGATGGCATATAGCATAACTCTATGGGAGCATTTCAAGCTGCAAATGGGGGGCGGGGAGTGGGTTGCAATGCTCCACCGTGTTAGATCACACATACTAAAAACACTTGGAATGATTTTTGTCCCTGCTGTGGAATTGTTGTTGTTGTTGTTGTTGTTGTTGTTATATACCCTGCCCATCTGCATGGGTTTCCCC
The DNA here is from genome assembly GCF_027172205.1 of Podarcis raffonei. Classification (NCBI taxonomy): domain Eukaryota; kingdom Metazoa; phylum Chordata; class Lepidosauria; order Squamata; family Lacertidae; genus Podarcis; species Podarcis raffonei. The sequence goes on from NC_070607.1 coordinate 82,631,254, forward strand.
AGCCACTGTGGGCAGGCAGCTTACAGCACATTAAAAAATGTGGGATGTAGCATCACTGTAGCAGTCAAGTACAGCATTTCCTGTTTGCCCAGAGTGGACTTCCTGTCACACCTGTCTGGAGCATCTTCCCCCTGTGTGTGACCAGGTAGATTGGCATGGCCCTGGGAAACCCCATAAAAGGGCTGGTCACGAAGTCATCTCCTCTTTGTTTTATTCCATCTTGATGTATTTTGCTGTCTGCTGGCTCTCAGCCAGCCGCACATGGGCTCAATCCTCATATGGGATAAACTCACACTCTCCTCTGTAACTACAAGCTAAAGCCTGCCTTCAGGATCATACTGTGAACTGAATGTAAGTAAATTTCTTATCGCTACTTTTAAAAGAAGACTGTTGTGTCTTTGTTCTATTTAAGAGGGAACAAAGGAGATTTACCAGGAACAATCCAATCTGGACAAGCCAGACTGGATTGCTTAACTCAAGAGATTCAAACGAATCTACCAACTAGCTTCCTGCAATATACAGGGGAATGTCCTCTGTTACTGACTCACTACCATGAGTGAGGAAGGATAATATTTAATCAATATATCCTCTCCTACTATTCACAACATTCCCACAAAAAGGAACATAGGAAGCTGCCTGAAAAAGTCAGACTATTGGTCCATCTGTCTTAGCATTGTCCACACTGATTGGCAGCAGTTCTGCTGGGTTTCAGGTGGGGTCTCCCACACCCCTACCTGGGGATGCCCAGGGATTGAACCTCAGAGCTTTCACACTCAAAGCAAATTCTGTACTTCTCAGCCACAGCCGTCCCCCAGACTATGCTGGTTTTCTGCTTACAGGAAGGTGTTTTTTAAACACACATATGGGAGCATTCAACAATGCAATCCCTACCAACTGCAGCTTGAAATGCTACCTATCATTTTACCACTTCATTCGACCACATCTGTAAACTAAGCCTAAGTGTGTCACCATTGGGTCTTCTCCAGTATTGTTGTTGTTGTTGTTTAGTCGTTTAGTCGTGTCCGACTCTTCGTGACCCCAAGGACCAGAGCACACCAGGCACTCCTGTATTCCACTGCCTCCCGCAGTTTGGTCAAACTCAAGTGTTATGCTTCTATAAATAAAGGAGAGTAAGTACCATGGACTGCAAGGAGATCAAACCTCTCTATTCTGAAGGAAATCAGCCCTGAGTGCTCACTGGAAGGACAGATCCTGAAGCTGAGGCTCCAATACTTTGGTCTCCTCAAGAGAAGAGAAAACTCCCTGGAAAAGACCCTGATGTTGGGAAAGATGGAGGGCACAAGGAGAAGGGGACGACAGAGGACGAGATGGTTGGACAGTGTTCTCGAAGCTACCAGCATGAGTTTGACCAAACTGCAGGAGGCAGTGGAAGACAGAAGTGCCTGGTGTGCTCTCATCCACGGGGTCATGAAGAGTCAGATACGACTAAATAACAACAAAGTAAATGAAGTGCATTTGCCATGTGCACCTCATTATGCCACAAATAGTTAAAGGTCAATATTTCATCAGAAATCTATACACATTTCTTAAATAGAAGATCAGCAATGACAGACAAGGCTCTCTGAAAGACAGCTTACCCATTCCAGTCTCCAGAGATGACTTACCCAGTAGAGCAAACAGTGACTGAAGATGGTGCCATCTGCTCACATCCTGGCTTAAGGACCTCTTGGCTGGGGAAATTTCATGCCCAGATCTGGAAGGAGAAGGAGAGGACGAAGGCTTGGTATTTTAGATTGGCCTAGTGATGGACTGGGCTAACTTTTATCGTATCTACTACAGGAAGGAATTGATCTCACTTGTACATCCATATGCTGATGTTTTGCTTATTTTATGCCAAACTCTCTTTTGTCCTTTTCTGTTCTGATAAGTACAATTGTTTTTATAATATTAACTGGAAATATTGGACAATTGATTTATATGCCTCAATGGCCAATGAGCAAAACAGGTCAAAGTGCCACTGTGTCAGAGTAACACCAGCCAGGAAGGTGGTGGTGGCAGTGGCTGTATTGTCATGGCAATGGGGTCATTGCCATGGCTGGGAGCTCTTAGGGAACTTATTCTGTATGCCACACTGTATTCAGTGGGGTCAGTGGTAAAGGGGTGTGTGCATCCTAGTCACCAATGGGACTTCCAAACCTGAGGAATGATGTGCAAAATCTCTGAAGGGATACAGCATGAGAAGACATTTTGAAGTGACCACTGTTGACGGGCTATAGTGATTTTTCCAGCAGATCAGGAACAAGGGAACCTTTTGTGTATAGGACCCAATGCAATGAAGCCAAGTACCAAGAAGAAATCTCAGCAGTAATTCAGCAGCAGCTTACTCATTCCACTGACCTATTATCAAGCTCAGTGGTAGCCCCTTCTGAAACATCCAACAATGGATGATTAAAAAAACTTTATTTCTTTACAGGCTTTCCCAGAAGAATGAGTTAACTCACAGGCAGTATCTGCTTTCTTTCTTTCTTTCTTTCTTTCTTTCTTTCTTTCTTTCTTTCTTTCTTTCGTTTAATCTGTTCTTTCTTCCTATATTTTAACCCCCCCCCCCAGTTTTACACCTTTCTGGAATTTTGTACTGTTTAGCTGTACAATGTGTATAATATTCCAAATAAAATATTTCAGAAACTAAACAGGAAAATCCTTGAAAGTCAAGTTTAAGAATGGCTTCCTAAGCTCCTGCAAATTCCACCCATGATATTACAACACTAATAAAAAAAACAATTTCTTTTCTTTTTTTGAAGTTCCTAGTGTATGTGGAGAGGCCTAGTTTTGGGTTTGCAAATGTTGCATGTGAGTGACAATGCATATAGCGTCTTCCATAAAATTGTGAGTCATGAAGCTTCCATTCCCTCTATCTTGTCTGAGATCTCCAGCAAAGAGATGTGAATGGGTTAAAATTTCACAGATGCTTCAGGGCAAAAGTACCCAGTTAGGTGCACAAGATGAATTACAGTAGAGGACAGGAACATCTGTTCCCCTGCGCTTCTCGGATTGGAGGATTTAAACTCCTATGCTCATTGGCTCAGATTGCCAGTCCTTACCTGGAATGTACAAAATCCCATTCAGGCAATGGAAACGTGAATTTTTAATCCAATAAAAGCTTTAAATTAAAAAGCATCCCATTGTGTTTAGACTGTGCGTAAATATGAATAGATGGTATCCAGTGAGTTCAGATATATTTTTGAATTATTTGCAAGGAAAAGGGAATATTGGAGACTAGAAAGGGTTTCAAGATTTCTTAGGAATTTTGTGTTCCCCTAGAATGCAAGATTTTGTTCCCACCTGTTAACGCAATCAGCTAGGTGTGGACAATGTTTCCTTTTTGAATCTCCTCATTTCCCCATTTTTTCAAATGCTGTGATATTTCCAATTCCCTTAGATATATATATATATATATATATAGCAGAAAATTGCATCTGAAGGGTTTAAGTGAACATCCCTCAAATTGTCATACTCCACATTGGCATACTGCAGTACCTATCAACTCCAGCCAGCATGGTCAATTATCAGGGGAAATGGGAGTTCTAGTCCGAAATAACAGAAGGACATCAGATGGGGAAAAGCTCGTTTAACACCACTCTCCTTAGCTTTGTTGTTTAGTTGTTTAGTCGTGTCCGACTCTTCGTGACCCCATGGACCAGAGCACGCCAGGCACTTCTGTCTTCCACTGCCTCCCGCAGTTTGGTCAAACTCATGCTGGTAGCTTCGAGAACACTATCCAACCATCTTGTCCTCTGTCGTCCCCTTCTCCTTGTGCCCTCCATCTTTCCCAACATCAGGGTCTCTTCCAGGGAGTTTTCTCTTCTCATGAGGTGGCTAAAGTATTGGAGCCTCAGCTTCACGATCTGTCCTTCCAGTGAGTACTCAGGGCTGATTTCCTTCAGAATGGATAGGTTTGATCTTCTTGCAGTCCATGGGACTCTCAAGAGTCTCCTCCAGCACCATAATTCAAAAGCATCAATTCTTCGGTGATCAGCCTTCTTTATGGTCCTGCTTTCACTTCCATACATCACTACTGGGAAAACCATAGCTTTTACTATACGGACCTTTGTTGGCAAGGTGATGTCTCAACTTTTTAAGATGCTGTCTAGGTTTGTCTCCTTAGCTACCCTCAGCTTATTTCCAACCTGGTGCCATCCAGATACTTTGGACCATCCTCTTTTGATGTGGGTCATGCTGGATGGAGCAGATGGGAGTTGGAGTTCAAGACATCCAGAGAGTAGCAGGTTGGATATAATTGACAACAACAACAACAACAATTTATTATTTATACCCTGCCTCTCTGGCTGAGTTTCCCCAGCCACTCTGGGCGGCTCCCAATCAAGTGTTAAAAACAATACAGCATTAACTATTAAAAACTTCCCTAAACAGGGCTGCCTTCAGATGTCTTTTAAAAATAAGATAGCTGCTTATTTCCTTGACATCTGATGGGAGGGTTTTCCACAGGGCCCCATCTGCACAGGCCCCACCTGCACATTTAAAATGGGAACATACTGCTTAAAATAGTGATGGCATTCTCTGTGAGGGGAACAAAGGTCTCCTCACAATTCTCAGACATGATAACACTTTAAATGTATAATGAGTTTGGGCCCTAGGTTTTACCAATATTCCCTAGTTCTAGGGAGTTCCTTTCTACGTGTGTGTGTGTAAAGAATACCTAACAATACAATGGTACCTCGAGTTACAAATGCCTCAGGTTACAAACGCTTCAGGTTACAAACTCCGCTAACCTGGAAGAGTTACATCGAGTTGAGAACTTTGCCCCAGGATGAGAACGGAAATCGTGCGCCGGCGGCGCAGCGTCAGCAAGAGGCCCCATTAGCGAAAGCACGCCTCTAGTTAAGAACAGTTTCAGCTTAAGAACGGTCCTCCAGAATGAATTAAGTTCATAACTAGAGGTACCACTGTAATTGTGATTCAAATTGTAATGCTTCCTCACAAATTCTGTTTATAAAAGTGGGGTACATTTCCTAAAAGTAATGTTCCGAAGAATCATGGGTGACCTGCTAAAACACCACAAAAAGTTGTCTTCTGAGGCACTCTGTAAATCACCTTGAGGAGAATAGAAATTTCAAAACCAAAGAGAACATTATAATAAGGCCCAGAAATAAAGCCCCCATTATTTCCCCACTATCTTTCCTTGCCTCCCTCTATTTAATCCATCTCTGTCAAAACTTGGACTGAAAGCTACCAAGGGCAGAACTCACACTCTTCTGCACAGTACTATGTGCATTGATGATGCAATATAATAATAAAAAATACATTTTCGTGGCAATAATAGGTGGGGTTTCTTTTTGTGGGAGGTGGATGTAGCAACTCTGTATAGATTTTTTTGGGGGGGCGACCATCTTTTATTTTCTTGATTCATTTTCACTCCTTGATGGGACAAATCTTAGGCCATCGTGTTTTACACTTTAAGACACAACATGGCAGCAATAATTGAAGTACCGTAAGTGTGCTATTTTTAATCTCTGAGTTAACTTTTAGGTTTACATCAGGGCTAGGCAACTTATGGCCCTCCTCATGTTGCTGTTGTACTACATCTCCCATCATTCCTGATGACTGGTGATTCTGGGCCTGATGGGATTTGGAGGCTGGCAACATCAGGAAAGCCACTGGTTTACATTATCTAAAAAACAAAAACAACAGAGCTCACCTTCCCAAACAAAACAACTCAATTTGAAAGCAAACTGATCCTTTATTAGAAGAAACAAATGATCATTATCTGGATAACTTGTTTAAGAGATATGGGATTATGAACCAGTCATGGGGTTGCCAGATGGGCTTTGTGAAATATGGCAGTAGTCCCGCCCCCCCCCATCAGAGGAAAGGAGATGAGGGAGACCAAAAGGTATCATTCTCATTGGTTCATGCTGAAAGAGGCTGGTTCTCTAAATTTCCACTTGAATCTGCATTAGCTCCTGGCCCTTCATTTGTGAAAATGAAAGAAACAGAGGACAGATTTCTTTGAAATGCCCGGTGCAACTAGAGAAAAGTAACACCCGCTCTCTTTCATCATGGAATTGGTAACTTCCATTTGCTCTTAAAAAACTCAAAAAAACACCAAATCTCTCACCCATTCAGTTTAAATTTAAACATATTAGTGGCATTTATCTGTCTGCCTGCCTTTTATTTTGTCTGTCTTTCCTCTGTTTGTGTTTTGTGTGAAATTTCAGGAGATGAATCCCATTTTCTATTAATTCAATGGCTGTCATCTCGCATTACCTCATGCAGCCCAGATCACAACAATGAGATCTTAGGGTTTTAAATTAATAATATTGCAACACATCACTCCGTTAAAGGGTTGTACTCATCCATATCACGCCTGCTCTCGGGTACCTTGCCTGCGGTCTGATGCCTTCCGCCGCTAGAATGGGTTGGAATTGCATGAATCTAGTTGCAAACAATCTATAATTGGTAACTTGAATACTTGGAGGTCTCGAGGGGGAAGGAACATTAATTTAATATGGTGTTGAGATTTTAACAAGGTGATTTTTGCTTTAAAAAAAATAAAATAGTTGGGAGGGAAAGCTTTGGGGAATTGGAGATCTGTGCTCTCTGAGTGGCGTTTTCCACACCTACAAATACATACTGACAGATAAGTGTATTGCATTGCAATTACCTTACATACAATGTCAGCTAAAAGCTACATGTAAAGTCAGATTCTCAGATCGCCGAGGCATCAGGGAGCAGGCTATAGATTCCATTAACTATTAAAAGTTGAAATTAAATTTTATAGCTGCTAATTCAGAAGAGCCATGGGGCAGAGGGAGGAAAAACGAAATTGGTGTATGAGTAAATCATCAAAACTGCTACAAATTCAGGAAGGAATAAAACATTATGCCTAGAGGAAAATAACACACAAGATCAAAACTGCATCCTATCGAACATTTACCATTGTTATTCAGGCATCTCTCTCCTTAGTTTCTTCTTCTTGTTTCATGTTGAAACAAATGCGCTAGTGAAAATAGTCATTTTAGCTGGTGAGAACGATGTGTGTGTGTCTGTGTGAGCACAAAAAGAAATACGCCCATATACCTAACATACGGACGGCACGACATTTAAATGATAAAAAGCAGGAGTGTCTCCTGCCTGTTTTTAATCCTTGCCTCAGAGCCCCTTTGAAACATTCGCAATATTAATAAGACTCTTATTTATCCATAAGTCTAAGATGCATTCAGCAAACAGGCAGTGAGATTTGTATATGGGATTCATTAAGGGCGGTTGCCAATTGTCAAATTAGTTTCAGACCAACCTGCTGAGTGTAAATGCAAATTTACCACCTTTGGAGCTGCCTCATTTTACAGCAATTGATTTATGTTTGAACGGGAGCTTTTTTTAAGAAAGAAAGAAAGAAAGAAAGAAAGAAAGAAAGAGGAAAAGAAGAAGTTGTCTTTTGAAGCCTTGCTATCTATGCAATCTATGCACGGGCTCCTTTGTCCCAGTGTCTTGGGGATCTCGTGTGGCAATTTTGATCTTTGTGTTCCGAAAGCCTTGGAGAGCCTATCCAGGTAACTTAAAAGTGCGATATAATCAGAAAGGATTTGGAAATAAAGTCTTTGCCTTGTCACATTAATGCGGCCCTATCAAGTGGCAGTTTATCAAGAGGCAGCTCACAAGGTTTTAATGAGCATGCTGCCTGTTCTTGTACAATACTAATTAATCCCATTTTTTCCACACTGGTGTGATTGCTTCATGAAACCCGCATTGTTTTATGCTCAGCAGCAAAGCGGGTTCTTGCTGATTAAATCTCCTTCCCAGTGCTGCAGCCTGACAACTGAATTATACCTTGCTCAAAATAATAATGGGTATCAGCTAATAAATACGGTTTAACACACACAAAACTATGCAGCCAAAATCACACTACAAAATAGGAGTTTGACTTATAGGCACAGCAGTGTTTCATTAAACATCTGTATTATAATTCACTGGTTTTCCAACTGATGTAATAACTTAATTGATGAGAACAAAGACAAGCTTATTTATTCACCCAATTGCTTGCTTCTTGACTAACATTCTCCCCCCCTTCCCCCTTGGCGTTATTGTGGAAATAAATATGCAATATTCTTTTTATAGAAGTCTAATTTAGGCCCCCTTCTCCCCCCCCCACCCATCGAGGAATCAACATCACAATCTGTTTCTGACAAGTTCTTGCTACAGAGTAGCAAAGCCTCATTATGATAAGACAGCATTGTGTTGTTTACCCTAATGCTGAGGCATTCCAGCAAAGGTGAAAGAGGAGCTCTGCTTCAGGCAGTTAATAAGGAATAATTGCCTGCAACTTCCCATTCGAAGATTCAGAAAAACGAGTATTGCTTCTTTTCTTCATCCACTCATATGTTCAAGTAATTTCAGTCCTCTGGAAGCTAAGCCAATGAATGGGTAACAGCCATATTCCCAGGGCTGGTAGGCAGGTGAGTATGGGTGAGAGAGAGAGGTCTTTTCTCTTAGCTCCAAGGACGGATACAGGTGACTATTTTACCGAATCAGCTCCTGACACGTGCCGAAATTCTCTCTACCACTTTGCAGGAAGATGCACAGAACTAATACAGGCACCCCAAATATCTCAGAGTGAGTGCTTTCATCTGAGCTAAGTTGGTCATTGGTATCCTCTGCCCAAGTGGCAAAATTCTATGACTCATTTAGTTACATTTTATATTTATCAGGAAAAATAATTTGTATCCTGCCTTTTTAAATAAATAAATAAATATTAATTTGATATCCACATGTGCAATCATGTAAAGCAACCATACAAAATCCGATTTATAAATCAATCAATCATGGAACAGAATTGTAGAATGGCTGAGTGGGAAGGGACCACAAGGGTCATCTAGTCCAACCCCTGCAATGCAGCAATCTTTTGCCCAGCATGGGGCTCAAACCCACAACCCTGAGATGAAGAGTCTCATGTTCTACCGTCTGAGCTATGGGGTTCAAGCTGCCCGAAATAAACACAGCAGCTGGAAAAAAATGATATATGTATAAATAACATCCTCAGCCATCAAAACACTGCACCTCTGAAAGTCCCTTAAAAACCATGTTTTTGATATACAGTGATACCTCGGGTTACATACGCTTCAGGTTATATACGCTTAAGGTTACAGGCTCCGCTAACCCAGAAATAGTGCTTCAGGTTAAGAACTTTGCTACAGGATAAGAACAGAAATCATGCTCTGGCAGTGCGGCAGCAGTGGGAGGCCCCATTAGCTAAAGTGGTGCTTCAGGTTAAGAACAGTTTCAGGTTAAGAACGGACCTCCGGAACAAATTAAGTACTTAACCCAAGGTACCACTGTATACCGGAAACAGGCATTGCAGTAGACAGGCTTCTTTGAAAAGAGCCAGCCCAATATATTTGGCTGCCTGAGGCAAAGCAGCAAGGTGCACAGAATATAAGAATGTAAGATCAGATCAAAGCCTCATCTCATCCAGTATCCTGTTCTCACAGTGGTCAACCAGATGCCTGTGGAAAACCCCAAAGCAGGCCCTGAGTGCAATGACATTCTCCCCACTTGTGATTCCCAGCAGCTAGTGTTCAGAAGAGTACTGGCTCTGACAGCAGAAAAAAGAACATAGCCATTGTAGCTGGCACAAATCTGTTGATATCCCCCTTTCATAGAATCATCCAGCCCCCCTGCAATGCAGGAATCTCAGCTAAAGCATCCATGACAGATGGCCTCTGCTTAAACCTCCAAGGATGGAAAGTCCACAGCCTCTCATGGGAGTCTGTTCCACTGCCAAACAACTCTTAATGTCAAAAAGTTTTTCCTGATGTTTAGTCAGAATCTCCTTTCTTGTGACTTGAAGCCTTTGGTATAGAGTCCTACCCTCCAGAGCAAGAGAAAACAAGCTTGCTCCATCTTCCATGTGACAGCCCTGGATATATTTGAAGATGGCTATCTCCTCTCGGTCTCCTATTTTCTAAGCTAAACATACCCAGCTCCTTCAACCGTTCCTCATAAGGCTTGGTTCCAGAACCTTGATCATCTCGGTTGCCCTCCTCTGATGCTTTCAAAGCCATCTAAGTTGGTGACCATCACTACACCTTATGGGACCAAATTCCACAATTTAACTATGATCTGTTGAAGAAGCACTTTCTTTTGTCTGTTGTGAATCTTCCAACATTCACCTTTATTGGATTTCAACAGGTTCTAGTTGCCTCTATTGGTCCAAAGGTTAACACATATTAAGATTACCATGGAAACACACAATTCATTTTTGTGTTTGTGTGTGGCGAATCTTAGAGAAGATTTGCCCCTTCCCCGCCCCCCGCTGGTGGTAAACTTGGGTCTCTTATTCATAGGCCATATGCAACAAGTCCCAGTCAAAGATTATTTGGAATTATGCTTTGTGTTGCTTAAGAATCTCTCCCTTGCACGTCAACAAGGCCTTCCTGGTTGGACATGCTCCAGGGAAGCCAATAAACAAGAAAAAGCAAGCCTTAATGTTGACTGTAATAGTGATTTATACCAGGGCTGGCTTCAGATGCAATGAAAGACAGCTTTTATTATTTAGTTCCCTCTTTCCATGATGCCAACAGCACAATAGTTGCTTCGCAATCAACAAGGATGGATAGGGACTAGAGCTGTATCAGCCCAGTGCTGCCATGCCCCTATAGTTACTGGGACAGATTTCCCTGCCATTGGGCAATGGCGCAGCATGACCAAAGACCAAGGCAATTTGTGTTTACTGTTCCTAGCAGTTTACTGGCCTGCGAGTGCTCCAATTGGAGAACAGCCTTTACCAAAGGTGTCATGGACTTTGAAGACGCTCAAACCCAGGATGAAAGGGAGAAACATGCTAAGAGGAAGGAAGGCTTGGCAAATCCTCAGCATGATCAGCTCCCGCCTGGAAACCTATGTCCCCACTGTGGAAGGATGTGTGGATCCAGAATTGGCCTCCACAATCACTTACAGACTCACAGTTAAGACCGTATTCATGGAAGACAATCTTACTCGGCTAAGAATGATCACCAAAGAAGAAGAAGAAGACTCTTCAAAGCATGGACTATTAAAGGAGAGGGGAATGCTGGAACAGAAGGCAAGCCAAGTCTTGTCTGAACAATCAACAAGGAGAGGTCTTGGTAAATACTTGGTAAAAGGAGTGGTTTGCACAGTTTATCATGGGTCTCTGCAGCATCAAATGGTGACAACCCTCTCTTGGGTACTTGTGTGGAAAAAAATATGGCTTCTAGGCCTATGGGGGCAGGTAACTTCTTCCTCCTTAGAATTCATCCATGTCTGCATTTCAGATAAAACTATCTTCTGTGCTTCCTATTAAATAAACCACAAGCAAGCAAGCAAGCAAACAGACCCTGACATCATTAGCAGGAAAACATTTAGCTTAGTTTGGCCCTGAGTTCACTATTCGAGGGAGATTGGTATTATTAGCCAGTCTACCTGGGACAACTTTTCAGGTCCTCAGACAGAGGTCTTCTGCAGTCCGAGCCCCTTAAGCAGAAGTGTCATGCACCGAATCTGGGATTTCAAGGTACGATGATGAAAACACTGAATGATGAGATTAACTCCATTTCTGTAGCTTGGAAAGTAAACAAAATTGGGACCATTTGAGCTCGCATTGGCTTCGGGCACCAAAAAGGAATCAAGTAGTAAACAGCTAGGGCTTTTATGCAGCCGAAACTCACCAGAACTCAGTTCCAGCACCTCTCAGGTGGGTACCATTGTCATTGTAAGAGGACAAGGGAGGGGCTCCTGTTGAATTTCGGCATCTCTTTTTCTAGAAAAATAGCACTGTAAAGAACTGCATGTGGATGGGTCTATATCGTCCACAGAAAAATAAAAGATGGCTATTTATGCATGGAATCAGGAAGAGGAAATACACCCCCGGAAAAAGAAAGAAAGAAAATACGCAGATTTGCATAACATTTGCATATGCTACTTTCCATCTCTAGATGCAACTTTCAAAATAATTGCTACATCTGGCAATAGTGGGGGAGACTATGTAACCAGGTGCAATGTGTGCCTGTTCTGTCTGCCACTCAGGAACTAAATGCTGATGGACAACTTCAAGGTCCCTGCTTTTCATTCTTAAATTCCAGCCCTTCAATCAGAGCATTGCCCTCTGAAAAGTATGATACATGGCCACCTCAAAAGGAGGACTGTGCTCTATAAAGTGGGACATAGGTTCACCCACCATAGAAAACAGTGTTAAGGAAGGTTAAAATAGACAGTAGGTAAAGATCCCAGCAGAGGATATGGTTAAGTGTCAAGTGGAATAAAGCATATTATTGTCTTAGTGGCAAAGCAATGTGAATGGTGGCTATCCGTCTGGGGAAACCGCCAGAAATGTCTTCTCTTGTGGCAGTGGGAATTAACCGACCTTTCAATAATCCAGAAATGAAAGTATGGGCATGTATATAGGGTGCTCACATGTAACATTCAAGGAGTGTACCATCTGTGTGCACAAAGAGTTGAGGTGCACAGATCAACAAGCGTACAGTCTTTCACACACTTGAACATGTATTACATGTGCCCGTGTTCAGTTTAACATGTAAATAAACCTTAAGGACATCCGCAGATCAAGGATTACTGCATAACTCCCTGTTACAAACTGCTGGAGGCTTTGCTCCGTTTATTCTTCCATAGGCAGAGAAAGTCAGCTTCAGTTTTGAGGGTCAGATCTGGGCAACTGTTATTCCAATGCCCCACAGGTACTCTGCTTTGAGTGTACCTGCTCTAAAGGGAGACCCGAATGCAGTTGGCAGTGGTGTGCCCTGCCAGGAATGATCCACCCAAGGGTGCTGCCATTTGCTGCCAGGTCTGCTAGTAGGTCAGGAAAGCTTGTTCCGGGATATTATTACAGCTTTCACCAGAAGTATCACAATGCCCAAGGCCAGTTCTGCTTCTACCCATATATAAATGCCTTCAAACTATTGGTGCACAGCTCTCTTTCTGCTTCATATTGCTTCTGGATTATTGCCTAATAATTTTAAGACTTCCCCTTCTCTTGCTAGCAAATCTAATTATTCAGTGACAGCAGTTGGCTGACTTGGGCACTGCACAACATGTCGTTCTCCCCCGCCCCACCCCCCAAATGCTTACCCAGAATCTCAGAAGCTGTTGGAGATTGTTTTGAAACCTGGCATACTTTTCAGTCATGCTAATTTCTGCAAGGGAGCCAAACTTGATTACATTTGGCTCAGCCACAGGCTCTTGGTGAAGTGGGAGAAACAATATAAGACAAAATTTGCTTCTGCTGTCTCTCTCTCTCTCTTCTTTTGCCTTTTAGCAGAGTGGGGAAAGATAATCGTTGTGGGTTTCAGTTTCAGACACTGCCTATTTCAAGGCATCTGCAACAGCATGGAATTAACCTAGCACCATTGTGTGCAAGTTGTTTCTTGTAGATTGTAGATCTAATTCCTGTTGATTTGAAGTCATGACGATAATCCTAACCAGCACTTAGATTGGAGGAGGCCCAGAGAGCCCAGAGCCCCATGACCTTTTCATAGAATCATAGAATTGTAGAGTTGGAAGGAACCCCAAGGGTCGTCTGGTCCAACCCCTTGCAACGCAGGAATCTTTTTGCCCAGCATGGGGCTCAAACCTACAACCCTGAGATCAGGAGCCGCAGACTCTACCAACTGAGCTATTTTCTTTTGTTATGCCCCAGGAAGCTATTGCTTTTAGAAAGCTACAAGGTGATATGATGGCATGACAATGATGGTGGTGGTGAGTCAGTGAGTAGACCTTGTGGATTTTAGTAAGAGTCCCCTACTTGCATCTGATTGCCCCAGATGCAAAATTTGTAGGGGTGCAAAATTTAAGCACCAGGTGTTGCCTCAATACAGCTACATGCTTCCATTGCTGGGCTCTGTCGAAAACAGCTTCTCCATGCAAACCTGGAAGTGACCTCGCCAGACAACAAAGCAACTCTTCTTATCTCTGCAGTTGCAATCTCCTGGGTGACATGGACGCCTTAGGCAGTTGAATATGCACGAACGGGTGCGTACTCCATCCATCACCTCCCCCCTTCCCCCCCAAGAGGACCTGGACACTGGCAACCCATGCTATGCCACTGCTTGCAATACATATGGGTGTCAGGGGCTGGGCAGAGGAGGAGGAGGAGTGGTGGAGACCGCCTCCCTATCCTGACCCTTCCAGGGAGGAGGAAGATGAAGGCAGTATAGATTTACAACAGTGGTTTGCAGTTGGTCACAGCTCAGAGGCAGATGAGGGGGAAAGCTGGGAAATAGTTGGAGAAGAGGAGCAGGCAGGCAGCTGGATGACACATTGTCACTAGAAAGCATTTCAGATCCACCATCTCCCAGAACCTGGCAAGCGTTAAAAGTAGGAGAGCAAAGAGCAAAGACAGCGGGCACTTAGTGGCACCCGTAGAGGAGGAGATGATGACGATGAATGAGGAAGTGGGAGAAAAGGGGTGGGGTGGAGATTTACTCAAATTAACGCCATTATCCAAGAGGCTGGGTTCTATAGCATCTCTCTGTAAAGTTGGAAATAAAAAAGAAGTGTAAGAAACTTTTCCTTGTCTTTATACTTTCCTGGGCAACCAGCCGGGAGCCACTGACAGCACCCTGGCAATAGACCACATTGGCTCTGCTGGTCCATTTACTTCAGGCATGTCCAAAGTCTGGCCTGCCGATCAATAAAATTTGGCCCCCGTAGCAGTACATTGGTACCTCGGGTTACATATGCTTCAGGTTACAGACTCTGCTAACCCAGAAATAGTACCTCGGGTTAAGAACTTTGCTTCAGGATGAGAACAGAAATCGTGCTCCAGTGGTGCAGCAGCAGCGTGAGGCCCCATTAGCTAAAGTGGTGCTTCAGGTTAAGAACAGTTTCAGGTTAAGTACGGACCTCCAGAACGAATTAAGTACTTAACCCGAGGTACCACTGTATATGTCCTAGATTTTACCTAGGATTTTACCTAGGATTTTTTAAGTCCTAAAAAAAGCTCTACAACTTTGGGGTTAAATCCTAAAGAAAGCTCAACAACTTTGGTTCATTTCATCAAATCTGGCCCTCTTTGTAAAAAGTTTGGGCACCCCTGATTTACATCATGCCGACCTCCCTGCTGCCTTACCCATCCCCATAATGAGCAATGACCCACCTGGTGGGAACGTAGTGTAGTGGCTCTGCCTCACCTGGTCAGCCACTTTTCCCTACTTTCCATATTCTGAGCACTTATCTGAAGCACTCCCACTGACATCTAAATTGCCTCCTTTGCCATTTTGTCTTCAGCACCATAGAGGCAAGCTGCTTTTACAACCCAGCCGTGACTTGGCTCTTCAGAACTTCATTGGAGTTAAGCCATAATGTGTGCACTAGGTTATTATTTTACTTTCAAGGGGGGGGGGACTGGGAAGGAACGGGAAAGGAAGTGGGTTTCAAGTGAAATTAGAGAGATATGCTTAACACCTGTTTGTTTGCTGGAAAGCCTTTCAGCTGTAATACCTTAGGCACAGGAAAAATTATTTGAAGGGAGGAGGGGGAAATCTGATAGGTGATAGACTGGGGCAAAATGAAAAGTGCCATTATCCAAATGTTTATGGATCCTTTTAGCTAATGGATTCAAATGTATAATTCTGCACTTGTCAACAAACATGTTAGGGCTCCATAGTGTAGTTCAGTCCAAGTCTTTTAGGCCTCTGTTGTCTAAAGTAAACATATTTCCCCCACAGGTTTTTTATTTTATTTTAAAAATACTACTGGTGGTATTAGTATAGGTTTCAATTTGGATTTTCCCCTCATGATATCTATGCAATTCATTTTTTCATTTGATAATTTACATGCACATTTATATATTTGGTTATACATTTTAAATGTATCGGAAGTATTATATAATGACACATGAATCCAACACATTACCTACATATATTCCCTCTTTATGTTTATACATACAATCTGGAATTACAAAACTTGAAAAATCTATCTAAAAGCATTTAAGTGCTATATATTCTCTGTTATATACACTCTTATAGCTATGACTACATTATATTTATATAATGCCTAATGCAGATTTCGTGAAGAATAAATACTTATAAATCTATTTCAATATAAACTTTAAAAGCTTCTAAAAGTTTATAAAAATATACACCAAAACATAACATTTATTTTCTTATATATAACTGTCAATTTCCATTCGATATTTGAGCTTTCACATAATGTAAATCTACTTGTGGAACTATAGTGGAATATAGCAGAAGTTTAGCTCTCATACTGTGTCCATATTATTTGCAAACAGGTCTCCCCCCCCCCCCCGGAAGTAAATAACATGTGAATGTGCATTAAACTTGCACTATATTCCACTATAGTTCCGGAAGTCGCTTTTACATAGTGCAAACTTATCAGTTAGGGGGAAGTCATGAAAATGGAATAAACTGCTATTTGGATGTAGCCAGACTATTAAAAACTGCACAAGGAATATCTGGTTTGACCATGAAAATAAAATTCCAGCAGAGGCCCTACAAACTTTCTCTCTCTTTTTTTATTTATTTATGCATTTTCCAAAACTTGGTATGTACAACTTACATTTACTTTTGTTAATCTCGTATCACAAGACTTCCATGTCCACCTCTCCATGGTTCCGTTTGTTCGTTATTTTGCTGCATATCCTTTTAATACCACCTGAGTCCTACAAACTTTCTCATTGGGAGCCCTGAAGGAACCCATTTGTGGTTCTAGTGTGAAGTTGTGGGAATTACATTGTAACTGAACTGAGTCACGCCAGAAAGTCAGAGAGAGAGAGAGAGAGAGAGAGAGAGAGAGGAGCTGCATGCTATCTCATGAGAGAGGACAAATATGTGTTTAGTGTCACAGATCTGAGAGTAGAAGGAGAGGCTTGTGGAAAATTCAAACCTAATGCTTGCCCACAGCTGTTGATATTTGCAAGGCCTGCTCAGCATATGTCACCATGTGCCACAAAAGCTACTAATCATTTTACCAAGCTGCGCCAGTCCAAATAGGCAGAAGCAGAGCCCAAAATGGAGAAGGAAATTCATGCATTATTCACTGGCATCGGGGCAGCAATAGCACCATACCCAAACTGCAAAAAAAGAAAGAAAGAAAAAAAGACCAAGCTGTGTTGTTTTTCAGAGGGCCTGGGACTCTAAGAAGTAAACAACTGGATGCAGACTAAGGCCACATTCACACCATTATTTAAAGCACTATGATACCACTTTAAACAGCCATGGCTTCCCCCAAAGAATCCTGGGAGCTGTAGTTTGTTAAGGGTGCTGAGAGTGGTTAGGAGGCCCCTATTCTCCTCACAGAACCACAATTCCTAGAGTGTTTTAACAAATCAATCTCTCTTCACAGTTAGAAACTTTTTTTGAAAGAAAGAAAGAAAGAAAGAAAGAAAGAAAGAAAGAAAGAAAGAACGAACTACGGATTCTGTTGGACCACCTTGTCAGTTGTTCGAAACAATGTAAATCTGTTGAAAGGTATACAGATTTTTAAGGATTTTTCCTTTAAAAACCCACACAAGCTTGGGATGGAACAGGCTTGCTGGTCTATTCAAGTGCAAGGGACCGAGACTGGATCAAGACTGCTTCAACCATCCCTAGTAGACTTTGATGCCATGCAGCTACAAGCATAATATTGTTCTTTATTTTGGTATTTCCATTGTTCTTTCAGTCTATTATCCTGGGATGGATTAGTCTATGAGTAACCCAAGGCATTCTGAAATACCAGCCTATATTTAGGAATGCATCTGCCACAAACATTGCAAGCAGCGTGGTATGCTTCTTATCAAACACTTGAATGCCCACCTAGAGTGCAGTGCTGAAGACCAAACTAAATGAGATGTGGGAAAGCCATAATTTCTTTCTTTCTTTCTTTCTTTCTTTCTTTCTTTCTTTCTTTCTTTCTTGCTTTGTGGGGATGAATTAGATCAGGACTATGATGCTAGAGTAGGAGGGTGCTATCAAATTTCCCATGTCATTTTTCTGATTTAAATCACCACCAGCAGCAGCACAATCCTTGAGCCTGCTATTTACCCCATCAGGGAAAACATGCCCAGCTGATATGTACATTTTGTTTTGTTTTGTTTTGTTTTATTCCCAACCCATATAGCCTATATTTCAGTCGGAAACAATCGTCCAGAAATGTCAAATGCACATAAACACAATCAAATGCAATAAAAGCAATTATAAAAGAACAAAACAGCAGAGGAAAATAGAAATAAAATCTGGGAAATAATTTCAGTGGAACATAGAGGCATAGAACAACATAGCCTTCTATCCTGCCTCAAAAGGTCTCCAATTGTTATGTTTTTTGCACGGTGCCAGAAGGCTTGGGGAATGTTCAAGGGGAGTGAGAGATGCAAAGTTTAAGTGTGCTAGGTCAGCGGGGATACCTAACCTCTGAAGGGACTGGGAAGCAGAGCATCTGTGGAAGACTTAAGTAAATGAAAAGTCTTCTAAGGTAGAAGGCAGTTACTAAGGAGCTCATCCTGACTCCCATTTGAATCACACCCCAGAACATTAGAAAATTCCATTTTGCTCAGAAAGGTGAACTAAGCCAAGGCTTAAAGAACCAGAACTCTTACTCATTATGGAAAGAAGCCTGAAAATTCCTGTACATGCAGATACATAGGTCTGTCAAGAGTTCAGCCTACACTCAAGTAGGACCCTGGCAGAGACACACGCCTGACTGGCATGTTCTGTCCCTCCTGGTCGATCGTTCGGGAGCTTCATAAGTTTTCTTTAGCCCGAATATCACAGCGACCGATGCCAACTGACACCGGCACACTTAGGGATCTGCAAAGTCTGTGCAGTTGCATAACAGAACCTCAGAAACTCAGCATTTTGGCTAATCTACTTTATTTACATATAAACACATACATGGAGCACTGCAACATGGCTCCCTCTCTCTCTAGCATCAGACAGGAAAGAGAAAAAGAACAAAGGACAATAGTCCCACTTCACGGAACACAGTAACACAAACATCCTGTCTCCATCACTTCTCACTCTGTGGAGTCAAAACATATATGGTCATGTGATAGATAACCATCCTATGACTGCAATCTTAGATCAGGAATTCTAACAAGGCCTTTCCCCACGCCTAGTGCCTAATGCAATAAAGCTGTCCAAGGCATTTCCACTAAGTGACCATCCTTGAGGCTTAATCAAGGCTCAGCTGTAACAGGACACCCTTTATACTCCTCCCTGCCCAATGGTCAGCCTGGATGTGATGAGCCAATCCACTGGTGAAAAATTCATCCCTGACAAATTGCCACCTGTAATTCAGTGGGTCACAACATGGGGCAGCTGCATGCAGATCGAGTGGTTCCTGACACTATAGTGCAAACGCAATCCTGAAGAGTGCAGAACAATTAAAACCGGTCAAAGTTTAGGCAGAGGCAGCCCTTGTGGTGGGAGCCATTCTCCTGACACCAGTGTTGCTGCAACTTATATGGACGAGGCTGGTGTGGGGCAGGGTGGCAGTGAGGCTGGGGCTGTTTGGGCACTGTAGTGGGAGGACTGGGTAGGTTCTGCCAGGGTGTCCATGCAACCCTGACCTCATCATCCTGCCCCATCCCAGCCCTTTCCAGGTAAGGCACAATCATCCCAATGTCAGGAGTGTCGCTCTGCAGTTCCACCCCACCATGCGAGTTGTCACTGATTGTACCAATAGCTACAATGATGCTGGATGCTGGAGAATTTCACCAGAAACAAAAATGAGAATGGAACTTGCTGGTGTTTGCTTATTCAGACTATGCACAGAATGAAAATCAATCCAGCAGGAATGATCAGTATTCACTGTTGTTGCTGTTTTGAAATGGCAAAAATGGCAACATAACTGAATATGTTCCCGTCCCCACTTCCTTTGATTGGAAAAGAATTGCCTTTGCATTAAAAAGAATGGTGTGGAATAACAAAATAATGGCATAGTTACATAATTCTGTGAAGTTCTGCTACTGGGGACCACAAGACGAATAGCAGCTTTTGTCAGAAGCCGAACTGCAGTGGAATGGAAACACGGCTGCAAGCAACAAACATGGTTTGGGATGGAAATAGATGGCTTCTTCCATTCCTAACTGCAACTTGAATTGCGCCCCTTCCCTTTATGAGTGAAACTGAAAGGAATCATGGCAACTACACCTTGATTACAGTTTGGTAGGCCCACCAAAACCAACATAAAAACAACTCCAGCAGCTAGATCATACTTAAAATAACTAAGGCTGAAATCAGTCCTATTTATCTGGGAATGCTACCCATTCAACTCAATGGGAGTTATTTCTGAGCAGACATGTGTAGGATTGAACAGGTGAGTAAGATCTCTTTATCTTCCTGTAGAGATGGTTGCTGTTTGAGATAGCCAGCTGCTGCAGCAAATTTCAAGAGAAGCCGCATCAGACCTTCATATTTGGAGTATATTTTCCATTATGTGAGCATTTGAGATGTATTTGAGCTCTCTCTCTCCCCCCCCCCAACCCAACAGTAGGTTTAAAATGTGCCTGATACTTGTGAAAGAAAGGATAAAGCAATCTGGGCGACTTTTCCCCTGTGCTCTCTGTCCACCACCCCCAAGCCACAAGTTGATAACTGCCCCGTTTTTATACCTGCGTATTATTAGCATAAGTAGGGAAGGAGAAAAGACAAAAAAATTGCTTTAATCCAGGCTGATGTGTGACTTTGCATAGCACTTTGAATGTTATTAAGTGTTTGAATTCCTTCCTGTGTCTTTTTTAGCCTCCATGACTGTCTTTCTCTTTCGCTGACAGCCTCTGCAGGACCAAATTGACAGCTCTTTAAAGCAGCCTGACGAAAAGCAGCATTAATTAAGTCATTGCCGGACTGTAATTGTGTTAAGAAGTAAAAAATCTAATATGAGAAAAGGTTAGTGAGTCCTCTCTTGTGTCAGATTTTCTACTCTCTATGAATATTAATGCCCTTAATGAAGACAATCTTTGCCTCATCAAGCCGATGCTCTGCATTCAGGTGCCAAATCTCTGCGCCATTGATTTGTTTTTAAAGAACAAATATGTCAGGGGAGAGTGACTGTCCTGTTTCTTATCAACATCATAGAGAATGCTTTTGTATTCCTGGAAAGAGTTTATAGATTTTTGTGTGTGTGCGTGTGTGTGTGCCTAGTAAGAGCCGCTCATGTGATGAGAGGGACAGAGAGAAAAATAGGGGTGTGTGATAATGGTGTTAAGGAATTGAATATACTGCTGAAGCAAGGTAAATTGCATGGGATAGTTTGTCTTTATCCTTGCCTCTGCTCTGCCATTGCTTCCTGCTGGCGCTGCTTTAGTGCATGAATTTTCACAAATGTCATCCTTCTGTTAACAAGAGGCTATGGCCACTGGAGTTAAATTGGTGGGATATGAATCATCATCAGCAAGAGTCCAAGAGTTTTAAACACTGGGATGAAGAGCTTTGTCATAAGGAGATGATCATCTTTTGCTGATTACCCCTTCCTCCTGCCAGGCTCATAATCGTAATGAAACTGATGAGTGATAATCTTTTCTTAATGCAAGGAGGCCCTTGGGAGCCAACGTCTTGCAAGCAATATTTGTGTGTGCGTGAGCGCATGTGTGCATCAACCTCTATCTAAAATGATTAGGTGGCCATCATTCTCTCAGCCTCAGTCTTCCCATCTGCAAAATAGGGATATTAATAGTGGCTGAACGTACAGTGCAGTTGGAAGAACAGCAGAGACAATGAATGAGGAGTCTTACATTGTTAGAGTAACTGTACTGCAACAAGTATTACCAAGATACCAATATCATCATTTTAGTATGCCTTTATAGGTGTTTTGCTTCTTTAAAGCTCATCTTGTTAGCATGATGAATTTCTCATCTACTCAGATCCAAACTCTGTTTGTTTATTTAAGAGCGCCGTACTCTGCCTTTCAACATAAAAGCCTTTGAGGCAGCTTACAACAGCTTAATTTAAAACAAAAAAAAATCAACAGTAAAATCATACAAGAAAATGGCAGACATAAACACAACAGCAGCTAGGACAGAAAACAGGTCGAAAGGGATCCAGATTTTCTTGGCTGTCATTGTGTGGTCCAACACTTTGCTCAACAGCTGGTGCGGGAAGTTCATGATGCGATCTCCTGAGATTTTCATTTTTACTTAAAAAAAAAAAAATCGCAGGAAGCTCTGAATTTGATTCAGAGTTATGGTGCGAGATTTCCAGAACTAAATTACTACTATCATCCCCATAATACTAAAATAAAATAAAATACAGGTGTCTATATTTTCCCACTGCAATACTAAAAGCAGCTCAGGGTGTTAGGGATGGGTAAATCTGTCAATTTTAGTTACTCTCAGTTTCTCTCTCTCTCTTTTCAATCTTAAATTCATTGGGGATGGAAAGAGGAGGTACAGGAAGATTTGCAAAGGGGTAACCCACTTGTTGTCAGTCATGTGATATTGTGGTGTCATCATGTGATTGACGAGTAAGCTGTCAAATTTGGCCATTGGGCTACCAAAAAGGTCCCCCATCCTACTTTAATGTAGCAACAAAAGGAATGTGAAATCTGACCATGGATATTCCATGAGGTAGCCGCCAGCTGCAGTTCTACTTAGCTGTTTGAAGTCTCTGGGACAGAATCAATGGCTTCAAGTTACTAGAAAGGAGATTCCGACTAAAAGTAAAGAAGAACTTCCTGATGATAAGAGCTGTTCAACAATGGAACAGACTTCCTTGGGATCCTGTGGACTCTCCTTCCTCGGAGGTTTTTAAACAGAGGTCAGGTGGACATCTGTCATGGATGCTTTAGTTGAGATTATTCCATTGCAGGGGGTTGGACTAGATAGCTCTTGGGGTGCCTTTGAATTCCACTATTGTGTGATTCAATGTCACATAAAGTCAAGTCCACACTGGGCTACACTTCTCTCACTCCCCATTCTGCAGTTAAATCTACCGGGCCGATGGGACATTAGTCCCAAGTCTTGAATGCAATTCTGGTTACATTTTTGGGTGAATATACTGAGCATTATTTGGACAAATCTTGAACTCTACCTTTCTGTCCTGCATTTCAAACTATTGTGGTCATTGCTGGTATTCAGCTTCCAATAAGAACCATGAGAGTTGCATGGCCCGTTACTTACCTTGTTCCTATCTAATAGATCTTTGGTATCTCATGTTATAAGCTTTTCACACACATTAGTGGCAATGTACACGAATCTCCTCTCATAATTTATGTTGCCTAATTTAGTTCCGCAAGTTTTCTCTCATTTGCTTTGACAGTTTTGACTACCGATAAAGAAGACATCTTGTTTTTCCTTCTCTTCTCAGACACAGGAAGTGCTAGGAAAGGTAAACAAGCATATGGAAGCCACCAAATTATTTGCTGATAAGTAGACATGCCTCAGCCAAAAAAGAAGGGAGGGTGATGCTAGTGTTGTCCTTCCTTTTTAAAGATGGAAATCTGCTTCAATTACTGTGAGACACATTGTATTGCTGTGTCAATTTGTCTTCCTTCCATGCCAGGATGTGGGGAACATGTGGTCCTCTGATGTTGCTTGGTCACAACTCCCATCACACCTGACCATTGGTCATACTGTCTGGGGCTGCTGGAAACTGAAGGCCAGCAACATATGGAAGGTCACAGGTTCTCCACCTGTCTTCTAGACTGTGTTGTGGCCTCATCACCAAAGGATATAATGGACACTGATGGGCACAGAAAGAAACCCAAGGCATGGTGGGGGCTGCATTCAGTTTTGCCTGCTTTGGATGAATTTGTGCAGAGCTTTTTTTGGGGGGGGGAGTAGTAATTTAGGGATTATATGACATGTGTGTTGTTGTGTGGTAATTTCTGCTTGCCTCTGTGATGTCTTCTGGGACATAGTACTACGTTCTTAAAAAAAAAAAAATGAAACCACCCTGAATTTGGGTAAATAGATGGTCACTAAGGCATCATAAATCTCCAGGGCTCTCTCTTCCTGTAAAGGCTAACAGAGTTTCCCATCACTCAGGGAAAAGGGTGTGCTTAGCATATTGACTTAGGTTGTATGTAGCACTATCAGAACATTATTAAGATGCATTTGCACAACCAGGCTCTTTTAAAATTTGGTTTATGCCATGTTATCCACATGCATTTCAAGTTTGCGAGCTCCTTAATACGTGCACAGATTGCATTAGGAAACCTGGATGAGATGAGATATATACCGTATTTTTTTCATGTATAACACGACTCCATGTATAAGACGACCCCTGTTTTGGGGAGCCCTCAACAGTTGCTGAGCTTCTTTTATAAGTTCGCTGAGCTGTTGAGCAACTTTTCGACGATCCCCCACTCGGGCTGACGGAACTGTACACCGTATACTGGCACTCACCAAATACTCTTCCTAAGCTGAGAAGAACCAGCCTCCTCTCCAACATTTCCCTGCTACTGCCGCAGCAGCAGCCCTTCCTTACTTAGCACTTAGAGTGGCTGGAGAAACCCAGCCAGATGGGTGGGGTATAAATAATAAATTATTATTATTATTATTATTATTATTATTATTATTATTATTATTATTATTGCATGTTAACCTGTGTATAAGATGACCCTCAATTTATCACAAAAAATTCAGAAAAAAGGTTGTCTTATACATGGTAAAATACGGTATGTGGATACATCTAGATGCCAATGTCACCTTATAGAAGTATAAAATGAGTTATTGAACTCGGTCTTTTTTCTCCATGCCTAAAGAACAACCCAATGCCTGCAAGATTTTGGACTCATCCAGTGGGGAATAATGTTTACATATACATACATATAAGTTTTATTTTTTAATAGACTGCAGAGGAGGAGGAGGATGCAATGTTTTATATAGGCACAATATATACTGCCTATACTGTATTATGTAAAGTTAATTCAAGTCACTTCTTTAAAGTGTAGTGACTCACTAGGCTTTGTCCAATTCAGCTTAGAAAAGGGCCTGGTTCATATACACAGCTTTATCATTTGACAAATCCAGTGTCAAAGTGTTAGACCAGGACTAGGGAGATCTGCTTTCGAATCCCCACTTAGCACTCAGTGACCTTGGGCTGTTCACTGAATCTCAGCCTAACCTGCCTCATATGACTGCTGTGAGGATATAATAGGAAGGAGAGGACCATCCAAACTAGGCTTCATCAACCTGTTGCCCTCTAGATGTCTTGGAGTAAAATTCTGATCAGTTCCAGCCAGCATCTGGAGAGTACCAGGGTGACAAAGGCTGTTCTAAACTGACTTGAAGGGTGGAACAAAAAGGTGAAAATGAAATGAAATAAATAAGTCATGGGAGAGTAACTGTGCCAGAACATATCAAACACCACAGGGAGTGGTTTTCATTAGGCGCATGCAGGGAACTACATTATCCACCTTGCATCTTTGACTGTAGCATTTGGAAGCAACCTAGTCAGTTTTGCATATGCTCTGTGTTGTTTCTATTGGATCTGCTATTCAGATCCAAATCTGATCTGTTAAATCTGAAGCTTTGTTTCACCCCTATTGACTTTAACAGGGAATCTAAAACAACTTTCTCCTGCTTTTCACTTAAGTGGATGAAATTTGCAGGCAAAGGACCATCTTCAAAGTGATTAAGTCTGCCAAATTTTAGGCTGACCCATCAGAGATTTCCCATGCAGGAACCTTTTGAATTATCTGTCTCCACATTGCAGGTGTGGTCTTCCCTTCTGAAGAGACAAAGCCTGCCAAGTTTTAGAAAGACAGGTGGAATGATTCTCCGACACATTTCTAGTTGTTTTTTTTCCTAAAATGGGAAATTAATTTGAAAACTGAGGACATGACAGAGGTGCTTCTGGATAAGAAACCAACTAAAGTTCATAAAGTTGGGTCCATGGAATATTGAGGTAATTGATTTTACTTTTTACAAAAGAATTTCAGAAATAGACTGGAAAGAGAAGTTGCTGAATTGCAACTTATTACCAAACTTAAAACCATGGGGAGACCATGATAAAGCTATTTTCAGCCATCTCACCCCTTGCTTTTTCCTGTAAGACCAATTGCAGCCGTTAACAGTCGTCAACAGGTTTACCATACCTATCAGCCAATCACCCATTCCCACCACCCTTCTGAGTAATACCCCTCCCCACCCTCTCACTATATATAAGAGTTTGGTGACTTCTGTTTCAGTGTATCTGAAGAAGTGTGCATGCACACGAAAGCTCATACCAATAACAAACTTAGTTGGCATCTAAGGTGCTACTGGAAGGAATTTTTAAAATTTTTATTTTACTTTTATAAGGAAAAACTGGAAAAGTCACTCTGGTTTGCCTCATTATTTTGGAGCCACAGGGAACTGATGCACACTCCTAATTTTCATGCTTTCTCCCATTGCCTCATAGGCAGCACTTTCCTGAGGAGTCAGTTCACACATTCAGCTGTCAATCATCAAGACGAGAGAAGTCATTACGTCCGGTATGCATGAAACCACCCAAAATTTTAGTTCAATAACTAAACTTATTTTTCCATTTATAGCACTAATGTTTTGTTTGAAGCTGTTACATGACAAGCAGACAGGCACCTCTCCAACAGTATGTCAAATATTCACATAACCACCTACAGCTCACAAACGTGCAAGAATGTCCATATGTACATGTCCCCCTCCTCCCGCCACCACCCATATGAAAACCCAAACAGGCAGTAACTCTAATATGGGATCATCTTCCCAGTTAAATTTATGTTCCTCGCACACATAAAGCATTGAATCAACGATGTGGCAGAAAGGTTTCATTTTATTCCACTTAATTTTACTGTCCATGTGTTTGAGAGAGAGTCAAAGGGGGAGTTTTGATCTGGGAGGGTATTGGATTGATTGCCCTGCAAACTAAGCCTGGCATTCTGATTTTGGAAAGACCCTATAGTAGCAGCGTAAGCATCTTGTGTTCTGCCCCAAGGAAGTGTCTTAGTCTTGACCTGGGGAGTGCACCTCTGCGGGCGTGCATGTATTCCGTACAGTAAATGGGATGTTCAATAACAAGACAGGAGAAATTTAAGAGGTGTGGAAATGAAGCTTGCTACAGGATTGACCTGACTCCTTCTCTCCAATTAATTTAATTGGGAGTTTTGGTTTACTTAGCGCTTTTTATCCATCCATAGATCTAAAAGCACTTTATATGAGAATGTAAATGTCAATATCCTCATTTTGCAGATGGGAGAATAGGGGGCAGGAGAGGTTAAATGAGTTGGCCAAGGTCAGCAAGTTTAGTGCTGGAGCCAGGAGTAGATGCACACACTCATCGCCTAGTGGTGCAGAAGTTTTCAAGCTGTGCTTCAAGGATCCCCCCTGGGGTTCCTCACTGAGGAGGTTACCAGTGGGCAGGCAAACATTCCTGAAAGACAGCTTGCATATCACTACTGATTTTCCTTTGCCATGCATAGTCATTGCGGAGTGCTGGGGATGCTCTAGGGTGCAGAGCCAATGCAGAGAGCTAGGCCAGTGTGTGACTTTGGAGAAGTGTGAATTTCAAAGAAGAGCTGTGTTTCAGTTGCTGCATTATTTTGGGAAGTGGGAATTTGGAAGGTTCACATTAAAAGGCACCCTGAATCAAATTTCTACCCGCTTTCTAACAGGGTGGAACAGGACTCACCACCATCACTAGACTCCTGCCAGAGCAGAATCTGCACGTTCCTTGCACTGAACAATAATGTGACTATAATATTTTATTGTATATACTGCCTGGCTCACGATCCCTGTAGCAAACACAATTGGCTTTCAGTTTTAAGTATTATTATGAGAGAGAGAGAGGGAGAGAGCCTAAGCCCAGAAGTGGAATATTTAGGGATAAGAACAGAACATGAATTTTAACAATAAAACCAGAAAGGCCGCTTGGTATATAGCATTTGGGTAACCCTCTGGGATCGACTTCTAAAGATTACCATATGTTCTGTCCCTGGGAATATGAAAAATGAAGTGAAAATATGCTTTGTGGAAAGACATTCTTTATGGCACAGGGAGAACTGTAAACTGAAATAAATACAATGCCTTCTGAGTGCTACTCAAGACGCCAGTGACCTATCAATTTCACAATTCGCGTAAAAGGGAACGAGAGGGATGACAGGTCTTTCCCAGCAGAGTAGGTGATATACTGTAAGCAGCTCTAGACCTGCTCTTGATTGTTAACAGAGACTAATACAGAGTTAAGCAGGTCCTGAAAATGCCTGGAGCTAGTCTGGGAAGTCTCTTCTCTTCTTGCCATTCTTGAAACACAAGGTGGGACCCTAATATTCAGAAGGAAACCAAAATGGCCAAGGGATTGGAGCAAATTCTCCATGAGGAAAGGCTGACCTACTGTATTCAGGGCATTTTAGTTTTTTAAAAATGACAAGTGGGACCTGCAGTAAAGTGTGGACTGCTCCTGTTCATGGTTTCAGCCAACCATACATTCCATGACATTCCTCTTCCCACCTGGTTTTCTGTCCCCCACCCCATCTTTCAACAACCAGGCAGCATTCTGTGGCTCCTGAGCATCCTCAACCCTCATTGGGCTGTTATTTGTTTTTAATTCCCCCAATTAGGGTCTCTTTTTCCTCCCTAAGTATTTTTGTGCATTTGCAAACTAAGGCACTCTCCCAAGTTTGCACATACCTCTCTCTTGTCTGTGGGTTGCATCATTTTAATAATAATAATAATAATAATTTTTATTTATACCCTGCCCTCCCCAGCCAAGGCAGGGCTCAGAGCGGCTTATTTTGACCAAATAAGTCCTTGCACCCATGCTTAAAAATCAGAAAAAGAAGGAAAGGTGATGAGGAGTCAAGGGGTAGAAAGGATATCCCTTCCAGACTCATTCTCCTCTAATGAAATTGGTAAGAGTGCTCTCCAAATACCCTAAAACAGAGGTTTCCAATTAGCTAAATACTGCAGGCCCCCTGTTTTTCGAAAGCCAAGCCACTGACACCCTACTTTTAATTTTTTGATATCTCTATGGTAATTTTTGCTATGTGAATGGTGCCACAGATTCCCTGGGTGAGTCATGCAGACCCCCCAGGGCCCACAGATCAGCAGTGAGGAACGGCTGCCTTAAAACATTATTTCTTTGAGGTTAAGCAGATTGGACAATGGTTCCATCCATCCATCTTGTGCATGCAGGTGACTGTACCTCCCACTGCAATTGCTGCTGTGCCCATGTTTCCTCATGAGAAACTGAGCTTGTTTGTTTGTTTTGCACTGATCTGAAGATAATTGTGGGAACTGTAGTTTTGCCTGGCCTTTTTCATGAAGGGTCTTTATGGGTTTCCCCAAATGGTGGTTGCATCGTGGAGCTCGACGGATGACGGTCAAATGTCGCCTTGCACTTTGGGATTGCCTCCTCTTTTAATCTTAAAGTGCTGAAACACTCGCTGGTAAAAGCAATTTATTTTCCCACCGTAACAAAAAATATTTGCTGCTTTATTCCCAAAGCACACTCAGGATTAAGGCAGCAGAAGGCAGTGAAATGGGAAATATGATGACAGGAAAATGCTCCCCCCTTTAGTGGGGTCTTTAGTAAAAAGTGTGAGAATTCCTGCGGGAGTTGTTCTGTGCCCTGCACATGAGAGTCCAATCGCTCCCATTCAAAAGCAGCAGCTCCAAATGCCTCCCTGCTTTTTCAGCAGTTCTCTCCTGTGCATGAGAGCCATACCAGTCTTCCAACCTTGAAAAGACAGCTCAGACAGACTGATGGATTAGGAGGGATCGGTGAATCGGTCAGTTTTGCTTTCTCATCTTTCCAGTCTTAAGTTCAGTTTTCCACATTTTCACATCCGCTTGCGATTTTTTTTTCTTTTAAGTCCTCAGGAAAACTAATCAGCATTTCAGTGGGAGTTGCTGGAAGTGCAACCACAGGGATCATTCAATGTGCATATAAAGGGTTAATCCTGTCAGTGTTAAAGTGTTAAGGTTTGTTCAGTTTTCTCACTAAAGTATCGTCAGGATTTCTTTCCTCTCTGGACTTGGTCTGTGTTATTTGAATGACTTTGGTAACATTAATTTTCCCTAGTATGCAGTCGTACCTGATGTACATATTTTTGCAAAGCATTCTCTCCCCCTCCCCCCATATAATGCAGTTTTGTATGCTCTTTTCAGTGGCATGTGCCTTTTTGTATGCACTACATGGCATTGCAAAATTGGGAGAATTGCACGTTTCAAAGGGTGGCCGTGCCTCAGTTTGTGCATTCTTTCGGAAAGTGCAAGTTAGGAGGAGGAAGCTGATAGCCAGTGCCATCCCCTAGACTGGTTGAATGTAAGGTGAGGGCAGGCAGAAAAAGCTTGGTGAGCCCTAATTGCTCTTGTGAACCAGCCTCCTCTGGGTAAGTTACTGCTCAGCAAGTAGCCAAGTGTTTTCTCTTTATTTAGTCAGGCCATTACTGGCTCAAGCCAAGTGAGCCGAGGCTCAGATAATGGCGAAACCCTGTTCTGTATTTTTATGTTACAAGGCACGTTCTAACCAATGGTAGAAAAGTTGGTAGATGAACGTTCTAATGGCAAGTAAGCGCATGCACTTTCAACCGTCAACAGTCAGATCTTGTTGGGGCTTTTATGGTGTAGTCCTGTGAGTTCGGGTTTTGTTTTTCCTATGAGTGAGCCATTGTCACTGACAATGTTGAATAAACATAGTTGAGGAACTTATACCGCCTTGGGCTTCTGACTTTTCCCGAACATTTAACACCCCCAATCTGACATCATATTTATCAGGGGAGAGGAACCTCGATGGTAGAGCCAGGGCTGGATTTAGGTTTGATGAGGCCCTATGCTATTGAAGGTAATGGGGCCCTTTATATAGCAGGCAGGGACCATTACTTACATCATAGGAGCCTACACAACACAAAACACTGTTGCTGTATGTAGGTTTTATTTTATTTGGTTTTTTATCTTATATTTTGGAAATGTACATCCAGGGTTTTTTTCTTTAGTTTTTTTTGGGGGGGGCAGAGAGTGGGGCCCTAAGCTATAGCTTGTTTAGCTTATACAGTGGTACCTCGGGTTATGAACTTAATTGGTTCTGGAGGTCTGTTCTTAACCTGAAACTGTTCTTAACCTGAGGCGTGCTTTCGCTAATGGGGCCTCCCACTGCTGCCACAGTGCCAGCGCGCAATTTCCATTCTCATCCTGGGGCAAAGTTTGCAACCCGAGGTACTACTTCCAGGTAGTGGAGTTGTGTAACCCGAAGTGTTTGTAACCCGAAGCGTTTGTAACCCGAGGTACCACTGTATGTAAATCCGGCACTTGGTAGAACATATATATATATATATATATATATATATATATATATATATATATGGCAGAGTATGGGGGGGTCATAGTTCAAGGGCAGAGAACATGCCAAGAGTTCTGAGTTCAAAGCTTCATGAAACCACTTAGAAGGATCAGTTAAGACCTCCGCCTTGAGCCCTGGAGGACCCTAGCAAGAGAAGAGAAGAGAAGAGAAGAGAAGAGAATACTATTCTAGGTGAACAAATAGTCTGGCCTGGTAAAAAGCACCTTCCTATGTCCTGGACAGTGTTCTTGAAGCTACGAACATGAGTTTGACCAAACTGTGGGAGGCTGTGAAAGACAGGAATGCCTGGCGTGCTCTGGTCCATGGGGTCACGAAGAGTCGGACACGACTAAACGACTAAACAAAAACATGTCCTGTGAGAGAGTAACTAACTGACCTTGATTCATTGACATCCCCAAATGACACCTGTTTTACTCCAAAGAAATATCCTAAATTTACAGAAGGAAACAAAACATGAAAGGGGGAAATTGGGTGGGGGTGGGGAGTGCTATTCATGTTAGATTTTGTAAAGCCATTCAGTTTTATGAAAAGCCTAATATCTAAGCCTAAACTAAGTAGACAGTGATCCTTTAACACCCTGCCTTTTCATACATCCCACCATTCTATTGTTTAGGGGGACTTTGGTTGCTTATTCTTTCACCTTCCAAAGTCCTTGGAGGCTAATTCCACTAGAATACTTAAATCTGCAAAATATATAGGTCCCCCCTTCTTCTTTTGAGGGAAATGATTGTACAGGATTCTTTTGACTCTTTAATACACATTTACACACTGCCCAAGAAATTCCTCTTTCAATTTCTATTAAATCTCTATTCATACTCCTTTCTCTGGGATCAAACTCTGCCGAGGAGTCTAGTTTAAGCTGTTCGCTGTCTTAAAGAAGAAGATCTATTAATTTAATCATTTCTATGAATCAGTTCTAAATGATCTCGGCAGAGAAAATGTGTTAGCCATTTAAATCCCATCATTACATATTATATAATAATTACCACTAATTTCTACGTTGGCTGGGCCTCCATATTGCTTAACACACCTAATGTATTCAGGCTATCCACTTTACCAAATCTTTTTCTGACTTTTCATGTTAGACTTGCCACTTGCAAATGGACATAGACCAAGGTCTCAAAATAATAATTCCTGCAAAAGGTACTGTATGGATAAAGTCCTTCCTCTGTGAAGGTCATCAATGATCTGGTCTTTTGGGTGCATTACTCTTGGGAAGCAGGAAGACTGTCTTTCCACACTGTGTTTAGAATTCAGTTCCACAATTTTGTTTGTGGCTATGGCCTGCAAACTACTTATTCATATGCTCTTGCACATCAGTTATCACTTATTATTTTATTCTTTATGTTTTTTCTAGGTCCACATACCTTGTACAGATCTTTACGAGCTCTTGGTGCTAGTGAGGAATAGTTTTATTCACCTGGGCCTTTGAATCCACAATGTGTGTTTCCGATCACTGCTGAGCCAAAGTTGCATTGAGGTGACACTTCAGTTTGAATCTCGGTGTATACTATGCAAAAAACTTAACTCCAATTTTTGTTCTTCTAGAGCTGTGGTGGTGGAAACAAACTGCCCCTGTACTCCAGCTGCCACCACAGAGTGCTTAGGTGAATGCGCAGTGCTGCTACCTGACCCTTCTGGGTTGTGCTGGGACTGCCATGGTGTCAGGCTACAACTACCACCATCCCTGATCACTGGTCCTGCTAGCTAGGGATCATGGGAGTTGTAGGCCAAAAACATCTGGAGGGCCGAGGTTGAGGAAGCCTGTTCTAAAATGATTTGAATGCTGTTTTGATGGGTTCTTTCTATTTTGCATTGATAGACTATGTTATTGGCCAATTGTTTTAAGGCTGAAATTGTTAGCCACCTTGAAATCTGGTAGGGCCTGAAGGCACATGAAGCCAACACCTTGTTGCAGCTAAGCAGCTCTGAATCCAGTCAGTGCCTGGATGGATGGCAAACTAGCAACTGCATGTGTGCTGCCTTGGGTTCCTTGTAGGCGTGGGTGCATATGGAAGGGGGGGGGAACAAAAATAAGAGGCTGATCCATGAATGAAATTGTTGCACTGTGTTATGCAGAATTCTACACCCGCAAGGAGTGATTTCAAACATGGCAGGCAGAATGGATACCCTGGACCAGGGGTGGCCATTTGTCTTTCAAATTTCTGGCGTGCCCAGTGTGCACCCTCCCTGCCTCTCGCCTTCCATTCTGCATGTGCACTGCACCATAGTTATGATGCCCTATGACACCCTTTTGGCTCAGTGTGGGGGGAACCAGTCAGGCTGCCTAAATCTGCCTCTGCCTGAACAATTTTTTTACATGTGTTACTTTGAAACCCAGGAACTCCTTTTAAAATAACAATAAAAATGAAGACTAGTCAAAATCTGCTCCGGGGCACATGTTTTTCCACAACTACCTTCCAGTTTTGCATTTCTCTGCCATATATCCTCTATATATTTGATGGGGGTCAGAAGCAGTCTTGATGTAGGCTGATTGAACTTGGTAGAATCACAAGAGACGTCTTTGGCCCCTGATTCTCACTTCTCCTGCATCTAAAAAAAGTGCACCGCGGCTGATGTTCTGAGCCCTGAGGGTCCTGTTACGTAACCAAAATTAGTATTCCTTCCTCAAGTTTACAGCTCATTTCTGATACAGGGCTGAGCCTAATGTTAATCAATGCAGCGCTCTGCTGTCTTTGACTCTGATCTGTCAAGTTTGTGCGGCTTGTCCCATCCCTAATTTTTTGCCCTTACCAGCCACCTAGCACCTCAACGTCACACACCATGTCAGGATTAGAAACTTTTGACAGATCCGTAATCATCTTGCGCTCATCAGCACTGTGGATGTTAGTCACTTCATTTCCACAGTCTAACAGTTAATATGCCTTAATTTCTCTCACTTTGTGAATATTTAATTCCTCCCTTTTCAACATCATTTTTAGGTTGTGTGAATCATTTTCAAAGCCTCCTTTGCTATTCTCCCTCCACTATCATCTGCATATTTTATGAAATGGCACAGTTGAATCTCTGAGGGCCCTTGATAAAAATGAAACTGGCAGGCTGTTCATTAGTTGTTTACCTGGAGCTGTATGAAATCCGTAGAATGGCGGGATCCCAATTGGATTTGAATTAGGCTATTCTGACACATAAGAATAGAAAACCTTCCCTGAATGCATCCATTTCTCCCTTTTCACTTCCCAATTAATAGATTATTATTTTTTATTTTTTTGTAAAGCATTCTTTTGACCGGCTTAAGCAGCACTGGTACTTTGGCATCCAAACATTTCATTCTTAAAGCAAAGAGCTGTGATCTTCAGCGAATTAACATTAATGAGGAATTTGAGAAAATGCTAGAGAAGTCCTTTTTAAAGAGAGAGAGAGAGAGAGAGAGAGAGAGAATCAAATAATCATAGAAAACTGCTTGTGCTCTCAGTGTTTGTTCAGATGCATCTCTTCAGACCCAGCCATTCCTCACAGTAGTAGTAGATTTTCAGGCTGCAAGAACATCCCCAGTCACTCGAATAAAAACAACAGCTCTATGCAAGCAAGAGAATGTGTACATAGTATCCCTGCTTCCACTGAAGTGCATAAGAAAACTGACTCACACAGACCTTCGTGTACACACCAAAGCGTCAGGAACATTATGTCTTCATTGCTGTCAACGGCTATCAGTCTGAAAGTGGTGAGAGCTCTGAAATTGGCATGGGGAGGGAAATCACATGGGGCAGCCATCTTTCCCCCTCCTTACAACCCCCGGAAACATTATGTTATGTAGCACAAATGTGTATAACCTGTAGCTAGCCAGATGTTCTTGGACTCCACCTCCCATCAGCCTTGGCCAGCAAGGGATGATGGGAATCAAATTCCACCAACATCTGGAGGACCATAGGTTAGCCCCCAGCACTGTAGCACCTTTCCTGCTGCCATTTTTAAAATGTGCAACCAAAGTTACAATTCCTAGCCTCCGTAACCTTCAACCTGGGACATCCTTGGAATTACAGAAGCCATCCCAGCTTATGACTTGAACCCAGAACATCCCACTTTCCTCTCCCAGCGCTGCCGCCACCAAGCTCACAGAGGAGGATGAGCTGGTGTTTGCAGCCAGCGCTGGCCCTTGCAGTGCTGCCATGCTCTCACCTGAGTTACCTGACAGGGCTGCACCAAAAGACATGCACCCCAATTTTCATCAGGGGAATCTTGGAGGGTATGCCTTTTTGCCTCTAAGGATGGTGGGGAATCTCAGACCTATGAGCCAAATGCAGCTCTTTAGGCATCTCTGTTTGGCTCTTTATGCTTTCCTCAGGTCCTCACTGGACCCACTTCACATGCTCCTTGGATGTTCTGCCTGAATGGAATGATCCCAGGCCCAGCCCAATACATTTTGCTGCTTGAGGCAAAACAGGAACTTAGAACTTTGGTGTATGATTCTTACAGCATATAATGCAGGAGAAGGTCACTTTTAATTCAAATGATAGTTCCCATTCAGTTTATGTGGCACACATTTTTTTTTTTAATGAGCTGGCATGGTTTGGAAGATTCACATTATTTTTTAATAAAAAAAATTATATACTGCTATGTCATTAAATAAATATCAAAGCAGTCAACAGCAGTAAAACTGTACAATAAAAGCAACATTTAAAAGTTAAAAACAGACATCAGTTCACCATTGTGGAAGGGTGTGTTCTTAGTTGCTGGTACACGCCTGACAGAATAGAAATATTTTCAGCAGGTGGTTAAAAGTTGGCACAGAACTTGTTCTGCCTGTCACCATCTTTACCCAAGGGAAATACAATAAATGATTTTTCTCCTGGGGATGTGGCCTCTCAAATGAGAATGTAGAATATTTCCAAGATTTCTATTTGTTTATTTATTTTCTAAAGGAAGTGCAACAGGGGATTAAAATGATTTCATTTTGCACATGGAGGGATGCATTTCAAAGCACGTTTTGCAAAAACAAAAACAAAACTGACTTCAAATAATCTGCAAGAAAAACTCTGAACATGCCTTGTCAGAATGAACTAGTCGACATTAGGCAGTGTTGCACAATGACAGGGATGAGTGATGGCAGATGAGGTGAATTAATACAGTCTTCCCCAACCTGGTGTCCTCCAGATGTTTTGGACAATTCCCAGCAGCTCCTGCCAACATAGCCGATTCTCAGGGTTTTTGAGAATTGTAGTCAGAAACATCAGGAGGGCACCAAGTTGAGAAGGGCTGACTTAAAATATGCCTTGGCATACCAAAACTGGCCTGAGCCTTTAGATTGTCCTCTCTGAAGCCCTTCTTTGGGTTCTTCCAGAAGTGAAGGAAGCCACAAGCTGTGGTTGCATAGGGCTCAATGCTGATTCATGACATTTTCCTCCCCAATTCATTTTTATTTAAAAAAGGCCAAAAGTATTCAAGCCCTGTGCTCCAAGGTAGGTCAACCCACTGTTTCAATTACCCACAGAATGCTCCCAACATTGCATGATTTCAGGGCATGATGCGAAATGAAAATAGCAGTTTAGTTGTCTAGAAATGCAGAGAGCATTGGTCAGAACACCATTTCTGCTGTCCACTCCTGCCACATAAATTTTCTAGGACTCATCAGCAGAAGGGGATTTCCACCAGAGTGTATTTTCCCCAGGGCCTTCTCAAGCTGAGAACCAGCCCTTGCTTGACCCCTTCCTCCACATATTATTTAAATTTATATTGTAAACTCATTGGGACAGGGATCTTTCACCACTGCTTTGGCTCTTAATTGTAAAGAAAATGGAAACCCTATACAAAGGGATTGTGCCACACAAATAAATAAATAGTCTATCATGGTTTTTACACATGGAAGTAAAAGGTATTTCGGCTTGGCTTTCTAAGGCAAACTTTACCTGAGCTCTATCATTTCTGCTGTAGTTTGTTGGTTACGGAAGAAGAATGGGGGGAAATGCTATTTTCCTTCCACTAGTATTCCTCTCATTCTTGTGCGTGTGTGTGTGTGTGCGCGCGTACACACACACACACACACACACACACACAGGCTTGATGGGAAAGGCAGACTCAGTGGTTTGCAATGTGGCATTCCCCCCCCCTCTTGCTAAGCAGACCAGAGACCTGACATTTGATGTTGTTTGTTTGAAATGATAAACTTAATCATGAGTGAAATGTTAGGAAGTGACAGGGCTGGACGTGGTAAGGTCACTTCACATTTGAGCCAAGTACAACACAGCTTTCCCTTTAATTGCACTGCCAGGCTTTGCCGTCTGGAGAACCTAGGCATTTTGCAAGTAGGGAACTGAATCTGTCTTTGCGATAATTAAACCATGGACCTCTGTAAAGACTGCCAAATCTGCCATATGGTAGTTTTATGACCGAGACTGCTGTTATCTCTGGAGAAAGCAAACGTTCCTAATCTCATTTTAGTTATCTGTGATCAGAACCCATCTTTCCAGAGGGCAAAATGCAGGCTTTCCAAATTGTCACATGATCTTCTAAAGCAATGGCATATTACTCACTGTTGTGGATTAATACAATAAAGCAAAACAAAAGTGTAGAACAACAAACAACAACAACACTGCCCATTGCCGGAGCACACCATGGTCTGACGTGCTCATACCTCATACCATGAAGAAGGCCTGAGACTCCTCTTTACTCAGTGAAGAATCCATTGGTGAAAACTTAGGTGGGGTTACAGTCTGCCACAATCTAGCTACCTACCTGGCACTATAGAAATCAGGGACAGCCAACACAGTGCCCTTCAGATATTGATAGACTACAATTTCCATTATCCCTGACAGTGCTGGATTTGGGATGGTGCGGGTGGTTCCGCCGCATGGGGTACCAAGCCAAGGGGGTGCAATCCATAATTGAGATAATAATAATTGAGAAGATCCATAATTATAATTGAGAAGATCCATAATTGAGAAGATTTATTTGGGGGCACCAAATTTTGTCCCCATGCAGGGTGTCATATTACGAAAGATTACCAAAGTCCACCCCTGTTTTTGACCATCCCCGGACAATTGGGCTGGGGCTGATAGGAATTGTGGTTCAACATTTGGATGGCTGAACCAAGGCTATCCTTGATGCAAGTGCAGAACTCAGCTCCCTCTTCAGGTACAGAAGGGAAGGGGGATGCAAATGACCAAGCCCCTGATTTGGTCAGGCATGGTGTAAATCTATCACTCACTCTTCAGATTTATGAATTTTAGCCCCATCCTGTAATGCAGTGCTGGATGACCTGTGGCGCTCCAGGTTTTATTGGATTACAGCTCTCATCAGCCATGACCATCAGCCATGCTGGCTGAGACTGATGATTAGTTGGAATCTTACAACATCCAGAGGGCCACAATGCTGTAATGCAGGCATCCCCAACCTTCGGCCCTCCAGATGTTTTGGACTACAATTCCCATCATCCCTGACCACTGGTCCTGTTAGCTAGGGATCATGGGAGTTGTAGGCCAAAACATCTGGAGGGCAGCAGGTTGGGGTGCCTGCTATAATACGTTTGAGAGTTCCAGTAGAACCTACTTATCATAGAAATGCAGGTTATTGCACAGGGTTGCATTCTATCAGGGCTAATCTTTCAGTGCTGCATTTCAGCAGTGGTGGATCCAAATTGGGTGGAACTAGAATCAAGGAAGGGACGCGGGTGGCACTGTGGCTTAATCCACAGAGCCTAGGACTTGCCGATCAGAAGGTCGGCGGTTCAAATCCCCGCAATGGGGTGAGCTCCCGTTGCTTGGTCCCTGCTCCTGCCAACCTAGCAGTTCGAAAGCACATCAAAGTGCAAGTAGATGAATAGGTACCGCTCTGGCCGGAAGCTCTGGTTCGCCAGAAAGCGGCTTAGTCATGCTGGCCACATGACTCAGAAGCTGTACACCGGCTCCCTCGGCCAATAAAGCGAGATGAGCACTGCAATCCCAGAGTCGGTCACGACTGGACCTAATGGTCAGGGGTCCCTTTACCTTTACCTAGAATCAAGGCAGGTGAGGCTAACTCCTTTCTCTCTTTTGTCTACTACGTTCTCTTTGTTTTTGTGCTACTCCTTTCTCTCTCTCTTTCTGCTACCCATTTTCTCCCCTTCCTTGTCTCCCCCACATGAAATTACTCTGAGGGCCTTGTGAAATTGGCCCAAGGGCCACATGTGGCTCTATGGGCATAGGTTGCCCCCCCCCCGGCTGTATATCTTTAGATTAACTTCCTACATTATCATTTCCTTACAAGTTTCGGTCCTGAGCACTGAT
This sequence comes from Podarcis raffonei, assembly GCF_027172205.1. Lineage (NCBI taxonomy): Eukaryota > Metazoa > Chordata > Lepidosauria > Squamata > Lacertidae > Podarcis > Podarcis raffonei. Next base: position 82,670,678 of record NC_070607.1, read on the forward strand.
TCTAAACAGGTTTGGGGGCTGATATTCAGATGAAGTCCCATGTAACTCGTAAGTTCCCTGGGAAACCCATGACCTTCATCGTATTTATGTGGCACACAGCTACTGTTTATCAGGATATTTCAGGTCTGTGAATCTCTCTCTCTCTCTCTCTCACTTTCTTTTTTTAAACAGCAAAATTCTAGTTATATAAACTAGATAATGCAGTCTGCTATAAATCACCCGGGTTGTCCCTTGATATTTTGAAAACTGATGAGGCTGCCGATTCTTGCTTCTTACTTTGTATGCAAATGATGAATTATAGATGGGGAAATAGGAAAAAGAAGGTTTTTACTCATTTACTGGATTGAAAGGGACTGGATTAGTGAGTGAACACTAGTACCCTTGGACTATTTATTGTGACATTGCTCAGAAATATTCAAACTCCCAAAGCCTTCAAATCACCGGGGACATTGTTAGCCTTCTTCAGGAATTATTAACATGTACAGAAATGTATGAGCCTCACTTTATAATAATTAATCAGGAGCTGTTGATTAATAAAGCTCATTTTTTTTCATCCCGATGATTCAGGGTATTATCCAAAGGACAGTGTCCTTGTCATATTGATTAAGAAACTAGACTTTGCAGGGAAAGAAAGTGCACAAATAGCTGTGCCTCATCCCTCCTTTCAGTCTCCCCCACCTCCCATCCTGCCACCTCCCCAATAAAATAAATATTGAATGAGAATATTAACTCGTTAACCTTGACAACAATTTGTAATTTTCATAAGGGGGTAAAAAACTCGCATATTCAGCAAATAAATCGCTGTGGGGATTTCTGGGAAACAAATTGGAGGGAATGAAGAATGCTGCCATATGAATTCTGTCATTTTTATGGGCCGCCGTGATTAATTTGTTTGTTTAGGTCCCTCAATTAAGGCCACAAATACAGTAATGTGTCAGGAGCAAACTAACTGGAACTGCTAGTGTGGGGTGACTTCTAAGGTCACTGAATGCTTAGGTTGTCCTCCTACAGTTCTAAGTCCAAACCTACATTTCCCATTCTGCTCAAAGTCACTTGACTTCTGTCTCTCCTCCCTACAAAGATTGTTTCAGGCTCCTCGTGGTGATGAGCACATCAAAGAGATAGTCAAAGACATGCTGGGGTTCCAGTTGTTGGAAACCACAGGAGGAGAAAGTGTTCTTGTGGTCAAATCCTGCTTATGTGTTTCCCACAGTACGTTTCCGAGCACAATTCAAAGTGTTGGTGCTGACCTTTAAAGCCCTGAATGGCTTCGGTCCAGTATACCTGAAGGAGCATCTCCACCCCCATCATTCTGCCCAGACACTGAGGTCCAGCACCAAGGGCCTTCTGGCGGTTCCCTCACTGTGAGAAGCCAAGTTACAGGGAACCAGGTAGAGGGCCTTCTTGGTAGTGGCACCCGCCCTGTGGAACACCCTCCCACCAGATGTCAAAGAGAAAAACAACTACCAAACTTTTAGATGACATCTGAAGGCAGCCCTGTTTAGGGAAGCTTTTAATGTCTGAGGCATTATTGTATTTTAATATTGTGTTGGAGTCCGCCCAGAGTGTCTGGGGAAGCCCAGCCAGATGGGCGGGGTATATTATTATTATTATTGTTGTTGTTGTTGTTGTTGTTGTTGTTGTTGTTGTTGTTGTTGTTATTATTATTATCTGATTGTCCACTGTGAGAACAGGATACTGGACTAGATGGGCTATTGCCCAGATTCAGCAGGCTTTGTTTATGTTCTTATATTCCTATTTCATTCTTCACTCTCTGCAACAACTTGATTTGATTCGTATTGCTGCTCTCATCATCTTTACAAGACTGTGTCATTATCTGACCTCATTCTAAACAGGACGGCCGCTGAACAGTAGTTAGTTTAGTTAGGAGGTCTAACTTTCTTCTGCTCAGACTAGTTGAGTATGTGGAAACGGTTTGGATTGTAGTTCATGGCTCAGGGTACAATATGAAGCACGCAAGGCTTCCATCTTGCTGAACCCACGTTGGCTCAGGATGGATAATTTTCAAAAGTTTAGCATTCTGAATTTTCAGTGTGGCTCTATCATAAATATAAGCTCTAGGCACCTAGAACTCTGGAGACTTTGCTCAAATCCTTAGCCCCACCTCTAGCGATACAGTGTGACAACTCTAAACCAACTGCCCACTTTTAATGGAACATTCCTGTCTTCAAATTTGTATTGAATTAGGGAGCCACTACAAATGCATCCGGTTTGTTATGCACGCCATCAGGTTTGCATGCTGCCCTTGTCTGCTTAGACACATTATCACCTATACGAGAAAATGAAAGATGCAATGTGATTGCTTAAAATTAATTTTTTTAAAGTGTCTTTTTGAATGGTAGAAATTTGTATCTTGATGGAGAAGTGAAAGGAAAATTAAATAAAGTGTTTTTAATACTTTTGAGGAGCACGCGGGAACTGCCAAGTGAGTGACAGAAATGGAAAACAAAAGAAATATACAGATTTATAGCAGGGAAGGAAGCCTTGACTGCCGGAACGAAGCATGAGACCAGGATAAGATTGAAGATGCACTGTTCTCTGATGGGTTTGGCATTTTAAAGGATGCTTCTTACCTTCACTGATGCTGGTTGGTCCAGTATCTTTTCACTTGGATATTTCTCACACAGTGGAACCAAAGCAGCTACGAAGACTCTGGTGCATATTTGCCCTGATCTACTGGCAGTGTACCATCTAGTCTTCACCAAAGTTGTTGAGAAAGGATTTGTGGACCCCACAGCAACTATGATGCCTGCCCCTCTCTCTCACACACATATGCTTTGGGAACTGACCACCAGTTCTCCCAGGGGCAGTTCAAGAAATGGGTCACTCAAGAGCACACAAACTAATCTTCTTCTGGACTCTTCATTCTTGCAATCTTACAGCCCATAGTTTCCAGGTATGGCAGGAAGGTCCCTCCCCGACTCCCTGAGGTATTGGTGAAATGTCCCCATAGCCTCCCTTTTCATGGGACACACATTGTCATGCCATTTAAGATTATTTTGCAAATTTCCCCTCCTTGTCCGCAGCTTCCATGCCCCTTTCAGCCACCCCAGCAATTCTTCCTGGTGTTATTTGCTTCAGACAGAAATTATTCTGCCTCCAACTCTCTTAGAGACCCTAGGATCTATCGGTCAACATTATGGGGATAATGCTCATGCATCCAGATCTGGCGTGCTGATTTCTAGCTGAGGTCCATAAGGCCCGAGGAGGTTTTTGAATTGATGGTGTTTTCAAACTTTTGTATGTAACACTTACAGGAAGTTATTAAAATCAGGCAACAGGGGACAGGCTCAAAGATGCAGTCATTCATCTGTGTTGTGTTACGCGGGGTGAGGCCATCAAGAGCCCCTGTTAAAGCCTTTGTTTTTCCAAGTGTTAATAGCAAACATTTTTTTATTATTACTTTATTCAGGTCTGCAATCCTATTACTGGTGGCACCGGAACATAATCAAGTACTACCTGCAGGATAAGTCAAAAGATTAAATTAAGCTGGGATTTAAATCCCCACTAAACATGGGATCAAGGAAATATTACATTTTTTGTTTTTGTTGGAGCGCATTCTCAGATACTGATTTTTCTCCCCTTTTAAAGGCTTAATACAATATTTGCTTTGACCATTTGGCATGTTAAATAAAATGGGAGAGGGGGAGAAACAAGAGCAATTCTTGCTAATCGTTATTCAGTAACTGGTCTCTTCCCTGGTGTTCTTGAGTCTGTTGAAATCCTAGGCCATTGTTCTGACCCCCTGAGCACTGTCCGTTACCTTTGCTTGGTCTGATATTTTATGCTGCATCTTCTAAGAGTCTAATAACTTTGTGAAATGCTTGTTCTCCCTGCCAAGTTGGCAAAGGATGCCTCATTTATCGAAACACCATTTCAGAGAGGAAAGAGCGCTGGGGAGGAAGGGAATTCCTTAGAGTTGAGGTTAGGGAGGAGTAGCAATCATGGCAGAAGCAAAAACTTTCTAGTTCCATTTAGAGATTTTAAGTTCACACTGTGCTTTGAGAGCAAGAGTCGGTTGCAATAAGTGCATATGTATGCGTGTCAGAGAGAGTTGTTCCTAGTTTTTCACTTCGGTGAGATTTGAGGTGTGACTGTATCTCAATGGTTAAACACATGTTTTTCATGCAGTAGGTATCTGGTTCAGATCACTGGCATTTCCAGTTAAGAGGACTGGGTTAGAGTTGCTAGGAGAAACCTCAATCTGAGACCACAGAGAGCTGCTCTCCTTCAGAGTAGATAGACAATACAATCTCTCTCCTCCTCCTCCTCCTCCTCCTCCTCCTCCCAGTTTCAGTCCCTCTCACAGCTACATTTTGTCATTTTCCAACCAGCCTTCCAAGATGACATTTACTTCACCCAACAGCCCATTCAGCCCCTCTAACCTTTTTTTCACAACAGGTTTCTACTGAACATGGGTGGGGAACACCTTTATGAAACCCTACTGACTAACACTGGCCCCCCAAAACATTTAAAATAATGACAATAACTTACAAATGTGTTACACCACTATTAAACCAGAATACACATGAGACATCCCCATTGACCTAACACAGCAAACCATTTACTGAAAGATGCAGTACAAAACTGGGAAATCTCACTGAAAAGAACACCTCTGCAAAGTGCACGGAAGGAAAATTGATCCCACCTGTAAATTTGCCAGTCTCTGGACAAATGTTTAACTCATTCAGACAAAGCCATTTCATATCCTTTTTACCTCAAATCCAGTATGGAATATCATCAAGCTTAATTCTGCTAGACCTCTAAGTTTCAAATACGTCAGATGCAGCTGATTCACCCTTAACATAGGACAACATCTATGGCCCAATGATTTACCTGTAAATCAATTTTGGTTTGCATTTTGTACTCACCTGTTTTCTTGAAGAGGGCCCTCTGAGTGCCTCATGCTTTGATGTTGCCTTTCTTCCAACAGTTTGGTTCAGGTTTTTTTTTAAAAAAATCATCACATTTTACTGCATTTGCTGCCTTAAATAATGCCACTGGATGGTGAGGCATATTTCCCTATAGCTTGAACAGGAAATACTGCAAATACAGAAGCAAGATTTCCAAGGTGAATCTGGAGAAGATTTTAAGGGCAATCACCCTAGTATGGCTGGCTACGTATGCTTTGATTTGGGATTGCAGTGAGTAAAGGCCAGAAAATCACCAGCCATCCAGTATATTTAATCCCCAGGAAACTCTAATTTTTCAGGATTTATATCCCCTAATATTCCCTAAATGTCCATTCTAGACTTCAGTTTGCTTATTTATTCCACCACTCCTGCATAGATTCTGATTATTTTTATATAGTGATTCACTCTAAATGTGCATACTTTGGATTGCCTTATTTATCTTTTCCAAAAGAAGGAGAGAAACGAAGCACAGCAAGCACTGATGGTGAAATTGGAAGGTTCTGTGCAGATAAGATTTCATAGGAATAAATTGATTTGTTTTGCTCACCTCCCCTCAATTATTAATATTATTATTATTATAATTTTAGGGGGAGCTCGTTCACAAACTAGCAATTGGACAAGACAGCAGGTGGGCAAAAGTAAACATAACATTAATTTTGAAATGTGAAACTTAGCCAGCATGACGCCCCCTTTTCTTCCCCCCTCCCTGTTCCTGGCACTTACCTCTAGCAAATTCAAGCTAAGAGGCATTTTTCATAGGAAGTTATTTAAAAGGGCAGTCATGTTGAATCCGGATTCCATCACAGGAGCTGACTTGGGTAAATGTCACTCTTGTTATCCAAAATGGGAGCCTGCATTTGTGGAAGGCTTTTTATTACATAGGACACAAATGGGGTTGCCCACCCATCATCCACAATGTATCATTCTCCACTATCCTGGGATGTTTCTGTGCTACAGCTTTTTTTCCCTTCTTCTAAGTTGTTAAATAAAGAAATTAACTCTATTTGAACACAGAAGCATAATTTCCCCCAGTTGGCTAATATGAACGCTGCATTTCTGTGAATACAGTCAGTAGCTGGTGCACTTTGCTGTAGCAATAAGGTCAATTTTTAAATTAGATATTGTAATAACTTGTAAACAGACACTAATATCTGATATTTACTTCCGATAAGCATTCCGTAATAGCAATGCACACATTGCCATTTGAGACATTTACTGGATGTTTAAATAACACTGAAAAACAGGGGTGCTTTATATTACTGGATTTGTCCATAGAGTGATGTGTGCAGGTTTTTATTTTCGCTCTGCTTGGGATCTTGAGATGTATCTGATGTATATAAGGCTGCCCTTAAAGATTTCATTTAATGCAGAAGGCACCACCCTGATTTCATAGCATTCACAGCTTTTTCCCTGAGTGATTTTTTTCACTTTCCCATACCGCATTTATTCTTAACGAAGCTTTACCTTTTTATTGTTTTACTGGCGATGGCATGGCAGTGATTGTGAATCCAAATGGTGGAGTGGAATTTAGAGCTGTATGATTAACCCTTTATTGCAGATGGCAGGTCTGGGGGCTGAGAGACCTGCCAAGTGAGACTTCCCAGTTTCATAGGTTCCTTCTCTTAACCACAAGACTAATGGTTCTAAGCTATGTTCTCAAGGCACATAAGGCTACCACCTTGCTGAAGCTAAGCAGGTTTGGGTCAGTGCCCAGGTGGTAGGTCTCCTGAACCACAAGAATGCCACCTTGTGCTCCATGATTCTCTTGAGACATTCTGTAGCCCAAATACCAACCACCCATGCCCAAGAAGGAGGTATTGGCAAGCTCAGAAGGTGTAGGGGAAGGGCTGTAGCTCAGACTTAGAGCATCTGCCATGCATATGGAAGTCCCAAATTCAAACCCTGGCATCTCCAGGTAGGGTTGGGAGAGACTCCTGCTTGACACACTAGAGAGCTACTGCCTGTAAGGTGTAGACAGTACTGAGCAAGATGGATCAATGGCCTGAACTCAGTGTAACTCGCCTTCCTGTGCTTATTTGTTGAACCCCTAGGTTTTCATATTTACATATGCAAAAAAAAGACACACACACCACAACACAACACACACACACACACAGCTGGGTGAGTGAGCCCAGCGAGAACTGTATATTGATTAACTACAGCGGTACCTCGGGTTAAGTACTTAATTCGTTCCAGAGGTCTGTTCTTAACCTGAAACTGTTCGTAACCTGAAGCACCACTTTAGCTAATGGGGCCTCCTGCTGCTGCCGTGCCACCGGAGCACAATTTCTGTTCTCATCCTGAAGCAAAGTTCTTAACCCGAGGTAATATTTCTGGGTTAGCGGAGTCTGTAACCTCAAGCGTATGTAACCTGAAGCGTATGTAACCCGAGGTACCACTGTATTGGCGTAAAAACAAAATAGGTGGAGGTTCAAGAGGAGAATTCAGTGGACCAGTGGCGGACCTACATTTGGGGGGCCCTGAAGCTGGAACTGTTATGGGGCCCCTTTCACAATCAGCAACAAAGTCTGGGTAACCACTGTTCTCTTCTTCAATGTGGTTGTTCCACAACAGATCACTGACGACACCTTTACAACATCTGTGCTGCTGACTCTCAAACTCTGGGATTGTTGAAATATATACAAAGAAAAATCAATTTGAGGCATGCGACTCAATTCAGGTCTGCTAGACGCAAAATTTTGATGCAGTATGGGCTAAAGTTACGTCTTGGGTCCCTCTAGGATTAGGGACCCTGAAGTTTAAGCTTCATTAGTGTCATAGTAGATCTGCCCCTGCACTGGACTGACTGGAACAATCAGTAAAAACACTCTGCACTTTTGTAGTGCCTGTTATTAATTACCCCCATTAATTAGCCCTGATTGTGATTTCAAAACAACCACAGAGACAATCACAAAATCAAGTTGGTTTCCTTTCCTTTCTTTTCCTTTCCCCGGAAGAAGAAAAAACAACCAAGTGAAACTAACAAGCTCACATGCTCTGAAGTTGTAAACAATAATTTCTCCCAGTACAATAGGAAGATTCCGGGACGATCAGCCATGATTAAGTCTTTGACAAGCTGACATTTTTGCAACAAGCATCTTGCCAGAATTTATTAGCATATTGGGCCTAACAAACTTTCCTTTGCTTGATGGTTGTCCTGGCTCAGCAGTTCTTTCTGCAGTTTGATGAGGGGAATGTTTTCTACCGTGTCATGCATGGAAGTACCCAGAGCAATAATTAGACTAATATTGTAAACCATAAAGGAATAAATGGAATACAGTAATGTGCAGATATTATTAAATAGAAATAGGAAACCTAAATAATTAATTCTTAAAATCACCTAGAGAAGACTATAGCTTTAGCATGCCTTATGCACATGGTCACGGAAATTAGATTAACTTGACAAGCCTATCTCAAATGGAACAGGGTTCCTTCACTGCCTTTATTTAATAGACCTTGAATGGGTTATAAAGCACTGTTTTATTACAGCATCCTCAAAATTTGAGTGAAAGGGGATTTTAAATCCAGACCCCACAGAGGGGTTTGCAGATCACATATTTGCAGGGTGTGTAATAAATAAGAACAAGAGCTGCTTCAAAACACAATTGACTAGTCTCCACTCTTTTCCATAACGGCTCATAGAATATACCTTGTGCTAGATTGGTATTAATTTATTTGATACCTTCCTCTTCTTCACTATATCGCATGGGCAGAGTGGCATACAGGAATTCAATAAAAGTTTTTTGTTTGTTTGTTTGTTTTACAAAATATAAAAGAAGTCACTAAGGCTGCAATCCTAAAATATGTAAGTCCCTGGGGAGCAGGACAAAAGATGATTGAAGCACCTTATTGGGAACTGAAGCATGTTATCAGCTGATTATTGGTGCTTGCAAAGGCAAAGGGCTTGCAAGCACTGGCAGTCAGCTGATTGGTGCTGCCTGCAAAGCCCTGTGCCATTGCAGGTGGTGTCAATCAGGTGATTGGTGCTTACAGAGCACTGTGTCTTTGCCTGCATGGTTTGATTTCAAACTGCAGAGGAAAAGTAAGTGGTTGGCAGTTGAATGATGTCAGGTGATTGGTAATGGGCAGCCCAATCCATCTGTCAAAGTTGGCCCACCAGAGGAGGAGGAAGAAAGGATCTGTGTTATGTACTAAGCTTGGATCCTAGAACAATAGCCAAGTAGGATCCTAGAATGCAACAACTGATTGGCTTGCAGGAAAAGACCAATCAAGCTCCAGGAGGAAGTTAATCAGCCTATTAGGCTGGTAGGAGCGTAGAATGCAACAACTGATTGGCCTGCAGGAATAGACCAATCAGGCTCCACGAGGGAAGCAGAATCAGCCAATCAGACGGGACTCATGGTGTAAATAATGTATTTAAAACCTGAGGTTTGGGGGGCAATTCAATCACTGTTTTACAAGCTGTAATAAAGAGCATGAAATCACTACAGGACTCCGAATATATTTCAATCTGCATCACCCACCAGATCAAATTCTCCACCCTACCTTATACTATCCCCTGGCAACAGGGCAGATGTGTGGGTGGAGGAACACTCTTCCCCCCCCCTGCCCATTTTCAGGCTGTTGTTTTTTTTTTGTTTTTAGATTTAGTGACTGGCAAATACCTACCAGGATTGGTGGCTTCACGTTCTTCAGATCCAAGCCATTTCCCAGAATGTCCCAGGAGCGACCTCAACACACCCCAACCAATTTCAGATCCCCGACATTGGTCAGGTCAGGGTATATCAGAAGTGCCAACTGTGTTGGAGAGGGAGGCTCTGGCATTGGGCCTCCTTCACATGGGAGCTCTGTTTCAAACACTTCTGACCCATGACACGGGTGCCCAGGGGGATCAAAGGGGGGATCAGACCCCATCATATCCAGTAACATTATTGGGGGTGCCCTAGGTTCTAAATCTGGGTTCCAGAGCTGAGTTAGAAATAATCAAACTATTGTACAAATGAGTAGGATGAGTGCGACACACCTACACACTGCAGCCAACACACTAGCATATCGCAACACACCGTTTGGAAAGCTCTGGACTGTTCTGCATGGTTTTAGAGGAAACCCCCATTTCCCCTGCTTAATAGCCCCAGTGCAGAGAATGACACACAAGACCTGCAGCAACCAGTTAGCGCTGCTGCAACCAACATACTCGATGCCATTTGATTAGATCACATTGGTCATTGATCTTGAAGGGTGGTGGTAGTGGGGCGACTTCTGACTCCAGATTCCCTAAAATCTCTGTCAGGTAGTGTAAAGGGAATTGGGGGTTGCTTGTGCGTAAAGGGTGCTGCAGCTCTAGGCAACGTTGCCTGGCTAAACCTTTCCCTGGCTGGACAGCCCTTTCTCCATGGCTGTGTCAGTCGCTGGCAGAATCCGTCAGTGGGCGTTTTCTGAACTTCTTCCAACATAAAAATTCTTTGACCCCAAGTCTCCTCCTAGCCTCTCTGCGCGGAAGTCTCCTGCGCAGAGTGGGTGTGCCCAACGGAGGTCCTGGGCTCTCCCCGCTGCTCTCTGTGGAAGAGTCTCGGAGCCCTCTCTCCGCAGTCTCCCCTTGCTTCCTGGTGTCCCTCCTATTTCCTTCCTCAAAGGAAGCTTGCTCTCTCTCCCTGCTGGTCCCTTCTCCTGCATCGTTAGGGAGCCTTACCTCCACTCTAGGCTCCGATGGCAGTTCCCTGACAGGTAGCCTTGACACTCCTCCATGCAATTGGTACACCCACAGTTGACAAAACTCAGCATCTATTCAACACTGTGCATGTAGCTTCTGACCCAGTGTGAAGGAGGATGGAAGTAGTCGCTGAGTACAGAAGTTCAGTCCAGGACAGCAACTTCAATAGCCTTTTGCCGATACAGATAGGTCCTTGTGCAGCAGAGGGAATACATACAGGTTGCAAAAGCCTGCTTTTCTACTTGCAGTGCCTTCCCCAACGCAGGCAAATGAATTAACCCCCACTGTCTCTTCCGGTTTCTCCCCCTCCCTCTTTTTTTTTTATATATATAGCTTTGGAAAGGGTATTATTGTTGTATTTTAAATAAGGCCCGCTCCGATTCGCGGTGACTGAATTTATTCAGTCTATAAATAAATTATGTACACATGATAAATTATTCATTATATGCAAAATTAGATTTACAGTTATTAATAATAATAACAATAATTATTGCACGCACTATCCATCCTGCTATGATATTGCTTGCCCTCCAAAATTTCAAATTCCACAGACAGTTCAAGAATGATATTCCGAGGTCAAGGCTGCAATCTTTGCATTGTAACTTGTGCAATCTGAGCTAATGTAGCTAAAATAAAACCAAAAGAAGAGCATGATGGATCAGGCTGGTGACCCATCTAGTCCAGCATCCTGTTCTCACAGTGGCCATTCAGAGACCTATGGAAAGCTCAAAAGTAGGTCATGAGTGCAATGACACTCTGAAATAAGCACCACTGGATTTTCATTTTGTGTCCCATGTATATTTTGGAGGCACATAGCATAAACAGTACTCTACTATGCTGTTCCTTAGGCCACATCCAGACAACCTTTTATTGAGCATGCATCCTGATATTTTTTCAGGGAGGCATGTCAACATCAGCTATTTACTGAACACTCGTTCTGGTCTGTGGGCAGGTTAGATGACGTTGTGTCAATGCAACTGTTGTCTTACACTTCGCGTGGATTTCCCCAGCACTGTTCTTATCACAAAAGTCAGATCTCTGGGGAAGTGGACAAACCACACCCACACTCCCAACTATAACAGCGCAACCTGAATTTGCCAGTATGTAACTCTTACCCACAAATGGCAACAGCCTGGCAGCATCCTTAGAACGCCAAATAGAAGAAAACAGCCCTCCACATTGAATGGAAAGTGGTACAGGTGGAACTTGGGGCGATAACATTTTTAATGGACTGTTTTGGGAGGTGAAAGCAGAGGAGAGAGACGTTGCTGTAATCCACAGGGAGACGCAGAAATAAGAAACAGAGAATTGACAGCAGGGATGGCAATAACAAATGAAACTAGCTTAGAAACAAAACTGTCAAGAAAGATGGAAGGAGACTCAAATTTGCCTAATGAAGCAGTAGATTTTCCAAAGGCGGAGAAAGTTAGACCCCAAAGAGATGAGAAACCTTTTGTAGTTTCCCACCTTCTCCTTCTCTCTCTTTTTTTCATTAGGTTGACATTTCTGAGGCCAGTAAATATTGTGTTATATCTCTCTCCTCCTCATTGTCTTCTGTCACCTAAGTAACACCTCTTTTACTGCTGCCAAAATGGCTACTCGGCTGCTGGGTCAGACCAATTATTTCTTAAATGGTTTGTATTCACCTACACTTCAAATGTGTGGCTTTGAGACACAAAATAACAGCACCTCATTCTCAGTCTCAGTTCCCAAGATCCATTATGCTAGCAACACATCCGTCTGCTCAATTAAAGACCCAATGACTACAAAGCAACTGTATATCATTTGTATTACCTTTCTGCGACAGACACTTTATTCACAAATATCTGACTCCAAAAGGCCCTTTTCTGCTTAGCTCGGTGCTTTATCCCAGCTTGCATTTAATTCCTGCCCACCCCCCTTAAAGTCAACAATATGCTTGAAGCAGAGATTTCCATGCCTTGCATATATCTACATTTGAGACGCTTTATTTATTTATTTCGCGGGAGTGTTCCTTTTTCTCTTCCTTCTTCCTTTACAGCCCCTTCATTCAACCTTATTTGTCAGATGCCTTCTTTCTAATGTCAGGAAGGTCCTTGAAATATGAGGTCTTGAGAGTGTTTAAGTATCTTTTCCAATGGTTCTGTGTTGGATTCAGCATATCTTATAAGGATGAAATGTTACCCAATATACCGAAGAAATATAGCTTAATGTGGCAAAGACCCTAGAAGCACTTTGAAGGAAAAAGCTTTTATTTAAAGAGGACAAAAATTATATCCGGATCTGAGCCCAGACTTGATGGTCTGGGGACCTCTGAATACCAATCTGCAGCAATAATATCCGATGGTGCAGGTGCCCTTAAATTGCCCCTTTTGTCTGGTGTGGATGTTGTTTATTTATTTGTTTATTTGCAGGGTGGGGGAGAGTAAGCTATGTCGGGTCCTCCATCATGGAGGGCACGTGTTGCAATGAGATCACTAGAAACTGCCTCCATGTTGTGGGGCGGGACAGTTTGGATGGCCACAACACCCCATTGGTTGCCCCTCTGTTGCTGGGGCAGAAATTTGGTCAGCTGGGTTGGCTATTGGCTGCTGAGGGGCTACTTAAGCTACTGCATGTTGCTGGAGAGTTTCACTTTCTTGCGATGTGCAGCGGATCACCCGCCCTCCTCTCCCTATATTTAGGGTTGTTCTTATGGCCTTGCTATGCCTGTCTAGGGGTCGTCTGCTTTTGGAGCAGGGGCCCGGTAGGAATTTTGCCATTTGGTTGATTGGCTGGTGTCACTTGGTTTTTGCCTACCGTGTAGCAAATCGTCACGACTTTGTAAGGTTGGCGGTGAGGCATTTGGTTCAATGTTTTGGGGAGGGGACATGGTTGGCTGTGCCTGCCTCTCCATTGCTGCTGCTAATGTATTCCGTTAAAGGAATCCAGGGGCTCGCCTTGCTTTTGTCCAAACCCTGTCAAGGGGCTAGGGCCACGTCAGAGCCCCTGGGAGCATCTGGGGTGAGCTGTGAGATCGAAGGAGTTCTCGCTCTCCCAGAATGCTTTCCCTTACTGACATATGATGGTGCCCAGTGTCAGTCCTGTTCCTGCCACCGTGCAGGTTCAGGTAGTCTGGAACCAATGCCTAAGCAACCACTCACATGCTGTAATCAATAAAGTTGTGGCCAAAATTTAATGCCAAAAACCTTAAACTAAAATCTGTGTCTATTGTGTCTTCATTTGGGGGTGGTTTTGGGGTCTTCACACACAATCATGCCTGCAGCTAAGCAAACTGCTTTCACTATTGCCCCTGTAGAGGATCTAACTGTATCAAAATATACCCTATACCACTTTGAGATGACTGCATAGTGGCACTGTAATCACTTGACTGTTGCTCCAAACAAAAAAGTGAGCCCTGCAATTTTCTGGTGAAATGAGTCCAAGCCGTCCAGGGAATGTTTATTGATGGCAGCCAATAATAATAAAAATGACGACAACAACCAACAATAAACAATAAAATGGATCCAAAAAAATTGCCTAGGTAAGGGCAGCATAACACAGATTTAAAACACAGCTAAAAGTGTGAATGAATAGAAAAAGTTTTTTCGTATGAATGAAAATACCATACAGAAGGTGTGAGGGGAGCCTCTCAGGGGAGTCTAGGTGCCAGTCCCAAAAAGGCCCACTACCTACCTCACTTCGCTTGGTGGGGGAACCCACAGAAGGGTCTCCAAAGAAATCTTAAGGTCAGGATGGGCAGATGTTTCCGCTGAACTTTGTAAAGGTGGCCTGAAATTTCATAGCACTGTCAGATAAAAATTAACAGCACTACACCAATTTCCTTAGGATATTCTAAGCAGGCCAATACATTTTGGGGGAAATTAAAAAAGAGGGGGAAGATGTCCTGGATTTTAAAACACACATGAACCCAATTGCAATGAATTAACCAGTAATCCACACTAAATTTCTGAGTTTTGAGCTATAGGGAAAGCTTCAGGTTTTAGCTAGACTGCTTCCGCCGATACAATTAATTCTTAGCACAGAAAATGAATGTGAAGTTGAAAAAAAGAAAGAAGATATTTTAGAAATAATCTTATAGTGGGAAGAAACAATGGAACTGCGCAGACAGATTAAGGCTTAATGTCACAACAGCTTAGGGTATGAACAGAATGTGCCCTTGCATGATTCTGTTTAACAAGTGACATCCAACAGGGGAGGCGAGAACTATAGGGCGTTGTGACATGAAAAATGTGAATTTGCTGTTTGAGTATTTACTTGAGCTCACAACTAGCAGGAAATGAGGCATGAAATGCATTGTCAAACATACAGAGTTCCAAATATAATGCATTATTTTAAACTGAGTGTTGCTTTTAGGGGATTCTAGCAAGGCTCTTATCCAGAGTCAACTGCGGATGATTGTGGATACATGTGCAAATGGCCAGCACAACCATTTCTGCTTACTTTATCAGCTATCCCAGCTGAAGCTGTTTATAGCTTCAGTAAGAATGTAAATCGGGTCCTCCCTTAAAGAGGGCACGTGTTGCGGTGAGACCTGGCAACCAAACCCTGTGTTGTGGGTGGGTAAGATTGGATAGCCACAACACCCAATTGGTAGGTCCCTTGATGCAGGGTTTAATCAGGCCAATGGGACGCAGGCTAAACAGATCAAGGGATCTATATATACACCCATGCACGTGACCCAGAGCTTCCTCTTTCAGTGCGTGCATCGGAACACCCACCCACCTCTCTCTACTTTTAGGACTTGTGCGCTTGACCTTGCTATGCCGCCGTGTGTTGTCTGTTGTTGGGACAGAGGCACGGCAGGAATTTTCCCCACTTGGCTGATTGGATGTTGCCATTTGGGTTTTGCTTGCCGCGTAGCAAATTATCACAACTTGTAAGGTTGCGGATAGGCTCTGGTTCAGGTGATAGGGATGGGAGAGCGGTCTTGCCATCCCTATGTGAAGGGTATTCTGTTAAAGGAATCCAGAGACTTGATGGTTTGGTCAACCCCTGTGAGGGGGTTGTGCCCCTGTCTGAGTCCAGGGGGACATTTGTGTGGCAGAGATAGCCTGTTTCCGGCTTTCCGCTTATCCAGGTGTTCACCCTAGGCTGACCTATGCTGGTGCCCTGGGTGAGCGCTACCTGCAACGGTGCAGGGAGCTAGTCGAACCAGAGCCTATGCAACCACACATTTGCTGTCATCAGTAAAGTTGTGGCCTAAAGTCTGCCAAAAATAAAACCAAAATTTGAGTCTTGTCTGAATTTATTTAAGGGGGAGGTTTAAAGGTCTGAAAACACAATAACTAATGATGATGATGATGATGATGATGATGATGATGATGATGATATCCAACTATACAGTTCCACTAGCTGCACAATGGAAATCTCCTGCCCTCTCCTCTCCCTGTACGCCCCCTGTGCACCCCATAAATCTTCTCCAAAGGGTTACCAGTCATGCAAGTGGTGTGTGGGAAGAGGGAAAGGTTGGGGAAGTTCCATAGGTCAGCTCCCTCCATGCACCCTCCCATCAGATGTCAAGGAAATAAACAACTGTCTGACTTTTAGAAGACACCTGAAGGCAGCCTTTTAATGTCTGATGAACTGCAGCAGAACTGAAACAGCAATGATGATCACAAATACAGTATGGAATGGAAATAGCTGCATTCCTCCATCCCTACCATGATATAATATTCCTTCCACAATATAATGTGCAAGTCCATACCAACAAATGAGTTTTAGGACAAAACAGAAAGGGTCTATTTTATGAGCCCGTAGTATGTCTGCATATCTGTTCTAAACCATTTATTATAATTCTTTTTTGAATATTATTTTGTCTGCAAATAGTTGCAGACACAGTCTGTAAACCGCACTGTGATCCTTGAATGAAAGGTGGCATAGAAATTTAATAAAAATAAAAATATTCCAAGTATAAACAACACAAAAAGCACTTTTTAGAAAACCTTGAGTAGTTTTCTTCTAATAACTTCCTCAGCAAGATTACTATCTGCATATAAGTTACAAAGATGTCGATCAGGTTCTTCCCGCCATTTCATTATTTATTTGTAAGGAGACTAAAACTGTAAGTGCTTCTGACGTTGGTCACCTGCTCTCAAATCCAGGCAGATTTGTACAAATCCTTCCACCTCTTATGTTCAAATCACAGCTACAATGGCAGCAACCTTCATTTTCAGCCTGCTTGTGTTATTTCAGCTGGCAAAGCCTGCACACAAAAAAATTAATAATAGCTTTCCCATCTGCAAATAAAAGTATGGCACTTTAAATTTTTGGCAGCAAACTGGCATTTTGTCATTTAATCATTTCACATCATTACACTGCAATATGCAATGTAATGATATGACACTCCTAGATGACAAACATTGGGTACCTCCTGTACTGGAAGGAATAATGTAATAGGAAGGAAATTATATACTTAAGGCTGCCAGAGTTTCACTCCCACAAGTTAGGATTAGGATATTGTCTGTGAGCAGCTGCAAGGAGAAAAAAAGGAGAACCTCACCTACAGATGCCCTAGATAACCCTTGAAGTGGTGATGGCCTTTGAATCTGGGCACTCAAGGCATGCCCACCTGATCATAGAAGGCTGCTGTTACAGATAGGTAGCCGTGTTGGTCTGCCATAGTCAAAAC
Organism: Podarcis raffonei; assembly: GCF_027172205.1. NCBI lineage: Eukaryota > Metazoa > Chordata > Lepidosauria > Squamata > Lacertidae > Podarcis > Podarcis raffonei. The sequence continues at coordinate 82,687,893 of NC_070607.1, forward strand.
AAAAACAAAAAATTTCTTTCCAGTAGCACCTTAAAGACCAACTAAGTTAGTTCTTGGTATGAGCTTTCGTGTGCATGCACACTTCTTCAGATACACTGAAACAGAAGTTGCCAGATCCTTCTATATAGTGAGAAGGTGGGGAGGGGTATTACTCAGAAGGGTGGTGGGAATGGGTGATTGGCAGATAGCTGTGATGAGCCTGTTGACGACTCTTAACGACTGCAATAGGTCTTACAGGAAAAAGCAAGGGGTGAGAAGGTGAAAAATGGCTTTGTCATGTATAATGAGATAAAAATCCAATGTCTTTGTTCAGACCAGGTCTCTCCATGGTTTTAAGTTTGGTAATGAGTTGCAATTCTTGCTGCGTCTTATAGCACAATTCCCAGGGAGCACACGGCGTGGCTGTATTCCTGCACAAATTGTGACCCTGGCTAAACATTTGAGGCATTCCCATTTTCGGTGTTTGTAGTGAGATGGCTGCAGTGCAAAGGAGAAGATACTTCCTTTTGCCTCAAACACAGCTGATTCCCAGCACAGTGTCTTGCCAAATGCAAGGTGGTTCTTTTAAAATGAGATTCAGTAGTAATACGAAACACAAGTGAGTGAGAAGATTAAAATTGTTATTCTAAACAGCAAGCAATATATATACATACAAAGCAAGCAAGCACCTCTATCTGCCACTTGGAAGCTCTCAAGAAGAGGTGAAGTGACTCCCCAGGTAGCCTCAGGTTTCACGGACCCACGGCCATCAGTCCGTGCATGAGCTTCTCTCGAACCCTGCCCAAAACCATCCAATTTAAAGATAGCTAGATAGCAATAATTGACTGCCAATTATTATTTTGTACCATTTTATTGCTGTTTTATGTTTTATTTTATATATTTGTTGTACATTGACATGTTATGAGATGGTGGTATATAAATACTTATACATGGAACCAATATATCAGGAGCAGTGAATTTTTTCAGTCTTAACTATACATATTAAGATGGAGCCCATCTTAATTAAACTCCCCGGCAGAAGATGTTTCTGATGAAATAATCTACTATATATTTACAGTGTTTGTTGGAACTTGAGGAGAGTATCAGGAGACTCCAAACCCTGAAGGGAATTGCTCTTTAAATATTGGTTTAGATAATTTTAACATATTCCCTCGCTCTCATTTTTTAAAAAAACAACAACAACACTATCAAGTGATTGGGGAGTTTGTTAAATCCACATTCCAAAGAAACACATAGGTTAAACGGAAATGTTGACATATTTGAAGTTACACAGCATCCTCCTCAGTGTGTCAGTCTATAGACTACTAGAAGATTCTGGAAGCTTCCCACGAGCTTTATCAAACAGGGAAAATTGCAGGTGGTATGGTGTTTGTTTACCATGAGGAGTTATCCCAGAACAAAGCTGCTTTTTCTATTCACAAAAGTATGGCTCAATTAAATTTCCACTGGTCAAATCAGTGGTGCTATCAAGAATATGTTTGTAGAAAACAACCCTTATGAACACATTTCTGAAGTGACAAAGGTTTTCCGGCTGCCATTGAGAGAGAAGGGGAACCCACAGGCCACCTGTTAATGACTTCTGTATTATTCTGAGGGAATAAATAAGTAACAGGAAATGGAGTCTTCCCAGGGGGTAAGGAATAACTCAGGAGGATTTGAAGCAGAGCATCTCACAGGAATGCTTCACACATGAGATTCAAATCTGTTTCTCCCACCTCCAAATTTCTTTTTCTTTTTTCATTTTCTGTGTCTGCAATGGGAATCTAAAGCCTGTATTGGTTAGAATCATTCTGTCTGTGTACCTCTCATCCATCTATCTATCTATCTATCTATCTATCATCTATCTATCTATCTATCTATCTATCTATCTATCTATCATCTATCTATCTATCATCTATCTATCTATCTATCTATCTATCATCTATCTATCTATCATCTATCTATCTATCTATATCTATCATCTATCTATCTATCTATATCTATCATCTATCTATCTATATCTATCTATCTATCATCTATCTATCTATCATCTATCTATCTATCCATCTATCTATCATTTATTTATTTATTTATTTATTTGTCTGTCTGTCTGTCTGTCTATCTAAACACTCAGATAAATACCACCGTTATTTATCTAAATTTCAGAGTGTTAAAGGAGCACCATACCGTTTCCACAATGGAAATTTATTATGTGTTTGTCTGTTTTGTTTATTTTAGACAGTTTACATTAGCATTTCTAAGCAGTACAGATAAAAAAATAAACCACACAGAATAAAACAATGAAAAGTCATCATAAAACCGAACACTACTTTAAAATGCTTGCTACGGTAAAGAAGTTCTGGTCATGTTCAGCCTGTCAAGTCTCAATTGAGAGGGTGTTGCACAGGCTTGGGCCCACATTACAGAATGCAGCAACAATATTGCATGTTGCTGTTCATTTTACATAAGACACATTGCGTTGCATTGCATGCAGATTGCTAATGGAATCCCAAAACAGATTTCCCCATAGTGCTTGGATGTTTTCCGCAATGAAACCTGTGGAGGAGTCATATTAAGCAGGCAAGGGTGCTTTAGGTGCAAATGTGTCTGAATCTGCTGTAAATGATCAACCTAAATGCTTTGAAATGTGATCTGAGGGGAAGCATGATTAAGGCAGCCAGACTTTCTGCAAGTTCAGGCAAAAGTGAGAAAGAGCCCTATGCAGGTACAATGGTTCAGTTAGCCTTGATTTTGAAGGCAAGATCAGGGCTTTAAAATTCCCAGGGTCAAATCTCCATTCAGCTATGAAGTTTGCAGGTCATTGTGCCTGCATGTATTTAAAACAAACAGCTGCAGGTTACCAGAATTGAAGACACTCTAATTCACCCAAATGTTTGGATGGAAAAGGGGGTCATGTTGCCCAATGGTTACCATGGATGTGGCATTTTATTATGGAGATTGGCCATCTGCCTTAAAAAAAAAAGATAGAGTTTTATGTATTTTAACCCTTGATTTGATGTTTGAGCATGTTATGCTGTGCCTCACCCTGCACTCCTTTCTGAGGAAAGGCAGTGCATAAATATAATAAAATACAATAATAAATAAACATTGCCCCAGTGACTGGAACCCAGGTATTCCCTATTGCTCTTTAAGGAATTTGCTTCCAGGAACAGAAAGAAGAGTAATCAATAAAGTGGTACCTCGGAAGTTGAAAGGAATCCGTTCAGGAAGTCCGCCCAACTTCCAAAATGTTTGGAAACCAAGGTGCGGCTTCTGATTGGCTGCAGGAAGCTTCCAAAGAACGTTCGCAAACACGTTCCAAAGAACGTTCGGAACACTCACTTCTGGGTTTGTGACATTCGGGAGCCAAAACATTCAACTTGCAAGGCGTTTAGGATCCAAGTTACGACTGTATTTAAGAGCCCATTTCAAGAAATTCATGAGCAAGCTTGAGACACATACCAGTGGCACATCTAGAATGTTTAGCCTCACAGATTTCTATGGAAGATTTGAGGAGAAGGTCCATAGCTCAGTGACAGAGCACCTCCTTTGTTTGCAGAAGGTCCCAGGTTCAATCCCCAGCATCTCCAGGTAAGGCTAGAAGAAACTCCTGTCTAAAACCCTGGAGAGGTGCTGCCAGTCAGTGTAGACAACACTGATGGTCTGAGTGAGTATAAGGCAGCTTCCTCTATTCCTAAGCAAGTGCATAACTGTGGGGATCAAATGGACTTTTAAAAACACTTTAACTTTGTCTTCTGCTTTTTATTAACAGAAAACACAACGCACCAGAACAGCTCAAGGACTAGTCATTTTCAACTCCATATATACTCGAGTATAAGCTGACCCAAATATAAGCCGAGGCACCTAATTTTAGCACAAAAAACTGGGAAAACTTTTTGACTCGAGTATAAGCCAGTTCACTACACCACAAACCTGGTAGTGGGGGCAGCGGCAGAGGAAGAACAAGCAGCCCAAAGGGGCTGCTTTCCGGCTGCTCATTCCTCCTCCTCCGCCGACAGTGGCAAAGGTGGAGGAGGAGGAGGAGGAAGGAGCAGCCTGAAAGGACCCTCACTCCGAAGGGGGCGTTTAAAAAAGTTAGCTTATACTCAAGTATATACGGTACTTTTTATCAGCATTGGTTATTTTTAAATTGTTTTCACTCTGAATTGGCCACCAAATATTCTTTCTTATTTCTCTAAAAACAAACCTACAGGGTTTATATTTGTACAGTTCCACAAATATTCCTTTCACTTAATTCAGTGCAATGCCCTGCTTTTTTGTAGGCAAGAAATATAATAATAATAATAATAATAATAATAATAATAATAATAATAATTTATTTATTTATACCTCGCCCATCTAGCTGGGCTTCCCCAGCCACTCTGGGCGGCTTCCAAAAAAATATTAAAATACTGTAATACATCAAACATATAAATATAAATTTATATATACTGTATTTTTCGCTCTATAACACGCACCTGACCATAACACGCACGTAGTTTTTAGAGGAGGAAAATCCGTAGGCATGCCACCCGTAGGCATTCCCTCCGTAACACACACAGACATTTCCCCTTACTTTCTAGGAGGAAAAAAGTGAGTGTTATGGTGCAAAAAATACGGTACTTAATATAAAGTAGCTTTCTAGTATATATACTTAATATAAAGTAGCTTTCCAGGTATACACAGAAATGAGAACTCACACTTTACATTATGGGTGCCCTTTGCGGGATCACACGTGGTGCTACAGGAGGCGACAATAGCCAGGCAGTTGGCTCTGGAGAGTCACCTTCCCTTTGTTTAATATTTCTTGTTTGCAGGTTAACTTTTTCTTCCTGTTTAGCAGGTGCTGCTTCGGTCTTTGACTGGTTACTGTTGAAGGACCGGGAAGAAATTTTCCTGCATTGGCAGGTTTTGTCTTCCCCATAGCAATTTGTCACAACTTTGGCGGTTATGGCCTTGGGTGGAATCCTTTAGTCTTTTCTTCCCTATATGGCGGGGTGTGTGTGAAGTGGTGACTCACCCCCCTGTGGCAGCGATTCCAGGGTCCCCTCTTGAAGGGGTTATATATATGGGTGTCACTGGCCATACACTGAAAGGTCATCAGTGAACTACCCTGTGTGAGGGGAGATGGGCTGGGCTGCCTGCTACACTTACGTCTCGCAGAGCACCCCCATATCCTGTTTACCCTGATGAGCCCCAGTTCCCCCCAGCTGCGGGGCTGGGAGGGATACACGCCCAAGGCCTAGGCCAAGGTCTTCCTACATTTGGAAGTTTAATAAAGTTGTGGCCTAATTTTAATTCCATATAACGTTGTCAGAGTCTTTATTCCTTCCTTATGAGCCCTGGGGGCTGGGGCTGTCGTCGCATGGTCACACAATCAAGTGCTGCGACCGCTCCCTTTCCACCTATGTAGAGAGCCCTACTGGGTACAAGAAATCATTATTCTCTTTTTTTTCCCCTTCTCCATCAGCTACTGCATGGAATAAGTGTTCAATCTACCCAGCCATTACTGCCAATGGGAGGGCTGTTTATTCCTCCCGTACATAGACCCAAAGGCCCGACTTTACCGCAAGACAATGCTTGTAAGCTACTCATGCTCCAAAGTAAATGAAAATGTTCAGAGAGGGCCAGAAAAATGCAAGGGTTTTCATAAGTAACAAAAATGAAAGCTGACTGGCAAGAGTCATGTTGGATCAGCCTTGGCTAGAATTTCCACTGTAGTGGAGGGAAAATATGTGAAAACCCTCCCTCTGACTAATCAAACCTTACATATTTTCCCCAGCCAGGCTTACTTATTTATTTATTTTATTGCAAGTGTGGAGCAGAAGCTACAAGGAGTGCCAGTTTATCTGGAGCTACTTCGTTAGCATGGCTGAAAATAAATTTTAAGAAGTCACATTCAGTAAATCTTGGGAAATTTGCTCCTTCAAGGCGACTAAAATCTGCCTCCCATCCGCATTCGTGGCAGGAACACCCAGCGCAATTCCCTCCAATTTGATATCAATAATCCCACGTAGAAAAGAAATCACAACTCTTAACTATTATTTGAGCTGACATCCACCTTTTAACTTTAAGCTGCGTTCTTTAAACATTTCTAAACTTTTCCTCTTCTTTCCCAATGCCTTGATATGAATTTGCCTGTCATCCTCGGCTGTACACAAAGCGAGACGCAGACATTGAGCACAAAGATATCAGGAAGTGGTTTTCCTAGCAACAGTAATCATCGGAGAGATCCCTGAACATCCTTCCTATTCATGCTGCATTTTGTGTTTTGAATAGCACTGACAGGTGAAGTGGATTCATAGTATTTAATATATATATATATATATATATATATATATATATATATATATATATATATATGAGAGAATGAGATTGGTACTGCACAAAAGCAGAAATATCCACACTGTTCGTGAACAAATGATTTCAGTGTGCGTTTCTCCCCTGCCCGCCCCCAATAATGTTCCAGATCATTCACTAAGACGCAATGCCAAAGGCAAACACTCTAATTTATCCACTAAATAAATAATCTAACTGATGTGGTGGAAGAGATTAGATGGTGTGTGTGTGTGTGTCCCTCATTTCAATTTGATCTGTCTTTCTCTTTCTTTATTGGAATGTGTGTTCAAGGAGGTCCAAGATATATGGAGGGAAGGAGCCACTTTTGAAAATGGCCATGGCTTAGTGTTAGAGGATGTGCTTTGATACAGAAGGTCTCAGGCTTGATCCCTGGAATATCCATGTAGTGCTGGGAAAGAGTCGTGTTCCTTTCAGTACCGTTGACCACAGTATCCTCGCAGTGGTCTAAACCACTGAGCCTCTTGGGCTTGCCGATTGTAGGGTTGGCAATTCGAATTCACATGATGGGGTGAGCTCCTGCTCTTTTGTCTCAGCTCTTGCCAACCCAGCAGTTTGAAAGCATAACTGTGCAAGTAGATAAATAGGTACCGCCGTGGTGGGAAGGTAAATGATATCTCCGTGTTCTCTGGCTTCCATCCTGTTGTGCCAGAAACGGTTTAGTCATGCCAGCCACATGACCTGGAAAAGCAGTCTGCAGACAAATGCCAGCTCCCTCGGCCTGAAAGCGGAGATGAGCGCTGCACCCCATAGTCGAATTTGACTGGATTTAACCGTCCAGGGTCCTTTACCTTCTGGATTATCTGTGAGCTGGGGCTTGCTGGCACTGTGATGCAGGGCTTCTGCTTCTACCTCTGGGATTGGGTTCTGAGAATAGTATTGCATGATTGTACATCTGCCACCTGGGGTGCCTCAGAGCACTATTCTATCCCCAATGCTGTTTAATATCTATGAAACCACTAGGCACAATCATAAGAAGATTTTGGGCATGGTATCATCCCCATGAGGGATGAGGTGGTGCTGTGGTCTAAACCACTGTGCCTCTTGGGCTTGCCGATCAGAAGGCCAGCAGTTCGAATCCCCGTGACGGGGTGAGCTCCCGTTGCTCGGTCCCAGCTCCTGCCAACCTAGCAGTTCTAAAGCACACCCAAAAAGTGCAAGTAGGTACTGCTCCGGCGGGAAGGTAAACCTTTATCATCCCCATGATACCCAGCTCTATTTCTTGGCTACGTCTGAATCAAAAGAAGCTGTGGTGTCTGGATGCAGCGGGTCAGTCCTGCTTTAAACGGAAGGACAATTATAAATACCGAACCTTCAGACAGGAGAGTAGAGATTGCAAACACTGGTAGACTTTAGCAGAATAGTTCTATGTATGTGTTTAAATCACTGCTTTTTGTTGTTGCTGATTCTTAGCAAATGTATTTATCTGGTCTCAGAGCTACTTGGTAGCTTAAGGTGGTTAGGCCGAAACATGATACTCTATAGGGTTTTAATCTAGTATAAGATTATCTCATAAATGTGGAAAGTGTTGCTGTTCCCAGGGTGATGCATGTGCTAAACTAGCAACATTTACTCTTTTGTCTTTCGCTTCTGGAAAGCAAAGTTGAAGTTCTATAGAATTAATAAGCCTTGGTTATAGGAAGCTCCCAGTGGGCAATGACTTGGAAGTTAGAAACGATAAAGTCTCCATCGGTTTGAATCAGCCAGTTTAGACATGCTGAAGCAAATATAAGTTGGAGCAATCTTCTTGGTTGTGCTGAATATATGATGGTCATAATCATGTTCTTTGGTCCTCCGTAGTCCTTCTGTCTCCTTCCCTTATGTCATAATATCCCATATATTGCAGGTTGGGTTAGATGACCCTTGGGGTCCCACCCAACTCTACAATTCTATTATTCTATATCCCTGTTAGGGGTGGGGAAAATTTTAGTTCACATTTAAAGGTGAGCCTACTTAAACCACACTTTCTGAAACAATACACAAACTAATTCACGCTTTTTGAAATGAAGTGAACCTAAACACAGTCGTCCTTCACAGAATCGTAAAACTGGAGAGTTGAAAGGGACCTTGAAGGGCATCCATTCCATTTGCTGCCAATGTAGGAATCTCAACGAAAGCATCCTTCAAAAGTTGCACTTCTCTGAATTTTGCGAGGCAATTATCAAGGCAAGGGATGTATACAAGAATGCATTACCAGAATAAAATGTACATAGAAATGCATACATTAGTGAGAATAATGTATAATAATGTATTATATTAGGGGAAATAGTTTGGGCAAAGTGTAATTAGGCAAAATTGCATGTACAAATATGCATATTGGGAGAAATTTGCAGTAAAATTTTCAGGCATAATAATAATAATAATAATAATAATAATAATAATAATAATACTATGCAAAGTTATATGGAAATGTGGGGACGTTGGTGGCGCTGTGGGTTAAACCACAGAGCCTAGGACTTGCCGATCAGAAGGTCGGTGGTTCGAATCCCTACAACGGGGTGAGTTCCCGTTGCTCGGTCCCTGCTCTTGCCAACCTAGCAGTTCAAAAGCACGTCAAAGTGCAAGTAGATAAATAGGTACCACTCTGGCAGGAAGGTAAACAGCGTTTCCGTGCGCTGCTCTGGTTCACCAGAAGCGGCTTAGTCATGCTGGCCACATGACCTGGAAGCTGTACGCCGGCTCCCTCAGCCAATAAAGTGAGATGAGCGCCGCAACCCCAGAGTCGGTCACGACTGGACCTAATGGTCAGGGGTCCCTTTACCTTTACCTATATGGAAATGTGGCATGCCCTCCCTACAGATGTCTTGGAGATAAAGAACTACATAGCTTCTAGAAGACATCTGAAGGCAGCCCTGTATTGGGAAGTTTTTAATGTTTGGTGGGCAGGGTATAAATAAAATTGTTGTTGTTGTTGTACAAATGAGAAACAGAGAAAACCAAACTGTCAGATTCACCCACCGCTAATCCCTATGTGTGATTTTTGTCATTCCAGCTCTTCCACCTGCTGCCATCTGAAGAATGCCTAGTTCTTTAAATGACTTCCTCCTTCTGCCTGGCTCCCCTCTGTGCCTGAAACTTCTTCCCAGAGCATCTATATGATGCCACCTGTCAGTCTCTCTCTTGCCCTTGAAATCATTTCCCCAATTCCCTTTGTAACCACTTAATACTCATCTCCTGCTGAAAGTAAGTACTTTCCTAACACAATTGTTCAGACATTACACTGAACACAGATGCAAACTGTGTACGAGTGTTTGTCTGGAAGAGTGCATACGTGTTTGTGCAAAAGAGTGTACACATGCTGACTTCTTCAACTAGTATGTACACAAATACATAGACTCTACATCCACTGAATGCAATGTGTGAAGACCCCTATTCTTTACCTTCATCCACATCTTCCTTGCCTCCCACTGCTACACGAATGAGCATCTTTTATCTTTGTCAAGGGCCACATAATTTGTCAGGGTTGGGATGTTGACATATTGGTTTAATGAGGAATGAGTGGGGCATAGAGTCAAATGTGGGCAGAGCCATTGAACTTTTCTTTCTTTCTGCCATCCCTTTCTCTTTCTCTTTCTCTTTCTCTCCCTCCCTCCCTCCCTCTTTCTCCCCACCCAGGAGGCTGCAGGAGGAAGGGGAAATTGCATTTGGATATCTTGCTGATGGTTAGACAAGGATTATGTGTGGTCTTCCTAGGTTCACTGGTGCAACTTATAGAACTACCTGGTGCAACTTGTAGAAGCTTGGCCCCTGAGGCAATTTGAGCTGGCCAATAGCTGAAATAAATGTGGTTCTAGATATTCTCCATCAAATACCCTTTTGTGAAATTTGGCATAGAATAGTCATTTGCCCGTCTCTGAATATTTGATACATATTCACTGATATTGGCAATTGCCATCCAATGCTATTTGATTCCAATATTTGACACTTAAATTTTGCATTTGACATTCAATATTTGATATTTGAAACTTGATATTTGACAGTATTTGACAACTAGGTTGTAGTGGCATATTACTGCTTTGCAGGATTTGATGGATGGCATACAATGACACTTGATCTTTTGACAGTATCAGGCAGCTGGAAGTTTATGAGACTTGATATTGAACAAGTGTCATAACAAAGACAATCAAGAGATGCCAACAATTATTATTTTTTAAGTAGGAAGTTCAGACTTTTTAAAAATAAAAATCACATTCTAAATATTAACTGCTAGTTTGAAGGGTGGAAGAAGAAATTTCCACTTCAAGAGCAGGATTCCTATATAGCTGATTAGTACTGAATGGAAAGAAAACTCTTCATAAGAACCCCAGGAGGCAACATTTAAATTACAATGTCAACTTCGAGCTTTATTTAGAATCTAAATTTTAGATTGAGAAATTCACACCATTCTATACAAAAGCTGAACAGACTGAAAACACAAGCTGCCCTAATCTCTTATAAAGATTCTCCTGCTGACAAAACAGGGATCTTTTCTGCAAAAAGATGTCAGAAAGCATCATGTGGGATGCTATAGTACCAGTACTCTTGCTGCCATGTTCCTGCAGCTAATACTATCCACCACCCCTTTTTTTGGCATTGTCCTTTTCTTGGCATTGTCACAGTTGTTAGGTCTCCTGAGACGTGTTCCTAACCCACCAAGGAAGAAATATTTGCCAACCTCTTCATGCCTGTCCTATACAGGATCTATAGGAAAGAGAAACACATCTTTGCTGTAGGCCCCAGTGCAGAAAACATTGCTGCAAACTGTGGAAACAGCGTCCACAGGGGGAGTAGAAAGGAAGGGTGGCTCGTGAGGGTAGGAAGAGACAATGGCGTCCACCTGCCAGTGGTGGCGCTGCACTAATCAGGATGGGGGTGGAGGGTCAAGGCTTTAGCGGGATTGGCCAAGCTCCGTGATGGCAACTCCTCTGACTGCAACACCTCCTTGCCCATCCCTGTCCTAATGGATGCAGTGCTGCTGGAAGGATTCCACTCCCCTGCCTCTTCACTCCCTTTAAGGGCCACTCAAGAGAGAAGGCTCAAATGATGCACATCTTGATGCACATGCAATGGTATGTTCATCAGTAAAACATGTTCAGGTTTTGGAAATGCCTGTGATTATGATGGCTGGTTTATGGAGTTAGGAGTGAACTATGGCGCTGCGGGTTAAACCATAGAGCCTAGGACTGCCGATCAGAAGGTCGGCGGTTCGAATACCCGCAACGGGGTGAGCTCCCGTTCCTCGGTCCCTGCTCCTGCCAACCTAGCAGTTCGAAAGCACGTCAAAGTGCAAGTAGATAAATAGGTACCGCTCTGGTGGGAAGGTAAACGGCGTTTCCATGCGCTGCTCTGGTTCGCCAGAAGCGACTTAGTCATACTGGCTCCATGACCCGGAAGCTGCACGCCAGCTCCCTTGGCCAATAAAGCAAGATGAGCACCACAACCCCAGAGTCGGTCACGACTGGACCTAATGGTCAGGGGTCCCTTTACCTTTATATACTGTAGAGCCATGAGGTGTGAGTCTGTTCACACACATACATATACACAACTACATAATGTTCTCTTTGTATGCAATGGAATGGTCCTCTAGATTACCAACTCCCACCATTTCCTTTAAATCAGTAGTGTGGGAGCCAGGGAATGTGTAGAATAAAGGAGAAGAAGTCGCTGCATTGTGGCACATTAGTCTGTATTTCTAATATACTTGTTTTTAACTAAAACATAGATTTCATTCTCATATTTGTCATTTGTGTTGAGGTTTTTGTTGTTAGCCACCTTGGGCATTTTTGTTTTGTTTTATGGAAAACTGGGATTGACTATAACAAATACATAGAACTGGGTCAAGGCAGTTTGGAACTTGCAATTTGCAACTGGCAAGGAAAGGTGTGGAGTGAATGGAGGGCTTGTCAGTCAACTGGAAGGCCAATGGGCTGTGTTCAGTTTGGTAGCGGCTCACAAATTCTGTAGGCCTGCCATAGTGCTTATCACAAAACTACCATGATGGATTACACACAAGCTGCGCTGTGTGATGCTTCCTGCAGTTAGAGCTGTTTCCTTCACTTTTCCTGCCTGAGACCCACTCGCCACCTCTGTGACACCTCAAGCCCTCCTTCCTTTGGCTCGTCATTAATCACCCCTCCATCCTTCCTCTTTTGAAGAGCTGCTCTGGTTTTCATTTCACATTTGTTTGTCCAATGAAGCTTGAAAGCCCTGTGTGGTACAGGAAAGCAGTTTTGTGCCTGTGTTGGGAAAGACGACATATAATTGAATCACATTAAGAATGGTCATTTAGGATGGGTCCATCGCATGGCACCCCAGAACTTTCAGCCAAGTTTGGACCAGTGAAATGGGCAGAGTGAAAGGCCTTGTGACCAGATCGCATGCTACAAAATATAAGGTCACCAATGTATTCAGTCTCTTCGGCCTGCTTTCTTCTGGGCCAAATGCGAGCAGCAGAGGCTGGTCCATTGGGGGGGGGATGGGCACTTTCATCTGTTTTCCTGTCTGCCTTCTTACTTACACCCACCCAGGAGATGGTCTACTTGTCAGCTTCCTCTGTATTAGTCTCAATGTTGCCATTGGAAAACTCAATGGGGGTAGGATGGGGACAAATCTAGAATTAATTTGCCGTATGTGTTAAATTGCCTGGAGCTCCCCAGTAAACCAGGGGGCTGCCAAAGTTCCACTAAGCCAGAGGTACAGCTGTGTGGATGTCCCACTGTGCCTTCTGCTTCCATAGAGGGTCTAGGGCCTCAGCAGAATTACCCACATGGCCACTGGAATAGCCTCTGGGGCATTCAAGGATCCATTGAATTCCATAAATGCAATGTGTTATACCTCTGAAGGCTACCTCTGAAGATGGTTCAGAAACGTCAGCTGGTGCACAATTCAGTGGCCAGGTTGCTAACCAGAGCAATACGGTTGAGCATATTACACCGATCCTGGCCCGACTGCACTGGCTACCAGTTAGTTTCTGGACCCAATTCAAAGTGCTGATTTTGACCTATAAAGCCTTAAACAGCTCAGGACTGCAATACCTCAAGGACCACCTCTTCCCATATGAAGCTACCCAGACCCTGAGATAATCTTCTGAGGCCCTCCTTTTCTGTGCCTCCTCCTGGTCTGTAGAATGCTCTCCCCAGGGAAGTTCTCCTAGAGCCTTCATTATACACCTTTAGGCACCAGGCAAAAATGTTCCTTTTTAACTAGGCCTTTGGTTGACCTGATCAACATCCCATACCTTTTAAAATGTGGCTGGTTTTTTTTGGGGGGGAGGGTATTATTGGGTTATTGCTTTTATTTTTATTTTATATACTGTGAGCTTTTTATGTGAACCGCCCTGAGACCTCTGGGTATAGGGCAGTATATAAATTCAATAAACATCAATAACATATCTGTGGGTGGACAACCTAAATAGGACCCCCATTCCTACAGGGGAAGATCGATGCACTCAGACCAAACTTCACCAGTCTGAATGTGACAACAGAGTAATTTCACCCTTAGCAGCCAGACCTCCCTCCTCCAACCGTGAGCCAAAGACACTATTTAGAGGCTAAGATGTGAAACAGTATTTAAATTGCAGAAATAAAAAAGCAGATTGAGTATATGACCTGCAAACTGAGACAGCCCCACAGAGAAGTTTTGCCATTTCCCCAGATTTACTCGCCAGGAACCGTAGAATGATGGTCCCTCCAGCAACACCTAGGTCTTCTACGTATATAGCAGAAACACATTTAGTGCTACTTACCCAGAGGGTGTCCCTGAGGAAAAGAAAGAAGCTGTCTCTCCGCCCTTACCCATTGCAAACCCATCAAAAACTCACATTGGTCAATTTCTGTCTACCTTCTAATTTTCCAGAGGATTCTTTGAATTTGGTCTGGCCTCTGTTGAATGTACCGGAGCATATCACAATCAGATTTGTCTGTTGACTGCCGCCTGCCTCCTCGTTGTTCATCAGTATTCTCCCTTCCCAAACCTGTCTCCCAGATTAGGCCTACTCAGTGCAGCGGCTGAATCTTTTAGCGTTCGCCATTCTCGGCCTCCTTGCATTAACACCCTGTAATGTCACTGCCTGAGTTATAAATCTTTTTCTTACTGAAGGTCAGCTTCAATCTTGTATGAAAATGAATGTCATAATTACTGCCACTCACTTAAAACAAGTCCTAGCTTTTTACAAAGACCTAGCTAACTTTTATCCCATCTATAACCTCCCTAGTATTTCAAGCATTTTGGCTGTCAGAGTGGTAAATGACTTCCCTCCCATTTACGCCACCACCCAGAATATATAATGGAAATGTCAACGAAAGCGCCCCCCCCTTCTCTCTCTCTCTCTCCGGGAGATGAAAAGCATCATGTGGTCATTTTGCTTCTGGTTCACTTTTTTAATGTTTCAACAGGACTCAAAATAAAAATCCACAATTAGTTTTTTTTTTAAAAAAATACAGTTCAGATCCACAGAGTGACGGGGCACCATCTCTGTGGGAACTCTGTACAGTCATACATCAGGTTACAGACGCTTCAGGTTGCGGTTTTTTGGGTTAAGGATGCACCAAAACCCGGAAGTACCAGAACGGGTTACTTCCGGGTTTTGGCAGTTGTGCATGAGCAGAAGAGCTAAATCACGCTTTGCACATGCGCAGAAGACCGAATCGCAACCCGCATGTGCACAGACGAAGTGCTGCAGGTTGTGAATGCTGTAGGTTGCGAACGTGCCTCCCGCACGGATCACATTCGTAACCCGAGCATCCACTGTACCTCAATCTAGCACTGGCTGTAGAGAATGCACAACTGAGCTGCAGTTTCCCATATGGACCTATTTATTTGTTGCATTTGCATATATCTCACCTTTTTCTCAAGGGAACTCTTGGTGGCATACATGGTTCTCCCTCTCCCTCATTTAATCCCCACAACAACCTTGGGAGGTAGGTTGGGTTGAGAGGCAATGACTGACCCAAGGTCACCCAGTGAGCTCCATGCCTGTGTAGGAATTTGAGTGCTGGTCTCCCAGGTCCTAGTCTGACACACCATGCAGTACTGTCTCCCATAGGAAAGAGAAAGTGAAATTTATAAAATCTGAAATTCTTATATTCCTGGAATCTGGGAGAAGTTTTACTGCTTTAAGTCATTCAGATACCATAATAGAAAAGATGATCCAAAAGTTGCAATCAGAACAAGATTGTTTTTATTTACTGGGGGGGGGGACACGATTTACATACCACAGTTCCTACCCACACTGGCCCCCAAGAGCAGCTTACAGAAATGAAAGACAATTAGCAAAAAGGTCACTGAATTACAGAAAGGAAATGAGAGACAGGCTCTGGTGTGGTATACTCAATAACAGTGTGATCCTGTAAATCTGCCCAGCGTTCAATGGGGCATACTCCCAGATAAGTTGGTGCAGGTTTGCAACCAAAGACTGCAATCTTATGCAGGCTCAGTGCAGCTCACTTGGATAGATCAGTCTTTTTCCAGGAGGTGTCAAGTTTGCATGTGTTCATTCATACACTTCTACACTGAACTGTGAGTTGTTTTTTAATCTACATGAAAATTAAGATGTGTGTTTAAATGTGTATTTTAATGTTTTTTTCTTACAAAATGTGCATTTCTAAATATATATTCTTTCTGAGCATGCCTTTCTTAAATGCCCTTTATCCCAAAATATGCATTGCAAAATTCAGAGGAGTGTGAAATCTTGAAGGATAACTGTGTTGAATCTGCACATTCAACTTGGAAGTGTAGATCAAGTCACTTGAAATTTGCAAAGAACAAATTCCTTAAGCATCCTTGCCCACTTCTGAGTAGGACATGTACAGAAGTAGATTGCACTGCTGTAGTACAAAAAAAACCCCAACCACCTGCTTAAATGAAGAGCAAACAGACTTACACAAACACAGAGTGAATTCTTCATAAGAGAGCACTGCACATTTGCCCTAAATGTCAATCTCATTGAAAGTGGTATTTTCATAATAAGAAGTGAACACCACAAAAAAATAATCCTGTAGCCCTAGTGTTAACAGGGCCCATCACTCCCAGTGTGAGCACACTCGCATATTGAGGTCCAGACAGTTTGCTGTTTTTCTGGACCACATATGTGGCAAGTAAAGAACAGCAACAGCTCAGAGGGGTTTTACAATGGCCATTCCTTTGCTTTCTTTTTTTGCAAGAGCTTTATAAAAACAACCCAACAAACTTGGGTTTTGGTTGAAGCCTTTTGTGGCTATTTAGATCATTGGGTTTAATCAATGTGACTTGTTTTGCCCCCCCCCTTTAAAAGACTCATTGTACACTGTTTCGAGCAAGTGGGAAACTGTTCTATATTTTTAACGAATTAACTGGGTGGTTTGTTCCACGATCTCGGTTCCAGAAAATCCAAGTGTGAATTCCAAAAAGCAAACCAGTGATCCCAGTGCTGCTTGCATCAAAGCATTGTTAACTGTGCCTCTATTTGGTTATGATGAACAAGGAATGCCTGTGTGTATGATGGGATAGTTGTTCTCTTGCTAAGCGGCAATAAAAATACAGAGCTCTCTCTGTGTGTGGCACACGTTTTATTTGGATATTCAAGAAATGAGCATTTCAATTGGGGTTTTGAAGTAAAAAAAAAAAGAGATGGGTTTTTGGAGAGAGAGGAAATTTGAATACAGCCATCTACGCGCTTTCATCCCAAGATGAATGGTAGATGGCTTCTATTATTCACATCCAGAGGAGACAGGCCTACCAAGAATGATTTGGCAAGTACTGAAGATAAATCATAACACAGATCGCTGCCGTCATGATCCCATTGTGAACGTGATTCTTTTCTTTAAAATCTGTGATGAACAAGTAGAAGATGAAATTGGGCAGGCGGGGTGGATGATAAAAGAAGCATGAGTCCCCCATGAAATCACCCACCACATCTCCTCTTTCACCTACTCTGACTGGAAGTCCTTTCAATAGTTCCTTTTACAAGAAGAAAACCTGGGTGCAGAATGCCACCAATTTTCACTGCATCCTGAAAACTTGAATCAATCCAATTCCAGGTAAACGAATATGGACCCAGAGGGTGGAAGCATGTTTTTATAAAGCAATTCAACATAATAAAGTTTGCCTTCAAGGAAGTTCCTGTAGCCATTTAAGGGAGAGTGGGGCCACTGCCAATTCCTGAGTAGGTGAGGGGAGAAATGTATATCCATGAGGATATATATCCACGAGGCCCTGTTTTTCTCCTTAAAACATAACCACCCTATCTATTTATATTGCAGATTCAGAACTGATTCACAACCAAAGCTATTACAGTGGCATACAATGAGGTAAAATGATGTAAAATACACAAGACACAGATTCAACCCCCTGCCCTTTGATAAAAAACCATCACTGCAGTTGTACAATTAATATTCCATAGAACGACTAGGTCAGATTCCAGGGAAAGCCTTCTTAGACAAAATTGTCTTCAGTAGCTGACAGGCTAAGCACCTGAGAAATTTCAGTCATAAATGATTCCAGAGGACTGGAATCTAGTCTTGGCAGCATGTGCCTCCAGAGTTTCAGACAGGTGTTGTTGTTGTTGTTGTTGTTAACTTATTTAATTATATCCTGCCTTTTTTCTCTGATGGGACTCAAGGTGGCTTACAGATAATAAGAACCACTAAAAACAAAACAAAAAATTCAATCATTTTTTTAAAAAAAATTAAACATCACTAGAATTAAAACAACATACATATATGAAATCTTTTAAAACCATACCAACAATTACAGTAAAAAAAAGCACAGTCCCAGCCCTTCAAAAGCCTGCTGGAACAAAATTTTACCCTCGTGAAAATTCACCGGCATTTTTTAAAGCACAAAATTATCCCAATAAACACATTTTTATGTGCAGTTGTGATACACATTTTTGCAAGGAAATTTCCCCAACGCAATGCATTTTTATGTGTTATTTTCACTAATATTTTCATGCATGCTCAGGCCTGGCCAATTACAAGGATTACAGATAGGCAAACCATTTCCCTCTCCATCTTTGGATTGGCTGCTGGCAAACACATGAGTGGGACTTGTTGGGTTATTGTTGCTTTATGAAAGCATGGTCTGGATTTGCTCACCAGCCCCACCTGCTGGGTTGGGAGTGAAATATAGCTAGGG
Source organism: Podarcis raffonei (assembly GCF_027172205.1). Lineage (NCBI taxonomy): Eukaryota > Metazoa > Chordata > Lepidosauria > Squamata > Lacertidae > Podarcis > Podarcis raffonei. Next base: position 82,706,319 of record NC_070607.1, read on the forward strand.
CTATGAGGCATTCTGACCTCAATATCACAAGCCTAGCAACCCTACTAAAATGAAACAGGAAGAGGCTGATAAGACTGTGTATTGCGTGCTAATCCCCAGCCTTTATTTGCCCCTTTCCAAATATCTGGTCTTCAGAGAAGGCCAGTACTGAAAATACCTGCATTTGAAATCTGTATCTCAAACACAATTTAAACTATCACTTGCATTGTGCATGAGAATCCCTTTCTCTTCTACTGTATTTGTTCTCAGGCTTGCCAACCAGCCAGAATTTTGTATGTATGCCAATTGTTCCAGCACAGCTCAAAGACATCATTGAGTTTCGTATCATTTGTATTTTGTTTTGGAAACAAATCAGGCAGTTATGTAAATACATTTGTAATCCATATTTGAAATAAAGTGTGTTTATAGTTTATTAGAGCGTTTTGTTTTGTTTTTGTAAAAAAAAATATGAATTACTAGAGGATATGCATTTCCTCAACTCTCCCTGTCTTGCTTGCTTCCACCATGGTCCCAGGTCCACTGTGGCTACTGCCTTGATTGAGTGGCTACTTACATATCGCCAAAAAAGAAGACTACAGTGGTATTTCCGGTTGCGCACAGGATCCGTTCCAGAGCTCCAGTCGGATCCCAAGGAATTCGCAACTGGAGGTGCCTGTTCTTCACATGCGTGCGGTGCGGAAGAGTGCTTCTGTGCATGCGCATGTGTCGGAACCCAGAAAAATACTCCCAGCTTTGCTGCGTTCGCATCCTGAAAGATACACAACCAGAGGTGTGCGTATCCAGAGGTACCACTGTATACAAATTTGCATAAAATGTACATATGCTGATTTCTTTGTATAGATGCAAATATAGAAATGATGACTCTAATTTAAAGAGAAATACAACCCATCTCACTATAGCGAAGAAGAATGGGACCAGGTGACCTGCTCAGTCTGCTGCCAGATGCCCGCTGTTCCTGGACCATCTCACAGCCCGTGTTCACCCTTCATATAACCCATCAAAAGAAGACTCCTTCAACTAGAGAACTGTCCTCTGTAAACTATGGAACATGGCCAGATTGGAATCTTCTCTAGGCCCGATCCTGCAAACCTTCTTACCTTGTTGTGGTCCTACACTGACTCAGCAAGATCATAAGCTACTGATGTTTTACATGTCCCTCTTCATACAAGTCTCATGTTTAGTCCGTAACATCTCCTGATCATACACTATATAGGGGAGCTTAGAATGGCCTCTGCCTGAGGACCAAGCCAAGTGTAACATTAAGCATGTAAATGAGGGCTTCATTTTCTTAACTAAATAGCAGTCGTGAAGGGTTGTTGAGGTCAGGACTGTGGCAAGAAGGAATTTAACCCTTTGCCCCCTCTTTGTTATGGTCCAGTCCCAACCATTTGCAAATTTGCCCTGGCAGGTAAGCTGTCAATAGCAAACAGGAGCTAGGAGGAGGCATCTGGGTCAGGGTCAGGGTCAGGACCACAGTGGAAGCCAATCTTCTCCCCTCTTGGCATGGCTCAGTCTAGTTCAAGGACTTTCACAGCTGCAAATTTGGAAACAAAAATCAAGTAGATGAGCATCAGTCACATACTTTCATTCCAAGCTTGGCCCTGAAACCAATAGACCAGCTGGACTCCATGGGCCAATAGTAGAGTGGGAGCAGCTTCCATAAGCTGACCTAGTAGTTATGCCGGCTGTTTGCTAGTCATGTCCCCAGCATGCAGCAGTGCAGACCCCAAGACGTCTTCAGGTTCAACTGCAGAAAACGTTTGCCACAAAGGCTGTCTTCCCAATGGACTCTGCCCCTCTCCTGCACCTTAGCTCCTTCCAGCATTTAAAGGCTTGGGCCCCATCTCTGCCATCGTAGCAGCAAGCTACAAAGATCTTTCTCAAGCCGAATTGCCAGCGCTGCCACTGTCAGAACTTCCTTCAGCAGAAAATGATTACTGTGTCCTGAAAATGTCAATCAGATACCAAAGATAAATGAAAGATGGAGAAATAAAATGTACCATTTATATTTTTTAAAAAAAGAAAACGAAAAAGCAAGGAGAGGAAACAGAGAGAAAGAGGAAAGCATTGGGGGGAATGTTTAGCAATCCTTTGAAACATTTCAGAGAAAATATGTCACTGAAAACAAATACACGCTCAGCTGTCCAACTTTAATTTTTCACTGATAAGCCCTCCTCTCCCCCACCCTTCCCCCCAAAGCATTTTCCAGCCGATGCAATAAATAAAAGAGCTAAATTCTCAACAGCATCCAATTTCCATTTCTTGTGACTAAGTGTTTCTGTAGCTGATATCAGCCCATACACCTCCCACTGCCCAGGTGGCTCTTGTGTCAGCAGAACTAAATGGGGATGGAGGCTGTCAGAGCCAAGGACAGGGTGCTCTCCTGATAGCTGGGAGAAGCACCGACTCCCCCAGCCAAGCCGCCATCCCTGGCTGCGCTCTCTGCCTGTTGAGTTTTCTGTTGTTTGGGTTTTAATTCACTTTGCTAAGATTGCTTTTCACTCACTTAAGTGACAGGTAGTTATTTGTTTGCAGGGTTCCATTTGACACTTTTTTGTTAGTGCAAAAACGCTAATAATAATAATTAGCGCTTTTCTAGACTTCTCTGAGGTTTTAGTGCCGGCACATTGTTAATCTCAAACATCCCCGACACTTTGCGGTGCATGGGATAGTATGATAGCATTTAAATATAACAAAAGGAGCTCATTATACCAAGACCAGATTGCAGTATCTTTCAGCCCCTTGATAGCAAGCAGAGACTTAACATCCTCTGCATTTGTTTTGCACCATTAATGCCTTCTGCAGAAGCCACCCAGCCCTGCTTTCCTTTCTAGAAGGTTCTTATTGGGCAGTTCTTTTGATTCTCCTGCTGCACACACAATACTGTGCATCGCATCAGGGGTTGGGCAATTGGGGGTGACTTTGTACTTTGTTAGGCCCATGGGCTAGATGTTCCTCATCGCTGATTTAAATAATAATAATATAATAATAATAAAATAAAATTTTATTTATATCCCGCCCTCCCCAGCCAAAGCTGGACTCAGAGCAGCTAACAACAATAAAAGTAACACAATTTACATAAAATCCCAATCAATTAATTGAAATGCATTCTGAAATCAACTCATTCTAAAATCAATTCAAATCAAATTAATGGCAACCATTGGGTTAGAGTTCTGTGAGGGTTACCAAAGGAGGGGGTCAGACTGTGCCTTGGCCAAAGGCCTGATGGAACAGCTCTGTCTTGCAGGCCCTGCGGAAAGATGTCAAGTCCCACAGGGCCCTAGTCTCTTGTGACAGAGGGGTCCACCAGATCGGGGCCATGGCCGAAAAAGCCCTGGCTCTGGTTGAGGCCAGCCTAACCTCTCTGTGGCCCAGGACCTCCAAGATGTTTTTGTTTGAAGACCGTAAGGTCCTCCATGGGACATTACCAGGAGAGGCGGTCCCATAGGTATGAGGGTCCTAGGCCATATAGATATGCAATATATCTCACTATGGTGGGGAAGACTGTGACCAAGTGACCATTGTGCCTACTCACTTTTTGGCCAATATACCATCTGTGAATGCAGAGGTTTTTTTATTTTTTAAACCAAACTTGGATTGGACCACCCTTTCAACAGAGGACTCCTTCAAACAGAGGACTGTCCTCTGACAGACTTTCAAATAGAAGACCATCTTCTGCAAAGTAGGACACATGGCCACCCCTACTTCCTGGCATGGAAAGTCAGGTGTCCCTCAGAATCAACCCGTGGAAACTGACTAATGTCTTTATCCTGGTTTTTTGACACGGCCCATCCTTATGCCTCTTTAAAAAGATAGCAGGGCTTTTTTCCCCAGTCAGAACTTACCAGAAGTCAGTCCCAACACCTCTGAGGTGGGCGCCGTTGCCATTATTAGCAATGGAGCTTATAATGGCACTGTGGTCTAAACCACTGAGCCTCTTGGACTTTGACTAGACTTAAGCGTCCAGGGGTCCTTTACCTATAAGCAAATAAGGGAGGCACCTCTTTTTCTAGGAAAATAGCACTAGATAGTAGAGCTAAGGCAATCAAACCCTTCACAGACTACGTTACTGTTCAAATCCTTCATAACCTTCAAAATAAGCAAAAGGCAGATTTTGTGACAACTCAAAAGAAATAAATGAACAGGGAAAAGGCAGGAAAAAAGAATGATTGTATGGTGACATTATGTAGATGCCTCATAAGCAGTGACTGAAAAAAGCGGCAAATCCCTAGGAAGAAGCCAACTTGGAAGGGCTCCTTGCCCTTTCTGTGTCACCAAACCACTGGCCTTCAGGCTTGCCTGTGTGGCCCCACAACGCTCCTCAGCCATTATTTCAATATTGGGGGAGGGGCGCTTCATGTGACCTCCCTAGCGGGAGGAATCATTGCAGAGAGTAGCCGCGCAACACGTTTAGGCTATTAAGCGATAACTGAAATTATCATTTTAAATAACCTTCTGTAATGGGAAGGTCTGTGCCAAATCTGACCAGAGCGGTAATAGAAATTAATAATTAAGCATCTATTTTCCTTGCTTGTCTGTTGCACAATCTACTCAGACAAGATACAGCTGGGAGAGAAAATTAAAATCCTATAGCCCTGTATACAGAGCAGAAGACAATGGCCTGTAATCAGCATGGCACAGTAATACTTACCGTCTGCCCTAGTTTTTCTTTTTTTCCACCCCCCGCCCCCAAAGAAATGAATGTGAGGCAGCCAGAGAAATGCCAATATCCTCAGAAATGCAGAGACCACACGAGAATATTGACGGGATGCTACCTGTCTCTTCTACACAGAGACTGCAATGGCTGCTGGCAGTGCCAGGAAGTCTCGGAGAGATCAAAAACCATACTATTAAAAATGTATCTCAGAAATAAACAGTGTAAATCACAGCAATGAAATATAAATTAGAAATGAGTTGGTGTCGGAAATACCCTCATCTCGTTTGGGGGTGGGGGGAAAGAGAGAAAAGCGAGTGTCCTTTGAAGATGTTCTTTCTGCATAATGATTTGGCTACTAAGAGATTGAGCAGATTTTCTCAACCATCATCATCATCATCATCATCATCATCATCATCATCATAATGTTAACAACAATAATGGACTCTTGAAATAAAAAAAATAAATATGCAATGCCAAAGGTTGCACGAACAAGAATATATGAGATGGTGGTAGTGGTTGCTGGTGGTAGGTCATTAGTATACTGGAAGGAGTGTCTCCACCCCCATTGTTCGGCCTGGACACTGAGGTCTTGTTCCAAGGGCCTTCTGGCGGTTCCCTCCCTGTGAGAAGTGAGCTTATAGGGAACCAGGCAGAGAGTCTTCTCGGTAGTGGCACCTGCCCTGTGGAACACCCTCCCACCAGATGTCAAGGAAATCAACAACTATCTGACTTTTAGAAGACATCTGAAGGCAGCCCTCTTTAGGGAAGTTTTTAATGTTTGATGCTTTATTGTATTATTAATATTTGGTTGGTAGCTGCCCAGAGTAGCTGGGGGAACTTAGCCAGATGGGTGGGGTGTAAATAAATTAGTATTAGTATTAGTAGTATTATTTTAATACATAGGCCAAAAAATATATGTTCCTGCTCCAAGGAACTTGCAATGATCCAACCACTCAGTGTGAATATGGAAGTGTGTAGACTTCTTGAGAGAATATTGTGGCTGCTATGCTCCTCCTCTGGGTGCATTCAAATGCGAGGATCATTGCTTTAGAATTCTGTCCCAGTTTCTAACATTCTTTCTACACTGCATTACCTGTTGACTTATGGAACTGTGTTTTTTTTTTAAAATCGATATATTGCCACACCCTGTTGAATTTCATTCACGCCAGTGGTGCAACACAACAGCAGACATCATTAGACATGCTGCCGTCCTTTATGAACCAGTGTGCTTCTACTTATGCACATGTGTCCCATTTTTGCACATTTGTGTATTGATACACATGTTACCTTAGTATATATACTTTGGTACACATCATCTGGACAGAGAACTAGAATGCAAATTTTAAACAAGCAGCCATTTTGAAGGATGGCTGTGTTTCAGTTTGCAAATTATTTCAATAAGTGTCAATTAGGAAGGTCTCAATGTGAGCGGAAATTAATTTCTCCCTATCCCTAGGGGGAGAACGTTGTTGTTGTTGTTGTTGTTGTTGTTGTTGTTGTTGTTGTTACTACTATTATTACCCACCTTTTGAAAGAGCAAATCATCTGAGAATTGAGCTTCAGTGCTGAAAAGCAAATTGCACAAATCACTGTTTGGTTCCATCTTTAACTTCACAATGTTCTGATGACATCAACGGTCCCTCAGGCAGCGTCCCAACCGTTAATGGGATGTCACAAAAACACCTTGATACCTATATATAGTTTTGCTTTCTCCACTTGCCTTGGGAATATCCTCATATGTAGTGTTAAAATTGCATGGTTTCCTAGCAGGAGAAAAGCACTTTGTCTGTTCGTAAAACATTCTATTATCACACTTCATGATGAATGAGATGTGTTTATTTGTTTCTTTTCCAGCTGTCTTTATAGGATGATCTAAGGTTAATGGCAGAAATGCTACCAAAATAAATGGTTTCAGGTAGTCAAATCTTTCATCGGAGTACTTTGTTTTCAGCAAAACTTGGAAGCAAAACAAATGAATATCTGCGGACTGTCGGAATGTATTCCTTAGTACCAGCCACAAAAAAGAAAACAGAAAGAAAGAAAGAAAGAAAGAAAGAAAGAAAGAAAGAAAGAAAACTTCTTTGATTTTATGGATTTTCTCCCCTTAATCACCCATTTCCTGCCTCCTATGTTTTGGTCAGGTATAAAATTAACACTGAACTGCAGATTTGGGGTGCAATGCAACCAGCAAGGTCTGAAATAACCTGATGAAAAGGAACAGGACCTGTTGTGAACTGCCTTGAGATGTATGGATATAGGGTGGTATACAAATTTTATGATTATGATTAATGGTGATGATGCTGGTAATGATGATGATGATACTAGGGCTTAGAATATAAGTTTATCCAGTGCTATTATCTGCAAACACATCTATTGTATGGGAACAGGATAGTCATCTACTAGCACTGAAGCATCATTTGTTTAGTCGTTTAGTCGTGTCTGACTCTTTGTGACCCCATGGACCAGAGCATGCCAGGCATTCCTGTCTTCCACTGCCTCCCGCAGTTTGGTCAGACTCATGTTTGTAGCTTCAAGAACACTGTCCAACCATCTCGCCCTCTGTCATCCCCTTCTCCTTGTGCCCTCCATCTTTCCCAACATCAGGGTCTTTTCCAGGGAGTCTTCTCTTCTCACGAGGTGGCCAAAGTATTGGAGCCTCAGCTTCATGATCTTTCCTTCCAGTGAGCACTGAGGGCTAATTTCCTTAAGAATGGATGCGTTTGATCTTCTTGCAGTCCACGGGACTCTCAAGAGTCTCCTCCAGCACCATAATTCAAAAGCATCAATTCTTCGGCTATCAGCTTTCTTTATGGCTGAAGCATCATACTGTACAGCAAGGATGGGGAAGTTGTTGGTCTCCAACTCCCACTGACCCAGGCAGCATGATCAATGGTCAGAGGTGGTGGGCATTATGGTCAAACAACTTCTGGAGGACCACAAGTTCTCCATTTCTGTGCTATAATATTTCACAGATGAAACCAGAGATGGTCCTGTTCACTACTTACACCTCTGTTCCACTACTTACTCTGCTTTCTCAGTGTTCCCCACCATCACATTGCTAATATCTCTACTCCTCCTGCTGTATACTAAGAATTTATCATGAACGTTTAATTTTGTAAAAACTTAGAAATGTCTAAGAGAATGTTTACTCACACATTGGCGCTTTCTGGAATAGCTGCAACTGAAATAAACGCAGTATCAAGAGATCCTAACAGGAAATTCATGCAGCTGGCAGAGGGGGAGAAGTCATGGAGTAAGGACTGTAAGATTTTTGTTTTTTTAAAAAAATTCCCTGTGCACCAGAATCTAGAGGCGCTTGAAGACTTTGATTCTGGCAAATCCTGGTTGCCTCCAGGAGGCCAGCATTTTGCCGAAGAGATTCAAAAGTGTATACTAGGAATTCCCAGTTTGCATAATTGAAGTGGATTAAAGTGCTCAGTCCACTTTTAAAAACCTAATGGACTTTTTGCAGTTAGGAAAGTGAGGGGGAAATGTAAAAAAAAGTGTGGGATGAAGAACTGATTAATGGGAAGAGGTGTAAACACCACACACGAAAATCAAGACTAATACTCAGTGCTGTACAATGGTGGCTCGGGTTACAGACGCTTCAGGTTACAGATGCTTCAGGTTACAGACTCCGCTAACCCAGAAATAGTACCTCGGGTTAAGAACTTTGCTTCAGGATGAGAACAGAAATTGTGCAGCGGCAGCAGTGGGAGGCCCCATTAGCTAAAGTGGTACCTCAGGTTAAGAACAGTTTCAGGTTAAGAACGGATCTCCAGAATGAATTAAGTTCTTAACCCAAGGTACCACTGCATAACCTCTGTGCAAACAGATCAGCATGGCTGCTCAGTGAAGTGTGGACACAGGCTGCCTTCACACTGTCTGTATTTTTCAGGAGGAATTCAAGTGCATACTTGTGTTTTTGTCTATTTTGGAAACTGCCCAGAGTGGCTGGGGCAACCCAGTCAGATGGGCAAGGTACTACTACTACTAATAATAATAATATTGAAACTTTAAGACCTCCTATTCCCTTCCCCCATAAAGAAGGCTGATCGCCGAAAAATTGATGCTTTTGAATTATGGTGCTGGAGGAGACTCTTGAGAGTCCCATGGACTGCAAGAAGATCAAACCTATCCATTCTGAAGGAAATCAGCAATGAGTGCTCACTGGAAGGACAGATTGTGAAGCTGAGGCTCCAATACTTTGGCCACCTCACGAGAAGAGAAGACTGCCTGGAAAAGACCCTGAAGTTGGGAAAGATGGAGGGCACAAGGAGAAGGGGACGACAGAGGACGAGATGGTTGGACAGTGTTCTCGAAGCTACCAGCATGAGTCTGACCAAACTGCGGGAGGCAGTGGAAGACAGGAGTGCCTGGCGTGCTCTGGTCCATGGGGTCACGAAGAGTCGGACACAACTAAACGACTAAACAACAACAACATTCCCTTCCCAGAACTACAATTCCCAGAGTTCCCTGGGAAGATGCATTGATTGTTAAACCCCTCTGACAACTGTAGCTCTGTGAGGGAAATAGGGGCTTCCTAACAACTCTCAGCTCCCTTGACAAACTAACTACAGTTCCCGGGATTCTCCAGGGAAAGCCACGACTGTTTGAAGTGGTATTTATTTTCTTATTTCATAAAGCTTATACACTGCTCGACTGTAAGAAGAAAAAACTCAAAACAGTTTACAAAAATTATAAAGATGGAGTCTCCAGGGTACTAGACAGGAGTATTTCCCAATCCTGCCTTGAGATGCCACAGACTGAATCTGGGACCGTTGGCATTTGAAGTGAGTGCTCTTCCACAGAGCTAAAACCCTGGCAGTTTTTTGGGGGGCAGGCTAATCCCTCTATGTGAGCAGTTTGTGAGAGCCGTGAACATCTTCTCCTTCACCTGGTAGTTGTGAATATGAGTGACATAAGCATAGTAAAGAACACTGGGAAATGCTGTAAGAATAAATAAAAACAACCTTTCTGTCGGGGTGACATTATAGGATGGGATGCAAGGGGTATCTTTCTTGCCATTGAAACCAACCATATTTTTTGTTAAACACCTCAGCTCCCCCCCCTTTTTTTAAGGCAGAAAGCTTTTCCATTTTAAGCGGTAACTGTTAGCAGTGTGTGACATTTCTAGTCTGTCCAGGGTGTTACTAGTACATGACAGGTCAAGTCTGTCACCTTCATAAAAGCAAAGAACATCTAGGCTGGCACACTGCACTGCGGAGTCCCTCTGCGTATTACCAATGTCATACCAAATATTGTCAGCAGTATTTATCTGCTCTTCATCTCTGCCACTTATAGGAGCGCTTACAAAAAAAAAAAGGGAAAAAAGTTCTGATTATTTTTGCATGAAGATAGCTTCTCGGCACTTCCCCCGTGATGTTACGAACTGCAAAGCAGATCTTTAAATATCCAGGAGAGCTAATTTGTCCTTGTGGCACCTATAATTAAAATACAAACCCTCCCAGGTGTAGTGTGTGTGTGTGTGTATGCGCGTGCGAATACCTGTAAAACGAAGGTTATTGTTGTCTTTATTATTAATTAATTATTATCAGATGCCGTGATTTGAAAGAGAAGACCAGCCGTTAGGATTTGATGCTCCCTATTATCCTCATTAGGTACATGGTGAAATAAAGATGAACGAATTAACAAGGAGATGAATTAATGATTAAGGCAGGCCGGCGTACTTTAGATTTGATTCCATTAAGAGTGAGGGGTGAATGTCAGGATGACGCTTTTGCTTTCTGCCTGTAATTCCAGCAGATGCTCAAATGAAATTCAAGATTATATATATAAATATCATTAAACATTTTGAAACTTTCCTATACAGTCATACCTCGGGTTGAAGTAGCTTCAAGTTAAGTATTTTCGGGTTGCGCTCCGCAATTAATCCTGAACATTGCTGCTAGATTGGTGACTGGGAGCAGCCACCAGGACCATATAACCCTGGTCCTAATGGATCTATATTGGCTTCCAGTACATTTCTGAGCACAATTCAAAGTGTTGGTGCTGACCTTTAAAGCCCCAAATGGCCCAGTATACCTGAAGGAGCATCTCCACCCCCATTGTTCTGCCTGGACACTGAGGTCCAGCGCCAAGGGCCTTCTGGCAGTTCCCTCACTGCGAGAAGTGAAGTTACAGGGAACCAGGCAGAGGGCCTTCTCGGTAGTGGCACCCGCCCTGTGAAGACATCTGAAGGCAGCCCTGCACCAGGAAGCTTTTAATGTTTGCTGTTGTTGTTTTCCTGTATTTTTGTTGGAAGCTGCACAAATGGGTGGGGTATAATAATAATAATAATAATAATAATTATAATTATTATTATTATTATTATTATTATTATTGCAGTGAGATGTAATGAAATGGGGATATATATATATATATATATATATATATATATATATATATATATATATAAATAAAATTTTATTTGGAGATGTACACTTGGAACAATATCAAAATATAAAGAAAAATGGCCAAATACTAAGTCCAGTTATTATTCCATTCCTTACCTCCCAGCAATTCAAAAAAGATGGCAAAAAAATATCAACAGTTGAGAGTGAGTTCTGGACAAAATATTATACTGCAACTGTGGAGAAATGGTTACCAAAGCAATCAATGTAAGACACAATTTTTTTTTTATAAATACAAAAGAAGTCATCCTGTATTCCATATTGAGGCATATTGAAATTGTGAGTTTATTATCTCATTCTCTTTAACATAAACATACATAAACCATGAAAACGTACACTGCAAAAAAATTGTGCTAGATTAGCAATGTCAAGGGAGGGGTGTTTCCAGCTACTCTCTGCCTTTGGAAGCCTTGTAAGTTGCTGCAGGAGAAGGGCTCTCAGCAGCATCACAGGCGAGATCTTTCCAGGACCAAGGTGAAACCATCAAGCTCCCTTGAGATTTTTGCTACTGCCAGGAGGCAGAATGTTGCTTATTTTAATCTTGCTTATATTTATAATAACGAAATGTTGGGGGTTTTTTGTTTTTTGTTATATTTGTTATTACATTGTTGTTTTATTGTGCTGTTATGAAATTGTTCTTGCAGTGATTGATTTTTCTTTCTTGTAAGCTGCTTTGGACACAGTTCTTTTTGTGGAAAAGCAGCATACAAAGAAAATTATGAATGAACAAACGGTTATTTGCTGTAGTTTTTCTGCAACAGATACCCCTCCTGAAATGGTCGAGCACCATGAAACTGCTCTTTGCAGAATGTCAACTAAGCATGCATTTTTTACCCTTTTATTCATCCCAATATGGGACACAGGTGGTGCTGTGGGTTAAACCACAGAGCCTAGGATTTGCCAATCAGAAGGTCGTCGGTTCGAATCCCCATGACGGGGTGAGCTCCTGTTGCTCGGTCCCAGCTCCTGCCAAACTAGCAGTTCGAAAGCACGTCAAAGTGCAAGTAGATAAATAGGTACCGCTCTGGCAGGAAGGTAAACAGCATTTCTGTGCACTGCTCTGGTTCTCCAGAAGCGGCTTAGTCATGCTGGCCACATGACCCGGAAGCTGTACGCCGGCTCCCTGGGCGAATAAATAATAATAATAATAATAATAATTTATTATTTATACCCCGCCCATCTGGCTGGGCCTCCCCAGCCACTCTGGGCGGCTTCCATAAAAACCAAAAATACAGTAAAATATCACACGTTAAAAACTTCCCTGAACAGGGCTGCCTTAAGATGTCTTCTGAATGTCAGGTAGTTGTTTATCTCTTTGACATCTGCTGGAAGGGCGTTCCACAGGGCGGGCGCCACTACCGAGAAGGCCCTCTGCCTGGTTCCCTGTAGCTTTGCTTCTCGCAATGAGGGAACCGCCAGAAGGCCCTCGGCGCTGGACCTCAGCGTCCGGGCAGAATGATGGGGGTGGAGACGCTCCTTCAGGTATACTGGACCGAGGCCGTTTAGAGCACTTTGAATTGTGCTCGGAAACGTACTGGGAGCCAATGTAGGTCTTTCAAGACCGGTGTTATACGGTCTCGGCGGCCGCCCCCAGTCACCAGTCTAGCTGCTGCATTCTGGATTAGTTGTAGTTTCCGAGTCACCTTCAAAGGTAGCCCCACGTAGAGCGCATTGCAGTAGTCCAAGCGGGAGATAACCAGAGCATGCACCACTCTGGCGAGACAGTCCGCAGGCAGATAGGGTCTCAGCCTACGTACCAGATGGAGCTGGTAAACAGCTGCCCTGGACACAGATTTGACCTGTGCCTCCATGGACAGCTGTGAGTCCAAAATGACTCCCAGGCTGCGCACCTGGTCCTTCAGGGGCACAGTTACCCCATTCAGGACCAGGGAATCCTCCACACCTGCCCGCCTCCTGTCCCCCAAAAACAGTACTTCTGTCTTGTCAGGATTCAACCTCAATCTGTTAGCCGCCATCCATCCTCCAACCGCCTCCAGACACTCACACAGGACCTTCACCGCCCTCACTGGTTCTGATTTAAAAGAGAGGTAGAGCTGGGTATCATCCGCATACTGATGAACACCCAGCCCAAACCTCCTGATGATCTCTCCCAGCGGCTGCATGTAAATGTTGAAAAGCATGGGGGAGAGGACAGAACCCTGAGGCACCCCACAAGTGAGAGCCCAGGGGTCTGAACACTCATCCCCCACCACCACTTTCTGAACACGGCCCAGGAGGAAGGAGCGGAACCACTGTATGACAGTGCCCCCAGCTCCCAGCCCCTCAAGACGGTCCAGAAGGATGTTATGGTCGATGGTATCAAACGCCGCTGAGAGATCCAGCAGAACTAGGAAACAGCTCTCACCTTTGTCCCTAGCCCGCCAGAGATCATCAACCAGTGCGACCAAGGCAGTTTCAGTCCCATGATGAGGCCTGAATCCCGACTGGAAGGGATCCAAATGGTCCGCTTCTTCCAGGCGTGCCTGGAGTTGTTCGGCAACCGCTCGCTCAATCACCTTGCCCAAGAATGGAAGATTTGAGACTGGGCGATAGTTGGCCATCGTGGCCGCATCTAAAGATGGTTTTTTAAGAAGCGGTTTAATAACCGCCTATTTCAGCGGGTCTGGGAAGGCTCCCTCACGGAGGGAAGCATTCACCACCCCACGAAGCCCATCGCCCAGTCCTTCCCGGCTAGCTTTTATAAGCCAGGATGGGCAAGGATCCAGGAGACAGGTGGTTGGTTTCACTCGTCCAAGCAGCCTGTCCACATCCTCGGAGGTAACAGATTGGAATTGATCCCACTCAACTTGACTAGACAGAACTCTAGCACTCTCCCGCCCCGGCCCTGCTCCCACGGTGGAGTCTACTTCTTCCCGAATCTGAGCGATTTTATCTGCAAAAAACTTTGCAAAATCATTGCAGGAGAACATGTGGCCCGTACTGGGCCCCGATGTTGCAGGTGGTTCCGCTAAATTGTGAACCACCTGAAAAAGTCTCCTGCTGCTGTTTTCTGCAGATGCAATAGAGGCGGTAAAGAAATTCTTCGCCGTCGCTATCGCCACTTGGTAGGCTCGACGTTGAGCTCTAACCTGTGTCCGGTCAGATTCGGAATGAGTTATCCGCCACCGGCGCTCTAGCCGTCTCAACGATTGTTTCATTGCCCTCAGATCCGTGGAAAACCACGGGGCTGTCCGGGCTCCATGCAATCGGAGAGGGCGCTTCGGAGCCAAACAGTCAATAGCCCTGGTTAACTCCACATTCCAGCGGGCCACCAGGGAATCAGCTGAAAGGCCATCAACATGGGATAAAGCATCCCCTACCACTCTCTGGAAACCATTTGGATCCATTAGGTGGCGGGGGCGGACCATCCGAATCGGTCCCACCTCCCTGCAGAGGGGATGGGTCACAGAGAAGTCCAGTTGCACCAGGAAGTGATCTGACCATGGCACTTCTTTCGTTTCGCTTTTACTTAGTGTCAGATCACCAACATCCATAGAGGTAAACACCAGGTCCAAGGCATGTCCGCAGCTATGGGTTGGGCCAGACTTATTCAGGGACAGCCCCATGGAGGCCATGCTTTCCACGAAGTCCCGAGCGGCCCCTTGTAAGGTTGTGTCGGCATGGATGTTAAAATCCCCTAGGACGACCAAGCTAGGTGTCTCCAGGAGAACATCCGCCACGACCTGAAGCAGCTCGGACAGGGAATCCTTGGTGCAGCGGGGAGGTCGGTACACCAAAAGGAATCCTGTACTGCCCCTATTGCCCAACTTCCAGAACATGCACTCGGAAAACTGGGTCTTCCCAATAGGACACCTGGTGCAAACTAATGACTTCCTAAAAATCACTGCAACCCCCCCTCCCCGCCCACATGACCTGGGTTGCTGTGCGTAAGAGAAACCTGGTGGACAAGCAGCGGCAAGGACAGGCCCATCTGCTTCATCCAACCAAGTCTGTTACACATGCCAGGTCAAGTCCTCCATCCATGATCAAGTCATGGATGGCAGTGGTCTTATGAATCATTGACCTGGCATTGCACAGCAGCACCTTCAGGTCATGTGGGTATCCCTTGCTGATTCTAGTATCCATCCGGTCAGGACCAGACCCGGAGGCAGGAATAGTCCTCAGACAACGACTAAACCTGCCCCCTCTGTAATGACGTGGTCTAGTCTTAGCGTAACTCCTCCTCCTACCCGTGATCACTGAGATCGGTTGTCCCAGTGCATCCCCCCCTGTGGAACATGCCCCAGCCATTTTGTGGGCTGGGGCCCACTCCCCGGCAGCCCTGACCCCTCCCCCTAAGAACAAAATAACACCTTAAACAAACAAACAAAACCAATAAAACAATACAAACAAAAAATAATAATGTAAAAATTACAAAAACATCAAAATAAAAATAAAAAAATTCCCCAAGCCCAACCAAGCATCCATCCCACCCCCACCCGCCACATACAAAAAATCCAAAAGAAAAATTTTAAAAACATTTTAAAACCACTCTAAAAACACTCTGTGCCCCCCTGGCAGTAACAACTGTCCTGGTGAGGCCTGTCAGTCCTCCTGGGCAGCGGCAGCCAGCAGCACGCAGTCCTTATGAGGCTTCAGGCCCCGCCCCCGGCCAGATGGTAAGTGGCAAGAGCAGGGCCCTCAGGGACTCACACAGGGGAGTCCTCCTGGGCAGCGGCAGCCAGCAGCACGCAGTCCTTATGAGGCTTCAGGCCCCGCCCCCGGCCAGATGGTAAGTGGCAAGAGCAGGGCCCTCAGGCACTCACACAGGGGAGTCCTCCTGGGCAGCAGGCAGCAAGCAGCAGGCAGTCCTTATGAGGCTTCAGGCCCCGCCCCCGGCCAGATGGTAAGTGGCAGGAAGGAGCAGGGCCCTCAGGCACTCACACAGGGGAGTCCTCCTGGGCAGCAGGCAGCAAGCAGGAATGAGCGAAATGAGTGCCGTAACCCCAGAGTCAGCCGCGACTGGACCTAATGGTCAGGGGTCCCTTTACCTATGCATCCCAATGGAAGATACTTTTGTAACTTATGCAGAGTGCTTAAGTTCTAGAAAAAAGACAGTCGGGTTGGCTGAAATTTGCCCCACAAGCCCTTCCTCTTAAGCCCTGGTGTGTTGGCAGGGGGGACTTTACTTTTTCAGTGTAAAGCACTCTGCACCTGCTTGGGGGCCCTACCATCTATTCATAACGCATTCCAAATTTAAGCCCTTGCTTTAAAAACAAATGCTGGGGCTACCCCTGGCACAAATCAACCCATCTCTGCTTACATTGGATGCCAACAGTCATGCAAAGCAGGAATAAAATAAAAAAAAATCTGCAGGTGCTTCCCTGCTTTCCTATCCGAATGGACCTTTTTCAGCTGACGTGTGTCAAATCCTTTCAGATCAGTATTAATATCTGACAAAGAATAATATCAAGTGTTTGTTCTCCTTTTCTTCCTATTGTTGCATCAACAGACTGCAAGATAAAAGAATCGCTTTATGACCAAAAAGCTTTGGATCGTTTTGTTGATGCTACCTGAGGCCTCTTTTGTCTGACCACGATGTTATGGTGCAATGGCGGTACGTGGAACATCAAAATACTGGTGTGATTCCCCTACTCTCTTCTTTTGAACAGAGACATGGAAGCAGTGAAAAAACAGCTGAGTAGCACCTGGATATGCTTAGCACCCATATTCATTTAAAGCACCATGACACCACTTTATGCAGTCATGACTTCCCCTAAAGAATTCTGGGAGCTGTGATTTATTAAGGGTGCTGACACAGTGCTACAGTTGCAAGAGTTTGCTGTAAAGAGGGACTGATTGTTAAACCACTCCTTTTTTTAAAACACACTACTTTATTTTCATAACATGAACCATACCTACATTACTCTATATAATACCTACCTATACGGTACATATCAACATACCTACACACCTACTCCACACAGACACCCACCAAGTGACTTGACTTCCAGCCGTTCTTGTACACTACTGTATTTTCCAGCATATAAGACGACCGGGGTTTTAGAGGGCGACCCCCCAATTTTTCCTGTTAAAATATAGAGTTTGGGATATACTCGCCGTATAAGACTACCCCTCTTCCAACGCAAACCAAATAAAAATTTTAAAAACCCAGTCTCCAGCCCGGCTCAGAAATCCACTCCACTTCCCAGTGGCCAGGGGCTTCTGGGGCCAATTTTCAAGCATATTTCTGCTTCATCTAGAGAGCTTGGTGTCCTCTGATTTAATTTGCTGTCGTTTTATCCTTTGGTGAGGAGTTGCTGCAGGAGCTGCTGCTGTAGCCGACGTATAAGATGACCCCCAACTTTTGAGAAGATTTTCCTGGGTTCTATGCCAGAAAATACAGTACTTTATTTTTCCAACTGGCTTAAACGCATTTCATTATTTCTTTAATCTCTTCTTCTATGTTAACTTTACTCTCCTTTCACTCTAATCATTTTCTGGATTCACTCAATATCTGTCAGAAATTCTACTTTTTCCACATAAATTTTGATGTATTTCTTAAAGATAGCCCACTCCTTATTCACTTTTTGTGCCATATCTCCTCTTATCCTTCCTGTTAGTTTGGCAATATGGAAGTATTCCATCATTTTAGATAACCAGTCTGTTTTAGTTGGGACGCTGCTGCTTTTCCAGTTTTTGGCAATCAATAACCTTGCTGCCGTAGTTGCATACATAAATATTGGTCTGACCATTCTTTTTATTTCCTCTGACATGATACCTAGGAGAAAGGATTCTGTCCCCCCCCCAATGAAAATCTAAACATCTTTTTCAGTTCATTATAGATATTTTCCCAGAATCCCACTGTCTCTTTGCACTCCCACCACATATGTAGAAAGGTTCCTGCCCCACTCCAGTAACTGTAGCTCTGCTGGAGAAATAACGGCTTCCCAACAACTCTCAGCACCCTTAACAAATCACAGCTCTCAGAATTCTTTGGGTGGAGCCATGACTGCATGAGGTGGTATCATGGTGCTTTAAATGTATGGTGTGAATTTAGCTGAGATTCCCATTCCTGCATTGTAGGGGGTTGGACTAGATGACGCTTGGGTCCCTTCGAACTCTATGATTCTATGAATGTGGCCACAGTCGGTGGTGAGAGACACTCTGCCATAGCCCTGACACTGAATACTATCTAAGAACAGCTTGGAAATTGAATCTGGGAAGCTTGCAATGCTTCCTCCAGTGCAAAACAAGAATGATGACCCTGTCCCAAGTACTTCTCCAATTTTGATTTAAACCTGAGCTGTCTCCCACCCGTCGACTCCTCCTTATCTTTCATGCTGTTATGTTCTACGCACACCCTCCTGGATGCATGCCAGACACAAGGAGCACTGGGCATTATCGCTTTTCCTGCATTGCTGACCCATATCAGTACTGCTAGGAAAATGACTATCCCCAACAATCTGTGCATAAGGCTAAGTGAATCTGTTGTGTTTCCACCCACCTCCAAGACCACATTTGTACCATACATTTAAAGGAGTATCATACCACTTTAAGCAGTCATGGCTTTCCCCAAAGAATTCTGAGGGAATAGTTTAATAATCCCTCTTCCCAGGGAATTCTGAGAATTCTATCTCTGTGAGGGGAACAGGGGTCTCCTAACAACTCTCATCGCCTTTAACAAACTACAGCTCCCATAATTTTTTGCTGGAAAACAATGACTGTTTAAAATGGCGCTTTAAATGTATGTTGTGAATGTGGCCTCTGTGCCTATTTTTTCCCCCGTCTTAAGTTCAATTATCCACAGTTTGACATCAGTTTGCAATTTTTCTCTTTTTTTTCTTTTTTAAAATCCTTATGAAAATTCATCAACCGTTTAGTGCAAACTTCATCAATATTTTAAACCAGGCTTTCTCAACCTCGGCCCTCCAGATGTTTTTGGCCTACAACTCCCAAGATCCCTAGCTAGCAGGACCAGTGGACAGGGATGCTGGGAATTGTCATCTCAAAACATCTGGAGGGCCGAGGTTGAGGAAGCCTGTTGTAAACCAATGTTTCCCAAACTTGGGTCTCCAGCTGTTTTTGGACTACAACTCCCATCATTCCGAGCTAGCAGGACCTGTGGTCAGGGATGATGGGATTTCATAGAATCATAGAATTATAGAGTTGGAAGGGGATGAACAGGCTTGGGACTTGAGAAGGTGAAGTGGAGTCGCTAGTCCCTTTAAATAAAAGCAGTACTCACAGAAACATGTGTACCATTTCTTCTTTAAAGTGTTGACTTATTTGTTGGTAATCTCTTTGTCAATTCAGGATACGTATTCTTCCTTCAAAACTGTTTGGATTCAGGTACACATATTATGCAGCCTGATTTCCAGGGGAGAAAACTTGAGCCCAGTCTACATCATGCTCAGGCCTTTTCCCACAGGAGTCATTTCAGGGGCATTCTGGATTCATTTCACTGGCACTCTGCACGTGCGTAATGACACTCTCTTCTTTGTTAGTGGCTCACAAACCCAATGTGGGAAATAGAGGGCTTGAAACAAAAGAACCATGACTGTTTGAAAAGTGACCAGCTGCTACTGTGTTTTATTAAAAGCACTTCCTCTGGCCTCTCCTGAGTCAACTTCATGGGGTGATATAATTCTCCTATTGCATATTTCCTAATCTGGTAACAAATTTGTTACATGAGGCCTTTGCTTGACTTGGCCAATCAATTTCACCGGACTGTGCAAACCCTTCTGCTCTGTCCCCGCCCTCAGTGTATCTTCCCCTTCTGAGCTATGACTTCAGATGCTACAGTATAAATAATTCCAGCAGCACCCACAAGCATTACAGAGTTCCAGCGAGAAACCCTGTTCTGGAAGGATTTACAGCTTGGCTGTAAGAGTGGCGTCTGGATGCAACTTGGCACGCAAGGTCTCACCATAAGAGCCCATCCGTTGGGTCA
This sequence comes from Podarcis raffonei, assembly GCF_027172205.1. Classification (NCBI taxonomy): domain Eukaryota; kingdom Metazoa; phylum Chordata; class Lepidosauria; order Squamata; family Lacertidae; genus Podarcis; species Podarcis raffonei. The sequence goes on from NC_070607.1 coordinate 82,726,282, forward strand.
TAAATCAATCCAGTTATTTTTAAAAGAGAGCACTGCAAAGCACAAAGTTTCATCATTCGCTGACACTTCCTTGATCTCAACATGCACCTGAATTCCACAGGCCAGCAAAAAGTCACTGCCACAATGGATTTGCAATCATTTCAAAACGATGCTGATCGTTTTAAATAGCATTTGTACAGATTCTTAGTTTTTGGAGAAGGGCATGGGGAAGAGCTTGGTTTGCAGCAAAGCTCAAGTGAGACTTCCTCGGAATGCCATATCAGGCTTCCAGCCCTGGTACGTGTGAAGAAGAGAAATGACAAGCCTATGGCTCCCAATCCAGAAAAAGTCATAAGATCATGACTGATGACTCAAGCCAAAGGCTCATTCAGGTCAGCGTCCTCCTCTCATAGCAGCCAACTGGGTAGCCCAGAAGCAGGACCTGAGTGCAATAGTGCTCTTCCCAGCTGGAAACTTCTAAGAGGAAAATGGACAGAAGCTGCACTGGAGAACTCAGAGTCCCATGGAAGAACAAAAGAAGTGTCTTCCAGATCAGGCCATAGAGCCATCCAGTCCCGCACTTTGCTCATGCAGCGGCCAACCAGTTGTCCATGAGAAAACCACAAGTATTTTCGTTATTTACTTAATTATTTGTTAAATTTGTATACTGTCTAATACCTGCAGGTCTCAGAGCGGTGCCAACATAAAATCATGATATAAAAACAGAAAAAGGTAAAAGGTAAAGGACTCCTGGATGGTTAAGTCCAGTCAAAGTTACTATGGGGTTGTGGTGCTCATCTGGCTTTCAGGCCAAGGGAGCCGGCGTTTGTCCACAGACAGCTTTCTAGGTTATGTGACCAGCATGACTAAACCGCTTCCGGTGCAACAGAACACTGTGACAGAAGCCAGAGCACACAGAAACACCGTTTACCTTCCCGCTGGAGCGGTGCCTATTTATCTACTTGCACTGGCATGCTTTCAAACTGCTAGGTTGGCAGGAGCTGGGACAGATCAACAGCAGCTCACTGCCCCATCATGCAGATTCGAACCGCTGACCTTCTGATCAGCAAGTCCAAGAGGTTCAGTGGTTTAGACCACAGCACCACCCACACCTTTTCCTTTACCTAAAAACACAAATCACACAACAAAAACAAAAACAACCTAATACCCCCAACACATTTTAAAAGAGCATTGGATATCAATCAGCCAAAGGCCTGGTTAAAGAGGAATGTTTTTGCCTGGTGCTTAAAGGTGTATAATGAAGGCATCAGGTGAACCTCCCTGGGGAGAGCATTCCACAAATGGGGAGCCACTACAAAAAAGGCCCTTACTTGTGTTGCCACCCTCTGGCTGTTTCGTGGAGGACGCACATGAAGAAGGGCCTCAGAAGATGATATGAGGGTCTGGGAAGGTTCAAATGAAAAGAGGTAGTCCTTGAGATATTGCGGTTCTGAGCCGTTTAATGCTTTATAGTTCAAAAGCAGCACTTTGAATTGGGCGCGGAAACTAATTGACAGCCAGTGCAGTCGGACCAGGATCGGTGTAATACGCTCAAACTGTCTTGCTCAGGTGAGCAACCTGGTGGCCGAATTCTGCACCAGCTGAAGTAGAACTGAGTGCCACAACACACTCCCTGCATGCCATTCCCAGCAACCAGAATTCAGAGACATATTGCCTCCGACATTGGAGGCAGAACATGGCCTTTGTCGTCCATGAATTTGCCCAGTCCTCTTTTAAACCCTTCACTGCCACTGCCTCCTGTGAATAAGTTCCATAGCTTAACTATGTGCTGTGTGAAGAATAACTTCTTCCAACTTTCAGCTTCATGGGATGGCCCAGAGTTCTAGATTTGTGAGAGATGGAGAATAACTTCTCTCGGTCCATTTTATCATGCATAATTTTATATACCTTTATCACATCTCCTCTCACTTGGAATGGAATCCGCAGGACTGTAGATTCCAAAGCAGACTAAAGCGGACTAACCATTTGGTCCAGGTCATGTTCCACCTGGATCAAGTCAGATGAGCCCATTTGGGATCCAAGTTCTATGGATTTCTCCCCTGTCTCTTTCTGTGAGGTAGGTTAAGGAAAGAGATAGTGCCTGTTTGAAATATGCTCTCCTCAGTCCAAGTCATAGCTGTCAAGTGTCCCTTATTTGAAGGGACAGTCCCTTATTCCAGCGCCATGTCCCGCTGCTGTCCCTTATTGGTGGGAAGCAGCTCCCCTCCCTCCCTCCTGCCAGCCAGGGAGGAGGGAGGCTCCAACTGTGTTGTTTGGCTGTGTTGCTCACCCAATAAGAAGTCTAAGAACGACTGGGGGGTGGAGCTTGCATGCCTTGTGTGTGGCTAGTTAATGCAAGCTGAGGAGGTTTTTTTTTTTTGTTTTTTGTTTAATTTTTATTGGTTTTTTCCACACATAATACAAGACAATACAACACAATACAAGACATACAAACACGTAAACACGTATAATTTCTTAACCTTTCATTTCTTAAGCCTTCTTTCAGCGACTTCCCCATACCTCCCCTTTCTGCATCCCTGTTATCAATCTTTTCAGCATCCCCTAATTTCAATATAATACTTTCTTTAGATCTTATTTCTCATATCCAATTGCTAATCGCTGCAATTCTATTTTGCATTACCCAAAACATTTTAGCATTCATTAATTTTACAACAGTTCTTAAGATATATTTTAAACTTCTTCCAATCTTCTTCCACCGTCTCTTTCCCTTGGTCACGGATTCTGCCGGTCATCTCAGCCAGTCCCATATAGTCTATTACCTTAGTCTGCCATTCTTCCAGTGTGGGTAGTTCTTGTGTCTTCCAATACTTTGCTAATAGTACTCTTGCTGCTGTTGTAGCGTACATAAAAAATGTCCTATCTTTCCTTGACACCAATTGGCCTACCATGCCCAGGAGGAAGGCTTCTGGTTTCTTCACGAACGTGCATTTAAGCACCTTTTTCATTTCATTATAAATCATTTCCCAGAATACCTTGATCCTTGGGCACGTCCACCAAAGGTGGTAGAAAGTACCTTCAGTTTCCTTACATTTCCAACATTTATTATCGGGCATATGGTAAATTTTTGCAAGCTTGACTGGGGTCATGTACCACCTATAAATCATTTTCATAATGTTCTCTCTCAAGGCATTACATGCCGTAAACTTTATACCGGTGGTCCATAACTGTTCCCAGTCAGCAAACATAATGTTATGACCAATGTCTTGTGCCCATTTAATCATAGCTGATTTAACCGTCTCATCCTGTGTATTCCATTTCAACAGCAGGTTATACATTCTTGACAAGTTCTTAGTATTGGGTTCCAATAGCTCTGTTTCTAATTTTGACCTCTCCACCTGGAAGCCAATTTTCCTGTCCTGTTTGAAGACTTCATTTATCTGATAGTAATGAAGCCAGTCTCTTACTTTTGACTTCAGTTTCTCATAGCTCTGCAATTTCACTTTTCCCTCCTCCTGTTCTATAATTTCCCAGTACTTTGGCCATTTGGATTCCATATTAAGTTTTTTCACTTCCTTAGCCTCCATTGGTGACAGCCACCTGGGGGTTTTGTTTTCCAACAAATCTTTATATCGAATCCAAACCTTATACAATGCTTTCCTAACAATATGGTTCTTGAAACCTTGATGAATTTTTACCTTGTCGTACCATATATATGCATGCCAGCCAAATCTGTTATTAAACCCTTCCAAATCCAAAATGTCTGTGTTTTCAAGAAGCAGCCAGCTTTTCAGCCAGCAAAACGCCGCTGATTCATAGTACAACTTTAAGTCCGGCAGGGCAAACCCCCCTCTTTCTTTTGCATCAGTTAATATCTTAAATTTTATTCTGGGCTTTTTGCCCTGCCAGACAAATCTAGATATGTCTTTTTGCCACTTCTTGAAACAATCCATTTTGTCTAAAATCTGCAATGTTTGAAATAAAAACAACATTCTAGGCAAGACATTCATCTTAATAACAGCAATACGGCCTAACAAGGAAAATCTCAAATTTGACCATACTTCTAGATCTTTCTTAATTTCTGACCAGCATTTCTCATAGTTATCTTTAAATAAATTCACATTCTTAGATGTCAAATTAATCCCCAGGTATTTCACCTTCTTTGCTACCATTAACCCCGTTTCACTCTGAAACTTTTCCCTTTCAACAGCTGTTAAATTTTTGTCCAGTACTTTCGTTTTCTGTTTGTTCAACTTAAAACCTGCTACTTGACCAAATGCTTGTATTAGTTCTAAAACTCTTTTCGTACTAGTGTCTGGCTCTTGTAAAGTTAAAACTAAATCATCTGCAAATGCTCTCAATTTGTACTGTTTAGCTCCGACCTGAATCCCTTTAACCAGCTGGTCCTCTCTAATCATGTTTAGTAAAACCTCCAGGACAGATATAAAAAGTAGTGGGGATATTGGGCATCCCTGTCGTGTCCCTTTTTCAATAGCAAATTCTTCTGTAACCACATTATTTACAATTAATTTTGCTTTTTGCTCAGAATAAATTGCACTTATACCATTCTCAAAACCTTGGCCTACCCCCATCCCTTGGAGATTCTTTTTCATAAAACTCCAAGAAATATTGTCAAAGGCTTTCTCCGCATCCACAAATATTAATACTGCCTTAGTATTAATATTAACTTCCAGTAACTCCATAATGTCTATTATATTTCTCACATTGTCTGACAAATGTCTTCCTGGAAGAAAGCCCGCTTGGTCTTTATGAATCTCCCCCACCAAAACTCTTTTCAATCTTTTTGCCAAAATGTCTGCAAAAATTTTGTAATCCACATTGAGTAATGATATAGGGCGGTAGTTCTTGACCTGATTCTTCTCGGTCTCTGTCTTTGGTATAAGTGTAATATAAGCTTCTTTCCACGATTCAGGTGCCTTCTTCCCCTCCAAAATTTCGTTACAGACCTCCTTCAACGGTTGCATAAGCCATTCTTTCAAAACTTTGTAATATCTGGAGGTCAGTCCATCCGGTCCTGGAGATTTTCCCAATTGCATATTTTGAATGGCTCCCTCAATTTCTTGATCCGTTATCTTCTGATTCAAAATCACTCTACTTTGTTCCGAGATTTTTTGTAATCCATATTTTTTAAGAAATTCTTCAATTTCTTTTTCGTTCACCGGCCCTTGTGCATAGAGTCTCCTGAAATAGCTCTGAAAACAGTTTCTAATCTCATTTGGTTTATAAACGTTCTTTCCCTCAACTTCTAAGTTGGTAACCGTATTCTGTTTTTGTCTCTTCTTCAATTGCCATGCCAAAAGTTTCCCACATTTATCTGCCGATTCGAATGTCTTTTGTCTCATTTGTTTTATTTTCCATTCTATCTCTTGATTCATCAATTCCATGTATTGTCTCTGATGAAACTTGATTTCTCTCAAAATTTCATGAGACTTTGGTTTAGATCTCAATCTTTTTTCTCCTTCTTTTATCTTTTCCATGATCTTATCCTTTCTCTCATTCTGTCTCTTCCTTTTTACGGCATTCTGTTGTATTAAAAATCCTCTCATGACAGCTTTGCTTGCGTCCCAAACTATTCTTTTTTCCACTTCTGTTCTCAGATTTATCTCAAAGTAGTCCTTAACCGCCTTCTGGGCCTTTTTATATACCTCTTCATCTCTAAATAGGGAGTCATTCATCCTCCATCTGAAGGAGCCAGCTGTTGTTGGGTTCATTTCCATCTTTACAGCGTTATGGTCGGAGCAAGTCTTTGGGCAGATTTCCACTTTCTTGACCTTTGCTGCCATCCCACTAGTTATCCATATTTGGTCGATTCTCGTCCATGTCATTTTTGCTTCAGAGAAAAAGGTTCCCTCTCTCTCGAGAGGGTTCCTTGTTCTCCAAATGTCAATCAGGTTCATATTGTCAGTCATTTCAAAAAATGTCTTAGGTAATCTCCCATCCTTGGAGATCACCTGTTTTTGTGCTTTGTCCATATTTGTAGAGACCACTCCATTCATGTCTCCCATTAAAATTACATTGTAGTCCAAAAAGTCTATTAGTGTCTCATGCAGTTTCGTAAAAAAATTCCGACTTCCCTTCGTTTGGTGCATAGACTCCTATTATCAATAGTTTTTCTCCTTGTACTTGAATTTCAATTGCCAGATACCTTCCTTGTTCATCTTTAAATATTAATTTAGGGGCCAACTTCTCCTTTGCATAAATCACCACTCCTCTTTTCTTCACTTTATCCGATGAAATAAATTCTTGTCCTAATCTTTTATTGATAAGTAATTTTCGGTGTACCCTAGTCACATGGGTTTCCTGTAAACAAATCAAATCCAATTGTTCTTTTTTCAGAATATGAAAGACTTCTCGTCTCTTTCTAGGAAGGTTCAAACCATTACAATTCCAACTTAAGAATTTCAGAGACATCTTGTTATTTATTCGGTTGCCCCTCCAACAGCTCCAAGGAGATCTTCTTCTGTTGATTTTCTAGCTCCAAAGGATAGATTTGAAATGTCTGGTAGATTTTCTAGATCCGTAGGTTCCGCCGTTTCCTTAAGAAGATCTTCCTCATTTCTTGTCAGGAACTGTTCTTTGTCTTGCACTGTTTTTATCTTGATTTTCTTTCCTTTGTAATTAAAAGACAGACCTTGTGGGAACTCCCATCTGAATATTATGTTGTTCTTTCTCAATAGAGTGACCAAATCCTTGTAATGGGTCCTCGCTTCCAAGATATTTTTAGGAATATCTTTAAAGATCTGCACACGCGAGTCTTCAATTTCAAGGGCTGTTTGGAAATGTAAATTCAATATCTTATCTCTCTCCTCCTGAGATCTCAGAGTTATAAGGCAATCTCTTGGGCTCTTTCTGTTCTGTTTCCTTCCCAGTCTGAAAGCAGTTGTTATCTTAAATTCCTCCTCTTTCAAGCTGTCCTGCCAGAATTCCAGAAATTCTTTTGTCAAATATTCTATCAAATTGTCCTTTTCATTTTCTGGAATCGATCTCAGTCTCAAATTTTTATTTTTTCTCTGTAGTTCCAATAAAGACAGAGCAGCTTCATGTTCTTCCAGCTTTTTACAGACTGGTACTATCTGTTCCTGTGTATTTCCTGCAGAAAGTTTTGCTTCCTCTGCCGAAACTTTTGCCTCCTCTGCAATCTTTCTAGTTATCTCATTCTCTTGAACTAATTTATTTATAGTCTCTGTATTCAAGTCCAATTTTGTTGATAATTGATTCAACTGTTTGGAGTTTTCAGTGCTCTGCTTTGTTAGCACTTCTAGGGTTTCATTTATCTTGACTAATGCTTTTGTTAGTGTTACTGTATCCATGGAGGGAGCTGCAGGTGGTACAATTGAACCTCTTCTCTTTTGTTCAGCTTTGCTTTTGGCCCTTGTTGTTCTCTCCTCTGTTGGGCCACTCATATCCCAAGGTCTTTCCCACGAGAATCACTTTCAAGTGGAAAATTCCACAAGTCTGTTCCTTGCAGTGAAAAATAGTAGTTATTTCCCTACAGCCTCTAGATGGAGCAGTTCAGAATTTCCAATACAAGGTAACAAAGGTTCCCTTCCTAAATAAACAAAGGTGGCAACCAAATGTCCAATATCTTCTATATAGCCAAATTGTATCTTTCCAAAGTTCCAGACTTCTGTCAAATCAAATCTTTAGTTGTAATCCAGCAGAAAACATACTTTGTAGCAAGTCTCAAATGACAGTTCTCAGTCCCGGTAGCTCACTCCCAGGCAGTCCTCCCCAAGGGTTTAAAACGGCAGAACTTTCCCTTCTAAGCCTCTTTCCTGCAGGCAAAACAGTTCATAAATCTTCCCCCCCCTGCCCCTGCTTGCTAAGGGGGGGGAGCTGAGTCCAATGCCTGAGTCCGTCACTTTTAAAGCACTTTCTAACAATTGCAGCTTCTTGTTTCAATGCTTTATTTACATGCAGTCCGGAGAAGGCAGACTTCCTTATTTTTTACCTTCTCCGCTTTCAGCCAATTTATAATAATTTCCTTATGAATTTGTTGCTCAGTCTTACTCACGGTAGTCCAATTTGTAATCCAAATGTCAGGAAGAAGTCGGCGCTCTCCGTCAATGGCGACACGGCTTCACTTCACGGGCTGGGTAGCGGCTCTCAGCACCGCGCTCCCCCGCTGCCACTCCAGAGCCTTTAAAAAGGCTCCTTTGCAGTAAAGAGGGGCGCTTAAGGTGCCCACCGAGCCTCCTTGCTCTCAGGCTTCTGTGCCTGAGATTTTAAGGGTCCCCGCTTCGCCGTAGCGGTCAGACCCGAACTCGTGAAGAAGCCTCCCTGAGCGGAGCTCAGCGGGAGGCGGCCATTAGCGCTGGCGCCAACCGGAAGTCTCCGCAAGCTGAGGAGGTTTTTGAATGCTGGACGCCATTTTGTTGCACGTGCTGCTGCAAACTTTGCAGTGCAAAGCCAGGCCGGGGAGCCATCTTAAGTTGAGGCTGCTTAGGCCTTGTGGTGCATGTGATTCAGATTCTATTCAGTTGAACCTCTGGTTACAAAGTTGGTTGGACAGTGTTCTCGAAGCTACCAGCATGAGTTTGACCAGACTGCAGGAGGACAGGAAGACTGGAGTGCCTGGAACAGGTGAGGCCGCAGTCCCTTATTTTGGCTGCTGGTCCCTTGTTTTCAAGGCTGCTGGTCCCTTATTTTCAAATCTGTAAGTTGACAGCTATGGTCGAAGTCTAAGATTCTTTCCACGATTCCACACTGGCTGTTATGCCTTTAATTTTGTCGTCCCCAGCTTTTAAATTTGTCATTTTACATGCCCTAGGCCAAAAAGTAAAGATGCAGCGCCCTCGTTTTCAAAAAGGCATGCTAAAAGTTTTGGACCGGGTGCCGGGTGCTTGATTTATATGCATGAGCATATTGGAGCCTTAATTATCCAAAGTGCAACATGTTCCCCTACGTATAACCTTTTCAATGCCACTCTGTGTGTAAACAGCATATTGCAGTACCACAGAATGCAAATTATCCAAATATTTCCTAATGTTTCCCCAGATACTTTAGATAAATATAGTTGCACTTAGTTAACTGTCCAGGAAGGAAGGAGAGCTGAGTGTAAGATCTAACAGACTTCCTAGATCCAATATCCCCTTTCCTTTTGGAAAGAGCCACTGTGCATGTCTAAGCCAGGGGTCGGCAAACTAAGGCCCATGGGCCAGATCAGGCCCAATTGCTTTCAGAATCCGGCCTACGGAATGTCAGTGGATTGGCATGGGGATTCTGTTCGTTCGGGCTGCACCATTCCCCCCCCCCGTGCCATTCCGTTTCCCTCCCCTCTCCCTCACACACACTGCTGCGGCGCCTCCTCCCTCCCTCCCTCCCTCCTCCTGGCTTCTCCCCGTCCTGCCTAGAGGAGGAAGGGGGCTGGGCTGAGCTGGCTGGGCACCATTTTAAGCAGCCCCTCTCCAGAGCCAGCCCTTTCGCGCCGCTCATCTTCCCTCCGCCACCACCCTGGTGCTCCTGTGGGCCAGAGAGCGGAGCGTACGAACTCGATCTGCCTACCCACAAGAAGCAGAAGCAGCAGCAGTGGTGGTGGCAGCAGCCCCTGGGAAGGTAAAAGCAGCAGCTGGTCTGGTGTGGGGGAGAGGACTACTTGCTCCCCTTGCCTCTTCTTCCAGCACCCCCCCCCAGTGCCACTTCTCTGGCCCACCACAAGGTCTGAGGGACAGTTGACCAGCCAGCGGCTAAAATTCTTTGCCGACCCCGGTCTAAGCCCTGGGTACATAAAGGAAAGGGTAAAGGGACCCCTAACCATTAGGTCCATTCACGGACGACTCTGGGGTTGTGGCGCTCATCTCGCTTTATTGGCCGAAGGAGCCGGCATACAGCTTCCGGGTCATGTGGCCCGCATGACTAAGCAGCTTCTGGTGAACCAGAGCAGCGCCTGGAAATGCCGTTTACCTTCCCGCCAGAGCGGTACCTATTTATCTACTTGCACTTGACATGCTTTCAAACTGCTAGGTTGGCAGGAGCAGGGACCGAGGAACGGGAGCTCACCCCATCACGGGGATTCGAACCGCTGACCTTCTGATCGGCAAGTCCTAGGCTCTGTGGTTTAACCCACAGTGAAAAGAACAATATAAAAATTCAGTTGACAAGTAGATAAGATAATTTATTACGGTCAAAGACCAGCTCGCATAACACAATAAAAACAGCGTTCATAAAGATAAAATATACAATCAGAGCAGATTGCAGCAAACTGCAGCAATATTGCAGCAATAGCTCAATTGACAAGTAAAAATATGAATGGATTTTTTGATTTGGTAGGTTTGCATTTAAGTTTATACTTTGGGATATCTGGATTTTTGCTATCTTCTATTTAGGGCCTAGCATTTAAAATGGCGGAACATAAAATTCTCTCCCCTATACACAAAATTGCTTATCAGTATACGTGTACCCAGTCAAGGAAGCATTGCTTTCATTCTAAATCTGCTTTGTATTTCCTCAGTGGTGCTAGTTTTGTAGCCATATTTGATTACTTATTCACACAGCGGATCACTCAGCTACGGAGGCAACAATGGCCGCCGATCTTGTGGACTTTAAGAGAGGCTTAGGCAAATTCATGGAGGAAAGGGCTTTCCATGGCTACTAGCCATGAGGGCTTGGCCTGGCCTGTATGGTCAGAAGAAGCAATGCTTGTGAATACCAGTTGCTGGAAACCGCAGGAGGGGAGAATGCTCTTGTACTCAGGTCCTGCTTACAGGTTGTCCATTGGTGTCTGATTGGCCACCGTGAGAACAGAATGCCAGATCAGATGGACCTTTGCCAGCTCTAGCCAGCTCTTCTTATATTTTTATCAGCTACGTAGCATTGTGGTCTTATTGCATTCACTGCTTGGCCGGAATCTGTCTAGGCAAAGGGAAACCTTTTATGACTTAGGGTCTTCGTACTTACAGGACCGCCTGTCCTGGTATGCCCCACAGAGGCCCTTAAGGTCCATGAATAATCATAGTTTAGAGGTCCTGGGCCCTAAGGAAGTTAGATTATCCTCCACCAGGGCCAGGGCCTTCTCAGTGATGGCTCTGACCTGGTGGAATGCTCTGTCCCATGAGGCCAGGGCCTTGCTGGATTTAACTTTCTTCCACAGGGCCTGTAAGACAGAACTATTCTGCCTGGCTTTCAATTTGAACCTGGCCTGATCTTTTGTTCCCCTTCTTTCCCTCCCCCTCCCCTTTTTGTGAAGATTGCCCGCTCTGGGATCTTCCCTGGTCTCCTCACTGGCCCAAGTGGGACTAATTTAGCCAGCTAGCCCTGGTGATCATCTAATGTTTATTGGATGGATTTCCCCCCTAAATTGATTTTTGTTTCTTGATTTTATTGTTATTTACACTTTTATACCGTATTTTATGCTGTTTTTTGCAGCATCAATTACGTGTTTTAAATTTGTTGTTAGCCGCCCTGAGCCTGGTTTCCTGAACCGGGAAGGGCGGGGTATAATTTTTTTTTTAAAAAAGAAAATTGTAGCTAGGGGAAATAGGAAAGCTCCGCCAAATCAACCAAATTCCACAGGCTATTTCGTAGGAATGCCGCTCCTCCACTTGAGTGCCTCCCCTTGCCCAACCAAAGCATTTGAGTGGGAGCTGCCACAAGTGTGCAGTGCGCTTTCATGTGCGAATGCATGGATTTAAATAGCTGTGCAATCACAGGCAGATGCCAAATTGCGGTGTCTTTTGCATTTGTTGAGACTGTATCGCAAATGACAGGTTAGAATTTGGTTCAAAACAAAACAAAACAAAACCATGCACACCACTGCTCAAGGCATACATCCACAACAGTGTCAGACTCTACCCAGTACAGTCAGAGAGACTGCACTCCACAGCATTAATAATGGTAATGGCTTAAACACAAACATTTCCTCTGTGCGTTTCTCTTCCCCCGACACACGGCCCCACCCTATTTTTCCTTTTGTTGAATAATTCAGCTTCTGTAGAGGCTCCGCTGACCTTTGCTTGATAAAGTTATATTTCCGAGCATTCGCCTGCATTTGGTATTTTTAATCAGGTTCAAGTCCACTGGCTACACATCAGAGCTGAGAATAATGATGCTACAGATATGTATTTTAGCCAAATGATGTTCTCTCTGCCACACGCGCAGCCCCAAAATCACTGAGTTGTTAACTAAAGTGTAGGAGAATTTATGATGCTAAATAAAACCGGGGAGGAGGGAAAAAAAAGATGTTTTAATAAGATGAAAATCCAAATGTTAAAATAATGAGCCATCTGTATGGGTGGCCCTCTCCTGAGATATGCCAAGAGCTTTACCATCTGTGAAACATTTACCAGCTGTTTCCTTCCTTCCTTTTCTTTTCCCCCCCTTTTCGGTAAGAACATAAGAAATCCTCGTGCAACTGACACATCCTAGGGATGGCAGCAGGTTCGTTCGGCTTCAAGACGTCTCAAAACGAGCCTGGGTAGAATAAACCTTGGGAAAGATGTGTGGGGTGAGTTTGGGTGGGTGTATGTTTGTGCGCACTGTTGCCTACTTTTGAAATCTCCCCTTACCTGAAGTTGTGACAAATCACTCTGGACAGGAAGCCTGTTTCACATTAGGGCACCTCCGTTAACAGTCTTTAGCATTTTGTTCGTTAAGGCAAAACAAATTTTGTTTGGTCGTTGTGCTCATCCAGGATAATAATAATAATAATAATAATAATTTATTATTTATACCCCGCCCATCTGGCTGAGTTTCCCCAGCCACTCTGGGCGGCTCCCAATCAGTGTTAAAAACAGTACAGCATTACATATTAAAAACTTCCCTGAACAGGGCTGCCTTAAGATAATTCCAGGAGCTCTCTGTGCATTCGCGTTCATCCTCCTACAATAAGGGAACTGTGTTTTTTTCCTCTTTTCTATTTATAGGGTGGGTTTAGTACTTTACGCACACAAAAACAAACGGTGCCAGACTTGCCTGCCTGCCCCCTTTAAACATAGCTAACAGCTGTGTGCACAATTCAGGGTTGTGGGGGGAGAGAACAGCATTGTCGAAAAGTGGTCTGTGTTTGCAGAGTTTGCTACAGACTTGGCTGTGCAGGCGATGCGATTTTGCAAACAGAGGAAACAATACATTGGGAAGTTCTCCTTTGGCATAAAGGGCGGGTGCACAAGAAGCCAGTAAATGCTCTTGCTTGGCTCCCATTCCCTTCAGTGCAGGAGAACTAAATGGACCGTGCCTAATATTTTTAAAAGACTGATAGGGAAGAAAAACAGAGATTTTCAAGCTGTATTTTGGGGAACACTGAAGTGTGTGTGTGTGTGATTTCAATTGAGACCATAGTGGGGCAAAGATTTAAAGCCCCTGTCCCCCCCACCCCACAAACACCATGGTCCAGATCCAGCTTTTGTTCAACAAAATTCTGCTGTGTAACAACAAACTTTGACAAATGCCACAATCTACGATGATCCTCATCACAGATACCTGCGCTAATGCATTTCCCCCTGGTGCTCGTATTATCACCAGGTGGCTGAGTTTGAGAACTACCATTTAAATTTTCCACAGTGTCCCCTTCCCCTTCCCCTCGAATGTAGTGGCAGCATACACAATAGCTAGCAATGGCTGAAATGCGAACAACAACAAAAGCCAGCTATAACTTTTTTCTTTGACAGAATTGGTTGAAATGTGTAGGCATGTTAGCCCATCCAGAGTATTCAAAGCAAATAGGATCATGGGATTTGTGCTGGACAGCTCTGGAATTTGGCCATTTTTGTGTGTGTGTGTGTGTGTGTGTGTGTGTGTTATTATTTTATTGGCAGAATTGGATTAAATTTGCCAGCTTGTTCATTGCTTCTGATGGAATGATTACTGCCAAATTTCAGAAGGATAACTTGAGTGGTTTTTCTGCAAGGGCAGCCTTTACAGTTTGGGGTGGTTTTAACAAAATCTCGAATCCCCTCTATTGTTATATAGGTAATTTGTGTAAAGTAGCATGCATATAAGAGAGTTGCTTCTAGGTAAGAAACCTGCCAAATTCCAGACAAACAGGTTGAGAGGTCTTTTTTTGGGGGGAGGAGGTGTTCTAGGCACCTTTAAAGTTGACTTGGTGGGGGAAGAGTAGAATGGATTTGCATTCGTCCTTGTGATGATTTTGTGGCATGTGATATAATTTTAAAAATGGCCTGCTTTGTAGAGATGCGCCAAGGAAAATAACCTGCAATATATAAGAAAGGAAATGCAGTGTGTTTCACAAACACACCTTCATTGTTTTTTAAAAGGCACTTTGGAAAAATATGCTTTAGTCTGGATTGCTTTGGAGAAATCCCACTACTGCCACAAATCTGTCCAAAGCAGCCTCACTTTGATTTCATCCAAATCTTTTCCACACTCCTAGAAACTATGCTACAAATCAGGAAGTCCCCATTTAAATTTCATCTCAATTCCATCAACGGTGTCTCCGAAAATTTTTGCACATCACTTGGGAAGACAGTGTTGAAGCAATGATTCTTCAACATCAACTTTGTTGGACTGGTCATGTTGTGTGGATGCCTGATTACCATCTTCCAATGCAACTACTCTATTCCGAACTTAGAAATTGGAAAGCGTAATGCTGGTGGTCAACAAAAGAGGTTTAAAGGCTCTCTCATGGCAAATATAAAAAAATGTACTATAAACACCAACAATTAGGAAACACTGGCCTGCGAGCACTCCAATTGGAGAACAGCCTTTACCAAAGGTGTCATGGGCTTTGAAGACACTCGAACTCAGGATGCAAGGGAGAAACATGTTAAGAGGAAGGCACGCTTGGCCAATCCCACCTGGAAACCTATGTCTGCACTGTGGAAGGACGTGTGGATCCAGAATTGGCCTCCACAGTCACTTACGGACTCATTCTTAAAACTGTGTTTATGGAAGACAATCTTACTCGGCTACGAGTGATCACCAAAGAAGAAAGAAGAAGAAGAAGAAGTAAGGGAGGCAGATCAAGCATACAACTATCCTCTTCATGTGATGGGCCAGATTGATGGAGGAGGGTATCAAGTGATCCCTCTTGGGTGGCCTTAATGACTCTCTCAACTTTACCTTCTCGCCTGTAATGTGGGGGTATTATATTAATACTGCCCAATTTGCATGGCTATTGTAGGGATTACAGCAAGGCAATACATGCAGAGGACTTGAATATTTTTGAAAGCATTGCATGATTTTTATCTAATTTCCTAAGACTGCAAGCTCATGCAATGAGCACTGTTGGACACAGTGGAACCTAGTCCTGAGCAAACATGTACTTGTGTGGGAGAGGTTTCCATCTGATTTTATCCCCCTAAACTGTCCAGTACCTAACTATGCATTGGGATACAAAATATATGTTTGAAAGCTACTCAGGAAGAAGAGATTAAGTGGCATGAATGACATCATAGTCTCCAAAGACTAGTCCAGCTCTTCGTTATCAGGGTCATTGTGAGGGCAAATAGGGAATGGGAAAGAAGGTTTACACGGGAAATGGTGTTATGGATTTGTCCTGTGGTACCATTAACTCTAGTCCCTTAAGCATGTTTAATAAAGTACGTAAACATAATAGGTACACACATCGCACATTAATTCTGAGGGCTCGGCTAGGAAGTGTCCGTAAAGTGTGATCCAGCAGGAGAGTTTGGAATGTGTAAGAAAGCAGATTTCAGCATTTATAGCACTTGCACATTTCGAGATAAATCCTATTCCGTATTTCCATATTCATTCTAGGATGTATTGAACTGATATAATACATATTTTTCAGGTGGCTGGAAGACACATTCCCAAGCCAGGTTTACTGACAATGACTCTGTGATGAGTTGAATGTGACTGGAACTGGATTGGGGCCTCTATTTTTATATGAAATGTGGCATTGTGGCGTACCTTCTTCCTTTCAGGGATACTTTAAGAACAATCCACTATCCGGAAATGCTACTGTGCCTTTAAATTAAGGGTCACCTCTTAAATTGCTTGCTTAATCTTAGCATGTGGAGTTTCAGTTTTATTTTTTCCAGGTTTGAAACCTAGAAAAGCAACCTCAAAATAAACAATCCTCTCCCCTCAAAGTTTTATCTCATGGTGTGCTTGCATTTCTGGTTCTAGCTGAGAGTGCAGCAAATGATGCAAAGACTCCTGTCACGGAAGCTAGGACCCACAGTCATCGCTGTGATGAGGGAGTATAGGCCCATACCCCAGAACGAACCTAAGTATTAGGTTGTTCAGAAGAAGAGGAGGGAGTGAAGGGAGAGGGGAACGGTTAATCATTAATATTATCTACACATAGTAAATTCCGGCACTCTGCTAGGATGGCTACACAAGCTCAAACTCAAAAATGCAGTTATTTGCAAAGCCTAAATCAGACAGGTCAGGAGGCCGTTTTCTGTCTAACCAGCTATCTGAAACTGCTGATGCTAGCTACAGGTCAGAAGGTCGTTTCCTGCCTAGCCAAAAACTGCTGTCAACTAAAAACCACTAGCAAGATGTTTCCTGCTTTACTTCTGCTTTAAGTAATGCAAGATAAGAAGAGATACGAAGGAATGCTTAGCTAGCAAAAGAAAGACACGTGTACAAGAAGGTGGGAGGGGGTGCTTACTGAGCAGAGAAAATGCTTAACCAGCAGAGGAAGTGCTTAGCTAGCAGCCTTAGCCAGCAAATATTGGGGGGGAGGTATGGGAGGAGGGTGAATGCTTTCAGGTATAAAAATGCTTGCTGAACATGGTAACAACACAGTCAGATTTCAGAAACTATATTCTGCTGACTGTCTCTGTGCACAGATTTGCAATAAATCTCTTTTCTCTGACCAAGAAGTCTCTGGAATTGTTTTTCCCCTCTGGCCACGGGGTTGGCGGACCGCTGGACCTCCGGGTACTGCTAATCTAAGGCTTCAGTTTTGGGGGCTCGTGTCCGGGATGGGTCCCCACCCCACGAAAGGTGGACCGAGGGGCCAGACTCGACCGGGTGAGCAACCAGGACCAGCGCTCGCAATCTCCAGCGCGCACCCTGCCAGTTCGTAGGGGGAGATCGCCACGCTGTGCCTGAGCCGAGACACCCAGTCGGGAGAGAAAAGAGGACGGCCGAAGGAGGGAATCCGCAGCGGAAAACGGTAAGCCCAAGGGAAAGGGCGTGGGCCCCAAGGAAAAGGGGGGCGAGGTCTGATCAAGCCTCACCTGGTTGTGCAGAGGGCCGCCAGGAAGGGAACTGGCCGATTGCAGTAGAGTGCCGCCAGTAAGGTTGGGTAAAAGGGAAACAGAGGGGAAATTGTATTGGTGTGTTTTGTGTGTTGCATGTTGAAATTATAATGGTGTGATTTGTATGTTATATGTTGCATGTCGGATACCCCAGTGACTGAATTGTTGTCAAGTGTGGGTCGGGGCTTAGCGTCCCCTTGGCCGAGCGATTGCAGGGTTGTGCATTTTCTGCCAGGGCGACCTCGGCAGGTCACAATCTGTAGTGCGTGGAGTGTGAAAGAATTTACAGCCCATTAGGTGCGGGGTATCTGAAAAAAAAAAAAAATGGGGTCTGGGGCAAGCCAATGTAGTCCTCTGGAATGTTTTTTAAAGAACTGGAAAGCGGCCACAAAGCATGATGATTGGGGGTTCAAATTGAGAAGACAGAGGATGAGGACATTGTGTGAAGTTGATTGGCCCCAACAAACTAACTGGCCCTCGGAGGGGAGCTTTGATTTGCAACTAATCAGCCCACTATATCAAAATATCTTGAACGTCCACCCAGACCAGATCCCTTATATTTCTACTTGGAAAACCAATGTAGAAAAGAATCCACCGTGGTTGAAAGCCTGCCAAGGCGACGCCCCACGAAATACAATCTGTACAGTTCGACCGGCAGGGAAGGCAGAAAAGCCCCCGGTGATACCAGACCCAGAAGATGAGAAGAGGGGGAAGTCATTAAACCGCCGCCACCCTATGCTCCACCAACTGCCCCTCTAGCGAATCCCCCAGGCCCAGGGCCCCAGGACCAGGGAGGAGCCGGCCCTCAGCCTGAACCCTCCAAGGTTGATGAATTAGAGAGCAAAGAGGAAGAGGATGATGAGGAGTTTATGAAGGGACTAATTGAGTTAGCAAAGAAAGGAAAAATGTGGACACAGTATCAGACAATTGAGATTGCAACAGTATGTACAACCCTATGTGAAAGAAGTGGATGTTAGTTCCCATTTGTTAGCAGCAACCAGGGTGTCCCTCCATAAGTCCCATAAGGCACAGAAAAAGGGTGGGACTGCAATGATGCCTCTATGCAGAGTGTATGACCCACCAGCCCCCCAGGACAGGGTGGGGAAGCACCACCATGCACTTATACAGTCCAACATGTGCCTTTTTCAAGTGCTGATGTGTGCAATTGGAGAAATTAGAACCCTACCTTTGAGGAGAACCCAGATGATATTGCCAACGCCCCATTATAAAGGCTGCCTTTGTAGCTCAGGCAGCGTCCAATATTCGCCAAAAGAAAAAATCCAAAAGCATGAGGGGTGCATCGATCATGGGCTGGAATAGATGTTGAAGTAGTATCAAACAAGGAAGTTGACGGCATTACAGGCTACCACACCCACCCCTCAGGAAAGAGGAAGTGCCCGGGGAGGAGGGCGAAGCCGTCTGGGGAGGAATCAGTGCGCCATCTGCCGACAGGAAGGGCACTGGAAGAGAGAATGCCCTATTCTATTATTAGGAAGAGATTTGTTGGTAAAGTTGCAAGCCCAAATTACTTTTAAGCCATCGGGAGAAGCCACATTGTCCACTATGTCATTTGGGGAACTGGTTGTGGAGGCACCCCTGAGGGAGTACTGGCACCTCATGATGGTAAAAGAAGAGGAGGGACCCATCCCCGCCAGTATTCTGGAACAAGTGAACCCCCCAGGAATGGCAAAGAATATCCCACCAATAATTGTGAAGCCCAAGCCATTTGTCAATCCTGTTGCAGTAAATAAGTATCCCATCCCACGAAGGGCGACTGAAGGAGTGTAGGTGCATCTAGAGCGACTGCTCCAACATAGGATCTTGAGGCAATGCCAATCACAGTGGAACACCCTTTTGTTACCAGTGAAAAAAGGAAGCAGGCTATTATCCTGATACCAGAGCCAAAGAACTGCAGAGAACTCTGTGGCTTTCTGGGGTCTGCAGGATTTTGTAGGATATGGATATTTAATTACAGCATCATTGCCAAGCCTCTACATGAGTCAACCAGAGGAACTGAGAGAGACCCCTTTGTTTGAAACACAGAACAACAGCAAGCCTTCGTGGATTTGAAGAGGGCACTACAGCAAGCCCCAGCGCTTGGCATCCCAAACCCTGAGAAACCCTTTACTCTATTCGTGGATGAGGACCAAGGGACAGCGAAAGGCGTTTTGTGCCAAAATTGGGAAGCTGGCAACAGCCAGTGGCATACCTATCTGAGCGCCTGACGCCTACAGAACAAGGCTTACCGCCATGCATGAGAGCAGTTGTGGCAGTAGCCACCCTACTGAAGAATATTTTAGCAGGCCTGACCTCAAAGATGAAGCAAACCCCCACTGGCCTTCATGGTTTGTGGATGGAAGCAGCTTTGTTAAGGCTGGACAGCGAAAAGCAGGCTATGCAGTAGTAGCCTTGGAAGACCAGGTGGTCGAAGCAAAGCCACTCCCGCCTGGAACGTCGGCCCGGCTGGCATAAATAACAGCGCTCACCAGAGCCCTGACCCTAGCAAAGGGACAGAAGATAAACATTTATACTCTAAGTATGCCTTTCTGACTTTACATGCCCATGGAGCCTTATGGAAGGAAAGAGGTTTGCTTACCTCCAGAGGAAACCAGGTGGCCCACCCACAAGCCTTATTGAACCTTCTGGATGCTGTATGGGAGCCCAAGGCAGTGGCAGTTATCCATTGCTATGGCCACAAAACTGGACTAGGAGAAGTGGCCAGAGGAAACCGACTAGCAGACGGGGTGGCCAAGGAAGCAGCCCGAGAACCAGCTCCCGCGTCAGTTATTGGAGCACTGGTCCCTGGAAGGATCTTGAACACCGCTGATAAGCCAATATACACCAAAAAGGAGAGGGACACTGCAGACGCCCAGGAACTGACATTAACCAAAGAAGGATGGTACCTTACCCCTGATGACAGGATATGGATTCCAGAGTCTCTTTCGCGGCCAATAATTCAGAGGTACCATGATTCAACCCACATAGGACCCGATGCTACAACCAAGCAGCTGGAAAAATGCTTCTACATAGCCCACCTTTATCAACTGGCAGCCCAGATTTCCAGGAAGTGCCCGCTATGTCAAAAGAATAATCCCAGAACCAGACCCTTGGCTCCCCCGGGGATTCAGCATAGTGGAACTGCACCCATGGAAGACCTTGTTGTGGATTTCACTGAATTACCCCGTTGTGGACTACACCGCTACCTGCTGGTGGCAGTGTGCACCTACACCGGATGGGTCGAAGCATGGCCCACCAGAACTGAAAAGGCATTTGAAGTAACCAGGTGCCTGCTTAGGGAGATCATTCCCCGCTATGGGCTACCTAGGTCAATAGGATCTGACAATGGACCAGCCTTTGTCCACTCAGTTTTGCAATAACCCCCCCCCCTTGCTAGTCAAAATGTGCAGTTTAATAATTATGTGCAGTAATTCTCCCGAGATTTTCTCTCTGTCTTAACAGGTGGACCCAGGCCCATTGCTGTTAAAGTTGCTGACCTCACCCCTTGGGTCCACCACACTTAAGTGAAGAAGGCTATTTTAGATTGGACAGTTACACCAAATCCTGATGATCCTCTGAAGCTAACCATCTCCAGAAGAGCGCCAGACGGTTGGACAAGTGGATGGGAGGGACGCCCGCGGGCAGCGTCCCCAACGTAGAGACTTTTTTCCAGCAAATTCTGAGGCACCGCCAGGACTTTTGATATTGGGGCCAGAACTCTTTGATATGGTCACTCCGTGTGTCAGGCCTCTGCAAGGGTGGATATATATATTCCTGTGGGTATATGTTAATATATGTAGAGGGAGAAGCCCCTTTCGGATACAGTGTGTTGGGAAGAAATCATGAGAGTATTAAGCATCCACAAGGACAGGTGGGAAAATTGGTTAAGATAATAGGCTCCTCCTCAGAGAGGTGGGACACAACCTCCCAAAAAGCAAGGCAGCTGATAGAGCACGAGTATCAGTGGGCCCTTCAGCAATAAAATAGATATGTCCTAGATAATATTTCAGTCACCATCAACCACATGGAAACAATGATAGCTGAAAACCCGCTGAAAGCCACAGGGAGTGATGCATGGGGTTGGTTGTATTCCTGGCTGCCTGATGGCAGTTGGCTCAGGAATGTTATAGTATTATTAGCAGGACCGCTATTAATCCTTTTGCTTCTTTGCCTCTGTATCCCCTGCTTATTGCAATGCTTGCAGCAAATGATGCAAAGACTCCTGTCACGGAAGCTAGGACCCACAGTCATCGCTGTGATGAGGGAGTATAGGCCCATACCCCAGAACGAACCTAAGTATTAGGTTGTTCAGAAGAAGAGGAGGGAGTGAAGGGAGAGGGGAACGGTTAATCATTAATATTATCTACACATAGTAAATTCCGGCACTCTGCTAGGATGGCTACACAAGCTCAAACTCAAAAATGCAGTTATTTGCAAAGCCTAAATCAGACAGGTCAGGAGGCCGTTTTCTGTCTAACCAGCTATCTGAAACTGCTGATGCTAGCTACAGGTCAGAAGGTCGTTTCCTGCCTAGCCAAAAACTGCTGTCAACTAAAAACCACTAGCAAGATGTTTCCTGCTTTACTTCTGCTTTAAGTAATGCAAGATAAGAAGAGATACGAAGGAATGCTTAGCTAGCAAAAGAAAGACACGTGTACAAGAAGGTGGGAGGGGGTGCTTACTGAGCAGAGAAAATGCTTAACCAGCAGAGGAAGTGCTTAGCTAGCAGCCTTAGCCAGCAAATATTGGGGGGGAGGTATGGGAGGAGGGTGAATGCTTTCAGGTATAAAAATGCTTGCTGAACATGGTAACAACACAGTCAGATTTCAGAAACTATATTCTGCTGACTGTCTCTGTGCACAGATTTGCAATAAATCTCTTTTCTCTGACCAAGAAGTCTCTGGAATTGTTTTTCCCCTCTGGCCACGGGGTTGGCGGACCGCTGGACCTCCGGGTACTGCTAATCTAAGGCTTCAAGAGTATTAATCTCTGCATTAACAACAGTGTCCCTGTTCAAAATCCCACATTGTTCAAGGGAAACTGCCTTTGTCCTATCTTTGCATCTGATTAGAATTTTATAACTGCAGGGGGAAACAATCATGGCTGAATGTTGAATCTCTGTGTTTTCGGGTAATTTTAGTAGGCTTAATTGCTTTAATCACACACTTTGGGGTATTTGGAGAATTGTCATAATGCAAGACTGTAGAACTTCATTTTGTTTATCCAAGTGGCCTGGGGGCACATTAAAAAAATCCCCCCCCCCAATAACAAATCTAAATACAGATGAGTGCTAATCACATAGCATGACATTGATGCAGGGGTAAGAAGAGTCAAGCTGACCTTATCATTAGAGCAGTCTTCCCCAAGTTGGTGCCTTGCGCCCTGCAGATGTTTTGAGCTACGGCTCTGATCAGCCCCAGCCATTAACGTGAAGCGATTGTTGCATTTCTGCCAACATTCATGACAATTCATTGTCTATTAGGACAGTTCAGGAATTGTGAACCCTTCATCTAACTTCCAGGATCGGATCACAGAGAAGCTCACCTCTGACTTTATAACTCCTCCACCTCATGTATTTACTTGTTGTTGCTGAAGAAGTCAAACTTGGCCACCGTCCCCTGTGCAGATTCCTTCCTTGCAAGCTGCCCCCTGCATTGGGTCATTGGTGCGTTCCCTTTATCTCTAGAATTGGTAAGGGCACAGGAGCCAACTCCTAGGGGCCAAGGGGTCTTCACCCCCCAATAAAATATTTGAGGGGGCCGCTGATGCGCACTGTAAATTAATAATGCAGAGTCTTCTTCAGTAAAAGAATAAAGGTTTTACTGTGTTAAAATAAACTTGTTTGCAAATAACAGCATAGTGAACAGAAGATTCAACTAGCTTCAGACCATACACAGAGTTACTGAGTCACATAGAGTCTCCATGAAGCAAAGGCTTCACAGACCACAGGCTCCACTTTTACACACTCAGACACACACTCAGACACACACACACACACTGACAGAGAGACTCACAGACACTGAGTCTGCCTGCAAGCAGATACAATACAGTGGTACCGTTCCGGAGCCCTGTTCGCATCCTGAGTAGAATGCAACACGCGTCTGCGCGTCTGCATGTGCACGGGTCGCATTTCACCGCTTCTGCACATGCGCGTGACGTCATTTTGAGCATCTGCGTATGCATGAGCACGAAACCTGGAAGCAATGCGTTCTGTTACTTCTGGGTCGCTGCGGAGCATAACTTGAAAACGCTCAACCTGAAGCATATTTAACCTGAGGTATGACTTACTTATACAGAGACTGAGTCATCCTCAAGATGAGTCACAGTGATTCAGCATGCTAAATGATTCTGCAGCTTTTCAGCATTTCACAACATTTTTAGACTCCTTTACTGCTTCTCCTCTCAAATACCTTTGTCACGGGACAGCCACCACCCCACCAACTTGATGGGCATGGCCATTCAAATGGTGTCCATGCACCGAGTCATGTGATAAATTATACAGAGCAGGGCTTACTCCCCCCCCCCCAATATTTTATTCAAGTCGGCACCCCTGGGTAAGGGTGCTGTGTCCCTCCCCCAGCAACTCTCTGGATGGGGAGGAAGACAGGGAGGAAGATAAAAGGGGTGTAAGAACCAAAGACAGACAGATGGTGGGAGGGAGGGAGGAAGTGGCAAAGAAAATGGGGAGAAATGGATGGAAGAAGAAGAAAGATGGCAGTTCTGTTCACTTTTGGCTCTGATCTTGCCCTTCGTTGGAATATGGCCTCTAGTAGGAGTGGGAGGTGATGGCCAAGAAACAAAGAGGCCCACAGCCAGGTGTGAGGTAGAGACTCAAGAATTGGTGCTTATGTCTCCCTAGTACAGAGGAGAAAGGAGGGTGCAAGTTTTGGCAACCAGCAGACACACGGAGCTGGCGCGGTTGTAAGAATGATCATCTGTGAAGGAAGCCCTCAGCTCCAACACTCCCTTGATGAACATTGGCAGCTGACGCACATGGCAGCTTGGCCCTACTGCAAGCGCTGGCTCATCCCTGGGACATTCCAGGATCAATTAAGAAGCCATCTTGGCTTCTGTAATTCCAGGAATGACTAATAACAATAATAATATTAATATTAATTTTTATTTATACCCTGCCCTCCCCAGCCAAGGCCGGGCTCAGGGCGGCTAACAAGCAATAATAAAAACAAATTGAATGAATACAACTTGAAAACAAGATTAAAATACAACAATTAAAATATTGAAACATTAAAATGCAGCCTCATCACAGGAGGAGAAAGGAAAAAGAAAAAAGAAAGAGCGGGAGGGAATCAAATTGGCTCAAAGCCAAAGGCCAGGTGGAACAACTCTGTCTTACAGACCCTGCGGAAAGAAATCAGATCCTGCAGGGCCCTGGTCTCAAGAGACAGAGCGTTCCACCAGGCCGGAGCCAGTGTTGAAAAGGCCCTGGCTCTGGTTGAAGCTAATCTATCTTCCTTAGGGCCCGGGACCACTAGGGTGTTGCTATTTATGGACCTTGAGGCTCTCCGTGGGGCATACTGGGAGAGGCGGTCCCGTAGGTACGAGGGTCCTAGGCTGTGAAGGGCTTTGTGAACCCCCAACTGCTTCCACAAGTTGGCACAGATTGCCAGCCTTGGCTGCAAGGAAACATAGGACTGACAGCCCATGGGATGAAATGGACCTATAGAAAGGTGAGATGGTTTGCCTAACGTGGGACGGTTTGTAGACCCAGCTTTACCATGAAGTAGCCTGAAGCCACCTTCCTTTGGGTGCCAAGCAGGCCACATGCTTTGCACATCGTAATGATTTTTTTTAAAAAAATGAGACTGGAAGATCCTTCCTTCTTTGCAATATTCATGGACTTTAAAAAATGTTTGAGACTATAACTGCTTAAAAAAAAAGAAAAAAAGTTCCTCTGCTTTTTTGACCCTGCCTCCTTCTTATTGGTATAATATTTATGGTCTTGTGGATCTTGGCTCCTCTGAGACGAGTGTCTGCCTGATTTGCAGCACAGGTGCTGTGTAGGTGGGTGTTAAGTGGGCTTCCCCTGCTCTGCCAGGATGCCTGAACTGTGCTAGCTCAGCACCAGGCTCTGGCAGTCCTATGTTTCCTTGCAGCCAAGGCTGGCAATCTGTGCCAACTTGTGGAAGCAGTTGGGGGTTCACAAACCTTTTCTAAACTTGCCGGGTTGTATAAATAGCACAAATCTGTGCCTCAAGAGGAAAATAAAAGGAATAAATATTTTAAATCCCCTCTCCCAACCAACACATAGAGAGGGAGGGGGAGGGGGAGAGAAGCCAGCGAAGACCCATAGCATCAAATGCATTTTAAATCTGCTTCATTGTCCATTGGCTTTAAAGGGTTTGGGATCAAAGTGGACCCTGGTAAAAATCAATGGCTGGTCCATACGGCTATCTTTGGGGATCTTTGCAATGGGACTTGCTGAATGAAGTTGCCAGTCTGGATTACTGCCAGGTGGGTAGGAATACATGTTAAGGCAAAGTAAGGCAAGGTTGGTCAGTCCTCTCATTTGCTCAATATTGGTCGTCATGGTCCATGTCCGACATTCTCTGCCCCACTAGCACAAGGTCAGGTTTTAGTGATGCACAGCAGAGGAGTCTGATGCAACAGTTGTGCTGGTGGAAACTCATTGCACAACAGATTGAGCCAATCTACAGTGCAACCAAATGACCAGCATCATCCTATTTGTGCCTTTTCTGGTGCAAAACATTTTTCCAATGGAACATAATAATAATAATAATAATAATAATAATAATAATAATAATGCTGCCCCGCCCATCTCCTGGGTTTCCCCAGCCACTCTGGGCAGCTCCCAACCAAATATTACAACACAATACAGCATTAAACATTAAAAACTTCCCTAAACAGAGTTGCCTTCAGATGTGTTCTAAAAGTCAGATAGTTGTTTATTTCCTTGACATCTGATGGGAGGGTGTTCCACAGGGTGGCCGCCATTACCGAGAAGGCCCTCTGCCTGGTTCCCTGTAACTTCACTTCTTGCAGTGAGGGAACCGCCAAAAGGCCCTTGGAGCTGGACCTCAGTGTCCGGGCTGAACGATGGGAGTGGAGACGCTCCTTCAGGTATACTGGGCCGAGGACGAGTATCTTTAACTTAGCACTACACTAGATACAACCCCTGCGCACCTGAAATATAGGAAGCTGTTTTATTCCAGCTCAGGTTCCTACTGGCAATGTCTCTCCAGTGTCTCAGACGGAGAAAGGTCTTTCCTATTGGATGCTATGGGATACATAGTGGAAACTGTGAATACTCTGAAAAATGGCAGCCTTAGGTCTTCCTCTGCTTTCCTCTTCCCTGGAAGAATGAAACCAACATATGCTGGATTTTTGCTCTGTGCCATGCTTGCTCACATCTCCTGCGTGTGGCACCATTTGAAAAACCTCAAGAGGATGCTCACATTGCATTGTGTGTGCTGCTTTACTATGCATTGCTGAGGTGGCAAAGGAGGAGAATGGTTGT
Organism: Podarcis raffonei; assembly: GCF_027172205.1. Classification (NCBI taxonomy): domain Eukaryota; kingdom Metazoa; phylum Chordata; class Lepidosauria; order Squamata; family Lacertidae; genus Podarcis; species Podarcis raffonei. The sequence goes on from NC_070607.1 coordinate 82,752,862, forward strand.
GTGTCTTACTTGACAGAGGACAGCCCTCCCTTTGAAGGAGTCTCCTCTTTGCAGGGCTGCCTCATCCAAGTCCGGTTTAAAGATAAAGAACCATCAGGAGGGAGAGCAGGAAAGGCCTTGAAGTTGCTCATCAACAGTCTGGAGAGCAGGCTCAGCCAATACACGGCTTGCTGCTCACTGACTTCCCAGTATGGTGTTTCTATTTAAATTATACTCTTTCTCAAATGGCAAATTGCATCCCTCCATATAAATGAGCGTACAAAAAACTGTGTCCACTTTTGTGGGGGGGTTTTGGCAATGCATTTCCCCCCTTTATGCACATGTGCACGCATGCGCACACACACACACACACACACACACCACACACTGGGTCCAGACATGAGCCAGTTGCTTGCAGGGGCAGCAATGTGGTTCCCACACCCTTATCTAACTCACAGCTGGGGGAACCTTTTGCAGCCTGAGGGCTACTTTCCCTTCTACCAACCTTCTGGAGCCTACATGGGAGCCAAAAGTGGGTGAAGCAACAAATGAAATTTTTACCTTTGAGCAGTAGGCATGCCAGTGTGGTGTAGTGGTTAATAGCGGTAGTCTCGTAATCTGGGGGACTGGGTTTGAGTCCCCGCTCCTCCACATGCAGCTGCTGGGTGACCTTGGGCCAATCAAACTTCTCTGAAGTCTCTCAGCCTCACTCACCTCACAGTGTTTGTTGTGGGAGAGGAAGGGAAAGGAGAATGTTAGCTGCTTTAAGACTCCTCCGGGTAGTGATAAAGTGGGATATCAAATCCAAACTCTTCTTCTTCCTCTTCTTCTCTCACACAAACAAGAAGCATGATCAGAGTTCCAGGGAACATTCCAGACAAGTGAAAACACTCAAGGAAGGTGCAAAGCAGGGTTGGTGTGGTCTGGGGAGAGTTCATAGGACCACCTAAAGATGCTCAGAGGACTGTATTTGTCCCCCAGGCTCTGCGATCCCATATCCCTGATCTATCTTCACTCTGGATGTCCTTTCATGAGGCACCAATATAGCCATTTCTCCTGATACCGTTGCCTAAGCAAGAGCTGTTTCTCAACCATAAATTGTTCTCTTTTCGTAAGACAGGTTACCTTTTTCAGCAGACTGATAGAGCCTAACCACCTGCCCCTCAAATATATATCCTATGTCTGAGTCCCTCCTAATACCTAGATTCCATTGTTGGAATAGCCAGGCCATCTTCTTGGTGAGTTAACAATCCCTAACCATAAAGAAGGCTGATCGCCGAAGAATTGATGCTTTTGAATTATGGTGCTGGAGGAGACTCTTGAGAGTCCCATGGACTGCAAGAAGATCAAACCTATCCATTCTGAAGGAAATCAGCCCTGAGAGCTCACTGGAAGGACAGATCCTGAAGCTGAGGCTCCAATACTTTGGCCACCTCATGAGAAGAGAAGACTCCCTGGAAAAGACCCTGATGTTGGGAAAGATGGAGGGCACAAGGAGAAGGGACGACAGAGGACAAGATGGTTGGACAGTGTTCTCGAAGCTACCAGCGTGAGTTTGACCAAACTGCAGGAGGCAGTAGAAGACAGGAGGGCCTGGCGTGCTCTGGTCCATGGGGTCACGAAGAGTTGGACATGACTAAACAACTAAACAACAACAACAAGAAGAAGGATGGGTTGTTAGGGTAAAAAGGAAGTGGCTCTGTGCCAGTACTGGGCAAATGACGGGGCTGGGATTTAGGAGGATAAAATCCAGAGTTGAGTGTGAGAGAGAGCCAGTAGCTTGAAGCAGGCTGTAGACAGAAGCCTGTGAGGGAGAGACATGCTTGATTTTCTGCTGGAATCCAAGGCTGTGGCTTTGGGAGAAGCAGGACTTTCTTGAGGTGTTAATGCTGTGAGCCTCTCCATCGTCGGCTTGGGTTGTACATATGTGCAAATAAACCATATATCATAAAGACACGTCTCCACTGAACGCTGGCTAAGTGCCTGGAACCCAAGGAATCTTGGAGATTATCATTCATTTGGAACCCATTCCAGGTCCTGATTTCTCCTTGCTCCACCCATCATTTCCTGGGCTTAAAGTGATCTAAAGCAGAGATTTTGCCAAGCAAGGATAAATTAAACGGAAGCAAAGTTTGCGTCTGAAGTTTGCTTTGCTTTCAAGTTTCTCTTTCTTCTGCCTTTGCTCTTCCCCTCTATTTTCTTGCCATTCCAATCCTTGGTTCCCCTCCCCTCTACCCTTAGCTGAGATGTTCCAGGGTGCTCCCTCTCCCTCTCTCCCTCTCTCCCTCTCTCTCATGAGTGTTTTTTTCTTTTTAAAAAAATCACGCAGTATCTCTTTGCCAGTGTTTATTTTTAAGCAGTGCCAAAAGTGTTTATAGATAGAAACAACAGGACAACCCATAATTAAATCATTGTTTCTGCTACATCTGCTATTTAGCAACTTGAAGGAAAATAATTTCCTCTCAACAAAGGAGGGAATGGTCAAGGAAGCTCTGAAGTTTGCACCCATTATTACCATATAAAACAACATATTAGTTGCTTAGCTACCGATCATAAAAGGAGGCCAATTAAAAAAAAATGAAAGACTCTTAACTAAACTGTGTGGAATAGAAAATGCAGAAACTTAAAAGCTGTCAGGTGGTTAGTGGAAAGAATAACAAGGAATGATTGACAAAGTGGGCTTTACACGGCTTCAATTTTGGCTTTGATTCAATAAATGACTGACATGCCGATATCTTCTGAAAAAGTGGATTATGCTTTGGAGAGGTTATTTAGCAAGCCACTGATTGACAGTTTACAAAAACTGTCCCATGGACAGAGGTAACCAAACAGAGCCGTTATTTTGACAGGTAAATTCCTTTCATCTCCATCTATACCCTTTTTCTGACTCTCAGCAAATACTCTGAAGTGCCAGTCAGTTACCACACAGAGGTCTCCATATTCAGAATGGTTTCTCCTTTTTTAATATTAAAAATAAATAAATCCAGATGCAAAATGGTGTGGGAAGGTATTCACTGTAAGCAGCAAAAGCAAAACTAAACCATGTAGAGTGACTTTGTGTGATAACACAGAAGATGTTCAGCCACTTCTGCGTAATTCATTGTAAAGGTTAATTGGATGAAAGGTCTTAAACTGACCTAGAAGGCTACCTATAAGAATGATAGGTCTTCATATCCTTCATGTGTCCCCAACCTGGTGCCCATCAGCCCAGCCAGTCAAAAACACTTTGGAGGAAGCACTGTGGTAGAGAACACGTTTTGTATGCAAAAGGACTCGGGTTTTCAGTTGTAAATTTAAACAGGGAAAACAGGTAGAGAAAAACGGGACTCCACACCGCCATCTGGTGGCACAATGCTATATCACATATACAACGCATATAAATCGCTTTTTCTTTTCCAATCTAGCTGAGTCCCTAGAGTCTTGAGGCCCCAAATGATTAGGAAGGTGCAAGAATAGCACTAATTACTAGAGAGATTTGGACACCCACCATGCATTGAAAGAATTATGTTGGGTCACAAGACCCTGTTCGGCTAATGAATGTGCCAGCCACCCACACCATCTGTGAAAGCAAATGCACCTTATTGCACACTGGGGAGGGAAAACCAGTGCTTTTTTTCTGGGGGTACGCAGCGGTACGCATAAACCTAAACATTTTGTGAATCTAAGTTTGGCCTCATTGAGGGGCAGTATTTCAACATGAGTAGGAAAATGAGAGTACCCCTAAACATTTTTTTAAAGAAAAAAAAGCACTGGGGGAAACTATTGACATGTTGAGCAAACAACCAGCAGACATGCCATGGAAATAAAATGAAGGATCCGTTTGGTGGGGGCATCAAGAGTTCAGCCCAGGCAGGCCTCGAGAGGGAGTGGATTCATAAAGCCTTCTCACTGAGGCCTGATGAAGTCAAACTCTTTAACTTTGTTGGAATGCAAGGTTTAATTAAGGAGGCTTCTTGAGTCCCATCTTTTAAGAAAGGACTTGGGTGAGGATGACAATAGAGGCACAATTCTTGTCATAAACATCCACGGGCCCTGGCAGGATTTGTCCCACAGTTTGCACAGCAAAAAAATTGGCAAGGAGTGACATTGCCTTTATAGCCCGCCATAAATTGGCTTCATCAAAGCTTCCAAGATGATGATGACCATAATAATGAAGAAATGTAGGGAGCAGCTTTTAGACGGATCTCCTACCAGCTTGGAGATACCGCAAGGGCATTCTCATAAACAATCTCCTGGAAACTGTGCTGTAGTTGTTTTCCATCCCCTGCTCTGAGAAACTACGCTTCAGATCTTTGGCACAATATGGGAATGTTTTTGATTTTAAATTATGGATTTGTTTGCCACCCTGGGCTCCTTTGGGAGGGCAGGCAGGATGTTGTTGTTGTTGCTGTTGCTGTTGTTGTTGTTGTTGTTGTTGTTCTTCTTCTTCTTCTTCTTCTTCTTCTTCTTCTTCTTCTTCTTCTTCTTCTTCTTCTTCTTCTTCTTCGCTTACCTGCAATGGTTGTATCCTCCTACATTCCTTGCTCCAAATTAATTGTGAAAAATATGTATATTTTAGTGTCAGCAATCAGCTTTGCTTTACATTTTGAATGGCCCAAGAGATGTACAGCTGCCCTGACCCTGAAGGTATTCTTAAGTGCTGCCTGAGGCTGATGGGAGTTGTAGTCCGACACATCTGGAGGGCATCAAGTTTGGAGAGGCCATTCTATATGCTATGCAGCTGATATGTGAATGCCTGGATAGTTCTTTTCTAATGATCTACAACTGGAGCAGGCCAGTTTGAGGAGAGCGGTGACTGGTGCTGGAGGAATGGGCAACTAATTCTTCCCCAGATTCACTCTCTTCCCCCCCCCCGATCAAAATGACCTCCTGTGTTGCTGTTCACCTCCCGCACCCCATATTTCAAGCAGAAAACCAGGAAGGGAAAACGTTTTGAACGTCTTCTCTTCACCCCACTGCTGTTATTGGGAGCCGTGTTTCCCACTCTCCTCATGGATACATTTCTGCAAAAGAAAATGTCTGGGGAGGCCGCCACAGATCTCACATGTAGCTTAGTACTGTTAGACGTCACACTCACCCAGGGTTGTGTTTTCATTGGGAAATCAAGGGGACTAGTGTCTTTAAGAAATACGGATTGTTGTACATGTTTATACCTGGAAGTCTTCAGTAGAGAGGGGAATTAGCTGGTGGCAAAGGGTTAAGCACCCTGGCTTCCCCACCACTTTTCTGCTAAAAATGACCACTTCCTCAAGCTGCAATAATAATAATAATAATAATAATAATAATAATAATAATAATAATAATAATAATTTATTATTTATACCCCGCCCATCTGGCTGGGCCTCCCCAGCCACTCTGGGCAGCTTCCAAAAAAATATTAAATTTCTTTGAAAAATAAAAATGCTGAAGGAACTGTTATCTTCTTATTTACCCTTGATGTGTTATTAGACCCCGATACATGCCTACCTTGCAGAGCTGTTGCAGCGTTTACTGAGAACCTCCCGAAACATTTGTTATTATTCATAATTAACTGAAGCAAGCCTTGTCCTTTCCTCAATGTGCTCTCTCTCCTCCCCCCCCCCCCCGTCGAGTGCAGCAAGAGAACTCGGGAAAAAGTTACATTTCAATTAAAATGCCACGAAATGTATTTGCTTCTTTTAGCTGGGTTTGATATTTCAGTTAAGCTTGCTCTGTGCTGTTTACTCGACAAGCACCCGTGGTATGTGTAAACTACATTTGTCCATTTATCTTGCCTTGACATTTAAGGGAGGAAAAACAAAACCCTGCGAAAGCCTTCATGCCTGAGCAAGTGATATGGTTTTGTCTGAGTGGCAATGTCAGAGATGCCAGTTTCTTCGAGCATGCATAAACTCATAATTGACTTTAGGAGAAAGAAAAGTGTATTTTTACCATTGCACATAAATGGCGAGGAGGTGGAGAGGGTTGGTAGTTTTAAATACCTGGGCATTTATATCTCTGAGGACCTCTCATGGACTGCAAATATTAATATGGTTGTGAGGAAGGTGCAGGGGAGGTTGTATTTCCTGAGAATGCTCAGGGGACTGAATCTATCTCAGCACCTACTTCTGTCCTATTATCACAGTACCATTGAGAGTGTCTTAACCTATAGTGTATTATCGTGGTATGGGAGCAGCTCTGAAACGGATAAAAAAGCTTTACAGAGAATAATTAAAATTGCCCAGAATGTTATTGGGCTCCAACTACCAACCCTGGATGAGATCTTCACGTCTCGCACTTTGAAGAAGTCACACAATATCCTGAGAGATCCCACCCATCCTGCTCACAACTTCTTTGAACTGTTGCCTTCGGGCAGAAGATATAGGACAATGAAAACACGAACCACACGCCTTCTGAATAGTTTCTATCCAAGAGCTCTGATTGCACTAAATAATGATCTTAGGGCCAGTTGCAAGAAATAGCAAGCAGGAAGTAGGAAGGAATGAGATAGGTTTTAGGTTATGTTATGCCTTTAAATAGGTTATGTTATATTCTGGATTATGTTATGTTTTATAGATTATGTCTGAATAGGATGAGAATGTTGGAGATACGTGCAAATGTGTATGTGAACCCGGTCTTTGGGTGGGTGTTTGATTTTCGTTGTTGTGTATACTGTGTATATATGGACAATGACAATAAATTTATCTTTATCTTTGCTCTCAGAAATGATCATAGGGCATCTCAGACCTTAGAGGGTATCAATCTAGGTTTGTTCTGCCACTTAGCCCCCACTCCCCCCCAAAAAAATACTTTTTTCATACTCAGCCCTTTCTTTTGCATCTTACCCTACTTCCTAATTGTCTTATGCTTTTAAAAAAGGGATTAAAAACACTGTAAGCAAGGTTTATTCTATTTCACTTAATTATTGTACAGTAAAGGTAAAGGTAAAGGGACCCCTGACCATTAGGTCCAGTCGTGACCGACTCTGGGGTTGCGGTGCTCATCTCGCTTTATTGGCTTAGGGAGCCAGCGTACAGCTGGCTCCCTCTGGTCATGTGGCCAGCATGTACAGCTGGTCATGTGGCCAGCATGACTAAGCCGCTTCTGGAGAACCAGAGCAGCGCACAGAAACACCGTTTACCTTCCCGCTAGAGCGGTACCTATTTATCTACTTGCACTTTGACGTGCTTTCGAACTGCTAGGTTGGCAGGAGCAGAGACTGAGCAACGGGAGCTCACCCCGTCACGGGGATTCGAACCACCAACCTTCTGATCGGCAAGTCCTAGGCTCTGTGGTTTAACCCACAGCACCTCTTTCTAAACAGGTTTGTAGGGCTTCAGCAGTCTGAATGAGAGGAACCAAGGACTAGAGCTGATCAGGTCTGGAGTCAAGGAACAAAGCCAGAAGTCAGGACCTGGGAGCAAATTCAGATCAAAAGTGACCAAAAATTCAGGAACATTCCAGAGCATTGCCCAAGCACAGAAAAGACCTCCTCTAATTCTTTTTGTCCATGATGAACAGAGTCACTGCAGGGTCCTGGGGATACTTCACTGCCTAGGCAATTTTATTATGTTTTGAGGAAAGCTTTTCCAAATCATTTTGGCTGAAATTATGGTTCTGAGTAAATGTCTGTTACCATTGGCTGTTGCCCACATAAATAGGGAAATGTAGCTGCTGGCTGGTTTTCTGCACTTTTCCGTTCTGGCTGCTGGACAAAGCTTGACCCACATGTCCAACAGGTGGGCTGGTGTCATATTCATAGATATATCTCTAGGGTCTGAGCAGAAGTTTTCTGGTGACATTATGGGTGTTAGCCAATCAGAACTGTCCACAGTCAACATGCAGAACCAGATATTACTATTGTTGTTGTTTAGTCGTTTAGTCGTGTCCGACTCTTCGTGACCCCATGGACCAGAGCATGCCAGGCACTCCTGTCTTCCACTGCCTCCTGCAGTTTGGTCAAACTCACGCTGGTAGCTTCGAGAACACTATCCAACCATCTCGTCCTCTGTCGTCCCCTTCTCCTTGTGCCCTCCATCTTTCCCAACATCAGGGTCTTTTCCAGGGAGTCTCTTCTTCTCATGAGGTGGCCAAAGTATTGGAGCCTCGGCTTCAGGATCTGTCCTTCCAGTGAGCACTCAGGTCTGATTTCCTTCAGTATGGACATGTTTGATCTTCTTGCAGTCCATGGGACTCTCAAGAGTCTCCTCCAGCACCATAATTCAAAAGCATCAATTCTTCGGCGGTCAGCCTTCTTTATGATCCAGCTCTCACCTCCATACATCACTACTGGGAAAACCACAGCTTTAACTATACGGACCTTTGTTGGCAATGTGGTGATGATGATGATGATTCAGGAGGATCCTTGAGAGAAAGTACAGTACATTTATTTGAAAACAGTCAATGTAATTTCCAAATAGGTCCTCCTCTGCTTTAAAAAACGTTCTGGCTGTTTTCACTCCTATTCTGTCTGAGGATCCACTTGTGCCAAGTCATAAATATTTTGCCAAGCACAAGATGAAGAAAATATAGTGTAATTAGAAAAAAAGCAGGTGTCATTTATTTCATTCCAAAATCTATAGTTTCAACTGCAGAATAAAACATTTAAATCCCAGTCAAGCCCGTTCCATTGGACAAGTGATGGGGAGGGGGGAGGGAATGCAGGGCTGATTGCTCACTGCTTTATTTATTAATTATTCTCCATCATCATCAGTGCCACTAAATGTGCAAAAACCCTTTTGGCAACTCGTGTGGGCTTTTCCCCAGACTTGGAAATAAAAAATAATAAAAATAAAGCTAAACTACTTTCCCCTACTTAGTTATAAATAGCAGAAGGAGCAAGCCTGCAGATCCTGTGCAGTGTCAGTTCTGCTCAAAATTGTAAACGGACTCTGGCTGATGTATAAAAATGGACACCAGATTTTTCTTCTCTCTCAGTTCTCGCCCCCCCCCACCCCAGCCTTTGTAATCCCACCCCCAATCCTTCTTAAAAGGCATTCTGTTCTGCCAGCCACAATGACATCTGCTGGTGGAGACAGGAAGCCATAAATCTGTAGATCTCCTCTCAACCAAGCCTTGTTAATGCTTCCATTTATTTTGTGTGTGTGTGTTTTAAAAAAAGAAAATCCAGGATAGGACTCCATCTTATTACTGCCATACTTAGAAGTCTGTCTCTGCATTTTATCCTTCCCTAAGACACTCACAGATTTTTTTCTTACGTTGCATATTGAAACCTACAGTCACAGGAGTGACATACCATGGTGGAACCAGCACATGCCCTTTGGATTACAGCAATGGTGTAAAATAATAACATAACATAACATAACATCATAACATAACATAACATAACATAACATAACATAACATAACAACATAACAAACATAACATAACATAACATAACATAACATAACAACATAACATAACATAACAACATAACAACATAACATAACATAACATAAACCATTCTCTAGTTGTCAACCCATGTTTAAGCTGTTTAACCATTCTCATGTTCCAGATCATGAGAAGAACCTCTTATGAAAAGAACCTTCTTCAAGTAAAATCCGCAGTACTGAAACAAATTGTGACATGGGATTTCTCCATATTATATCCACAACATTTGGACCCCTATGTCACGAAAGGTGGCACCACAAGTGAAATGGAGCATTTGGGTGTGCCATTTTAGGGGGTGAAACTTAAGTTTTGCATATTTCAGTGAGGGGTCTTAAAAATATGGTTTTGGGTGTGAAGAATTCAAATCTGGTATTATTTTTGTAAATGGACAACATTTCATTTGCTAAGTCTGTGCTTGGTGAAAAAGCACATAAACTACTTTCGGAAAAACGAAGGATTTTAATTTTTTACCTTCTGGAAATGTCAGGTCATGCTAAATAATTACAATAATAATAACTAAATAAAAATAGTATCAATGTATAATATAACGGCAAGCACTTGACAATCATTTTAAATGATTTCTGTGCAATTTTACACACATTCCACTTAGCAAGCAAAACTAAATTATATTAATTTAACCAAAATATATTTTGAATTCCCAAGTTGTGTTTTTAGCACTCCTCATTTTGGGTATCTGAAAGCTGAAAAAGTAGACACAGTCTAATTGGAGCATTCCAAAGAAATGTGGAAAAATTGAGAAAAATCAATCCAGTGTCTCAAGTAGCAAAGGTCTTCAGAAACCACAAAATTATCCCACAACAGTACATAGGGTTGCCATATTTCCAACAGCGAAAATGAACTTGGGGGGGGGGTGTTGAGCTTTTTGGGCAAAATCTCAAATGGCAACCCTAAAAGTGCAGAAAGCTTCTGTTTGGATTTCAGTGGAGGGTAAGATGCCTTGATATTATTTCAGTAGACTCACAGCCAGTTTCAAACCCTTGCAAGATTAAATTGTGAATAATATTAATAATAATAATGGTGGTGATGCTGTGCGTAATTGTTTTAGCTGCTTTTTCTCCTCATAATATGCTATCAACCCTCATTTCATTTTTAGGGCAAATGATTTTTATCTTTAGCACGAGTCTACAATACAAATGGGTAACTTTCCATGGGCTCCACATTGCAGCAGCTTGGAAAATAAGCCAAGTGTCTGTTAAAAGCAAGAACTGGAAAATGCCTTGGCTTGTTTTCTAGGCCAAACCAACCTCAGAAATTGTCTGCCCATTTTACCTTCCCCACCCAATGTCAACCAGCCCACCCACTCCCTCTCCCCTGCAGCCACATTCTCTGAAACACTAAAATTATTGCCCTGATTTTATTGGCTCTGTTGGTTTTGACTTGACTGTAAAAGGCCTTGCAGGGGGCTGAAGTCTTTGTTAGGGCTCAAAGGCAATCCAGAAATGGTCTTGTAAGATAAATAAGTATTTATTACTAACAAGTTTGCATTTGCTTGTATGTACCACCTCCCCAATAAGCGGCTTTGTTTATTTGACACAAGTGTGCTAGGTGCTGCATTTATTGCAGGACTTAATAGCAACCACATCTGACTCTTGTATTTTACTCCACCTCTGGAGGGGGAAAAATGATATTGTTTGTTCATTTATTCTTAAAATGTATACATTGGTAGATTTTTTTTAAAAAAAAACAACTTTTTACTAAAGATAAAACAGTAAAATTACAACCATACCCTGAACCATACAAAAGTTAGAATTCTAAAACAAATTAAAATTATCTGAACCTTCTAATCTGGGCAGGCTTATTTAAACAAGAATGTTTTCAGCAGGCATTAGAAAGGGTACATTGAAGGCAGCTGCTTTATATCAATAGGCAGTGAGTTCCGAGGTGTTTCCCACACCTGTGTCCAAGTTCTTACAAATGCAGGATTCGTATTATGTAGCACCTGTACCCGTGCCAATTTACATGACCAGCTGCATCAAGATAGGAATGAAAGAGATGAATCTAGAAGCAAGAGTTTGCCAGACTACTTCAAGGCACTTATGCCTGTAAATTGTAACTCCAGTGTTTACTTCCACAATGTTTACTTCCACAAGGGTTGTTAGGAAGGGATTGATTTGATCTAAGGTCAGTACAGTAGCTCACAATCTTCAAAATTGCTTAACAGCTCTAGATTATGTGAAGTAGAGAGTGCCACTGAGCATCTTCGAAGTGTCTTTTATTCACCAAGGAAAGCTAGTTCGTGTTCTCTATCTATCTATCTATCTATCTATCTATCTATCTATCTATCATCTCCATGCTTTATTGGAATGCACTATTTATTTTATAGGTGCTCTAAAACAGTGCTTATTTATGATTTCTTTCATAATTTTCTTATACTGCTTGATTGTAGAAAACCCTTTAAGCTGTATATTATGATCTCCACCAGTTATGATCCCCATCATGGCGGGGAGACAGTCAGCTATCATGCTCATTTCCTTCTTGTGGGCTTTCCATAGACATCTGGCAGCAGCTGAGACAGCAGGTTGCTGAACCCGAAAAGGTATTTGGTCTGGTCCTGCAGGTTGTGTGTGGCAAGAAGTCATGCATCACACAGAAACACAGTCCTTTTACCTGTTGAAAATCCAAGGCTTGCTTCCTAAAATGTAGTTTTTGCCCAAAATCCGGACTAGAGGGATGAAAAAAGCTTCATATTTAAGTAATGTTGTGTTGTGGAAAGTTCTGTTTCTCAGGCACCCTGGTGCTTCAGTTTGATCATTTTAATTTCCCCGGACTAAATGGTAATCAGGGATTCCACCAAACTTTAATAGGGGAGTCTCTAAGGGGTTCAGAATCTAAGGGTGCTAAATGGGTTGGAGGATAAAAGAGGAAAAATTGAATAAAAACTATGTAAATTCAAAACAAAACAAAACTGATAACATCCATAATAAACCAGTTCAGAAATTGCATTTTGTGGTCGTTCTCTTTCCCCTTCTCCCAGTCACCTGTTGGAAATGTTTATTTGTTAAGAAGGTGTCACATCATAGACTGGAATGGATGAGAGGAGCAAAGCTTATTTTCTGTTGTGGTGCTGATGGTGACCCTGGGGCTTTGTCTAAGACAGGCATCCCCAAACTTGGCCCTCCAGCTGTTTTGGGACTACACTTCCCATCATCCCTGACCACTGGTCCTATTAGCTAGGGATGATGGGAGTTGTAGTCCCAAAACAGCTGGAGGGCCGGGTTTGGGGATACCTGGTCTAGGAGGCAAGAAAACTTGACTCCCAAGTCATAGGGGAGTTTACTACGGAAAGGTGGGCTTCCCCAACCAAATATCAGACCTGGCTGCTGTAGTCTTGAGTGAATTTACAGTATGATAGCGTTGGTTTTGGGGGTGTCCTGGTTTTTACTTTTCGAAATATAGTAACCCTACAGTATGAGGTGACCTGTCCTGCACCTGATTTCTCCTTTGTGCAGTCAGACTGGTTTACTATTTTTATTGAGATGGGGCAGCTTTTGCTACACACTTCAAAGAGAATTTTGGGCAAGTAACAGCGCATCAGGTGACCATTTCAGCATGTGGTCATCATCTTTAATGGACATTCAGCAGTCAGCTAGCACTGATTCTTTTATTCTTCAGTGGCCACAGAAGCACTGGACTCTGCAAAGGACACAACTTCTTAACGGTAGTTAACAACTTTGAATCAGACTTTCTGGTGTGTGAGATGGCTCTCGGATGCATCAAATGTTTTCCAAGGTGTGGATCAGATTTCCTTTCTTCACCCTGATGTTTTCTCAGAACTTCCACAAGAATAGATGCTGGATCTTTGTATCTGACAGGCACATTTGAAGAAGAAAAAAGAAGCACCTCAAAAACCTGCTCCCCACCCAGGTTAATCTCACTACCTTCTTCCTCCTCAACCATCCTCCATTCCAAGAGAAACCCAACTCTGGACTGTCTGCCCTACTGTTGGAGCTTCTGAAGCTATTGTTCCTGCAGTGAGACCTGATGCTGCTACCACCCTATGACCCTGCTAGAATCATAGAAATGAAAGGGGCACATAGGCAGCCTAGTTCAATCTCCTGTTCATGTGGGAATCCTTCCTCTATGGCATCTTTGATAGGAGGGCTAGAAAGCCTCAGCTTTAAAGCCTCAAAGTGATTGTCCTACTGTCAAGCACCTCATACCATCAGGAAGTTATTTCTGGTGTTTGGTCAAAATCTCCTTCCGTCTAATTTGAACCCATCGTTTCATCAAGAGTGACAGAAATTTGCTCCATTATCTTATGTGACAAGTGCTTCAAACAGCCTTTCCTCCCCCCACCCCAACTAATGGTACCCTAATCCTTCAATCTCTTCCATCTTTATCACCTGCCTCCTGGACATGTTATAGTATTTTAATATCCTTAAATGGTGGTGCCCAGAACTGAACACACACTCCTCAATGTAAAGTCTGACCAAAGCCGAAAAATGAGGGACCATCTTATAAGCTCCTGTAGATGTAGCCTTCAATTGAATTAGCTTTTTTAATGCTGCATCACACTGCCAGACTCCTCCATTGTCTCTCAAGACAGACGGATGCCAACCTACACTGCTGAATGATCAGTTTGGCAGGGCCCACACCAGTTGCCTCTGCTTCCAAAGAGAAAGTGATGGGAGAATCAGGGCCTTTTTGGTGATGGCACCTCAGCTGTGGAAAGTTTTCTCCATGGATGCTCACCTGCTTTATTGGGGGGGGGGGGCGGGGGTCCAATGACTATAATTTTATTATCCCATTATTTCAATAGCCTTTGCATATGGTTGTGCTGGCTGAAGCTGATGGGCATTGTAGTTCAAATCATCTAGACAGTTGGCAAAGGCTGTAATAATAATAATAATAATAATAATAATAATAATAATAATAATAATAATTTATTTATACCCCGCCCATCTGGCTGGGTTTTCCCAGCCATTCTGGGTGGCTCCCAAGAGAATATTCTAATGGAACATTTGCTTGTCTTCATTTTACACGCCCTGCTTCTTTTATCATGAGACTTGTCTTGATTTTTAAAACATTGTTTAACCCCTTGATAATGTCTATGCCCCCTTGATAATTTCTAGGGAGAAATTAATGCTTTATACTGAAGTATACCTTGTGAATGTGAGCTTAATCTGTAATGTAACAGGTTTTCCAAGTCTGTTTTGATGCCATGTGGGTGACTGCATACAAGACCTAACATCTGTAGATGCATCCGTCCTAGAAAGCAACATTTTATGTTTCATAATTGGGTTTTTTAATCAATAACATTTGCAATTTATTTATTTGTTTTTTTAAAAAAAAATCTTGATAAAAGGTGAGATGAAATCTTTGCTTTAAATAATGAAAAATAAAATACAAGATCCAAAGCTCACCCAAATGGCACCGGAAAGAAACAAGATTTCTCGTCAAAGCTTTTGTCCAAAGGAATCCCCATGAACTCAGTTTGACAACTACATTCGACATCCTGCTCATAATTGCAATGGAGGTTCTAGTTTGGGGTGGTAGAATCTCACATTCCCACTGACAAAATAACTGTGGACTGAAGACAGGGGAAAACAGAGTATCATGCAAAAGAAGCATTGTCTTGAGAAAAAATGTCAAGAGCTCCAGCAACATAAACGGAGACTGGATTCTTTGGCAGAGAATTGGTAAGGCTTTCTTTTGTCTATAGCTCTTGTTAGATGCATCTTTGACTGTTATTTATGGGGGGGGGGATTACTCCCAGAAAACAACTGTGCTGCTGAAAGTGGTATGATGCACAAAAGCTTTAGCACTTGGTCCTGGACCACTGAATAACTATTGCACATTTGTGGATATTTAAATCGATTGCACACCAAAAGATAATGACCCCATCTCATTGTACAGAGAAGCTGATGTGGAGATTCTGGTGAATCAATGGCTGATGGTGGCACGAGACAGCCGCGATTCTTCACTGATCTAAGACCAGCCTTGTTTGATCCACTCCACCAAACGGCCTCTCCCAGCTACCTCAGACACCTCACTGCTTTTTGCTTTTTTCCCTCCATCCTCTTCTGTTCTCCATTAATGCAGCTGAATGTACAATCACATCCAAAACTGCCGCTCCTCCAGATGTTTCCAATATATCTGGATCACTCTCCGATAAGTGGGACTGTAATGTTACTTCCTCCTTCGGGCCACTTCACACAAGATGATTTCCTTCACGGTTATCACTTCCAGGTGGCTAAGCTGCATGTATGCCATATCATGTGCCGGACAAACACGTGTGCACTGAGATTTGGTGTATGCAGAGCAGAAAGCTGTGACGGGCAGGAGGCTCCCACCAGATGTGTACACTTGTCCAAATGCACGTTGTGGCGTCCACGCATTTTGTTTCTTCTCCTTCCTATGCCAAAGCTCTTGGAGGGAAAGCCTAAAGGATCGTGTTGCCCTTGTTTCACCCTCTTTCTTTCTTCCTCCTTCTCCTCCTCCTCCCACTCACCTCTCCATAGCCTCCTCCACTTCGAGGGGTTTTCTCTCATTGCCTACCAGCTGCAAGCAGCTACAGCCTTCATCTGGCTATCGCCGCCGAACACCTGGGCAAAACAGAGGAAAAGGAAATAAAGGAAACTTCATACAGTTTGTTCCAGAGGCAACCCAACACCTCCTGGGTGTCTTTCTCTGATGGTGAGAACTTGTCAGCAATCTATTTTCAAAAGTGTGGGAAAGAGAGAACTTTATCATGTACCATCCTCCCAAGTGTGTGTGTGAAAGAAAGGGAATCAGATAGAAGGGTGTGTGTTTTTTTTGTTTTTAAACCCTTTCTAATATTCAGGATGGTGTATCTGAGAGCAGGGGTATAGATATCTCAGGCAATCCTTGGCAAGGGTGAGGCACTCTGAACATGCTCAGATGCACTGTCCACTTCACCTGATCAGCTGCTTGTCAAGGCTGGATCCTGCATGGAATAGATCTTCCAGTGCCCTGATTGGGATGGGGGAGGTTGTCACAATTTGGTCCAGTTTCCTGCAGTGATGGGAAAGGGGGGCTAGCCAGGAGAGGATCATATTATGGGGGTGAGGGTGAGGAGAGAGGTGAGTTGAGTACACAAACAGGTTGGCACTGGAGGAGGAGCGATTGCTTGAATAAGGTGGTCTCTTTCGCTCCTTCCGTCCCCCTCCCGCCGAAGTGCCTGTGATCAGCAAAGCCCTGTCTCTTTAATAAACTGACTGCCTTCTGTCTGCTCGGAGTAAATTTCATCCTGTCATCAGGTCGCGGAGGAGGAGTTTGTTAATGTACAGTTTGCTCAGTGGATCGATGTTCGCTGGCATCGCCTCGCCCTGCCTGTGCTTGTGCCTCTGTGTGTGTGTGTGGATGTGCGTGTGTGGATGTGTGTGGTTGTGCGTGTGGATGTGTGTGGATGTGTGTGAACACCAGATTTCCTCCCATCCAAAGCTTCTCTGTCCTCTTCCATATCACTCACAACCTGGCATCTGACAGCAACAAACCTGCAGTTTTCTCAGCCAACACTCACCAATCCGCCATATAGATCTACGCGAAGGAGGCGACGAGGAAAGGGGGGGGGGGGGGAGAGAAATAAGAGAGAAAGAGGGGGGTGAGAGGGAAAGAGAGGAAATAGGGGGGGAAACAACCGCCTGAGCTGCTTTAAAAAAAATATTTTGCATATCTATATTTTGCTATTTATTGATCACTTTTCAAAAAACAAAAATAAAATAAATCCCGGCACCTTTTTTTTTTCTTTTTTGCATTTGATGTTCCTGGATGTTTGCATCAAAGCAAGTCTTGCAACAGTTCAAACAAGACCAAAAAAGAGAGAGAGATAGAAAAGCAGCCGCTCCCCACCCCCACCCCATCCCGGTTTCCCTTTCCTTTTTAAAATTAAATCCTAAGAATCAGAATCCGAACAGGTTGATCTCGTCAGAGAAGTGCCAAAGAAGAGAGACGGGTGCTTAGTGCTGCCGGCGGTGGGTCGCTGAGGAGGCAAAGCGCGGAGGGGAGGAAAGGAAGAGAGAGGGAGAGAGAGAGAGAGAGAGAGGGAGGGAGGGGAAGGGAGAGGAAAAAAAAACACAGACACACGCACACACACAGAAAGAGAGAGAGAGAGAGAGACAGAAAACAAGCCCCGCGAGCTTCCAAGGCTCCTCGGATCTGGAAAGAGAAGTGAGATTGGAGAAAGTACAGCGATGCCAAGGAGGAAACAGCAGGCACCCAAACGGGCAGCAGGTAAGGAACCAACCCACTCGCCGCAGCCCTCTCGGCGTCTCCCGAAGACCTTTAAGCCCTCCCCTCCTCCCCCACAGTTTATTGTAGGGACGCGCTTGGAGAGATTCTGTCTTTGCAATTTTTTAAAAAGGGGAAGAAAAAAACTCCATCATTTTTATTTCAACCTTTCCCTTTCTGTTTCTCTCTCTCCTCCCTCCCCCCCCCATCCTTTGCAACTTGGACGCTATTGAATCAGCCTCTCTGGAAGCCGACTAGTTTTTCGCACCAACCGGTGCTTATTTTTATTTATTTTTTCAGGGCGGATGGGGAGGTGCGGAGGGGGGGAGATGACCGCTTTTCCGCTTCGTCCCGACGCTGCTCGGGTCCCGTCTCCCTCTTAAACTTTTCCCCCCAACTTTCTTCCACATGGTTTCTCACCTCTCTTCCCCTCCTCTCTCCCCTCCCCAACCCCCTCAAATCCCCTTTGATCATCTTCGCGTTGCATCCCTGCTATGGAGTTTGCAACGAGGAGCTCTTGGGTTTTTAATATATATATATTATTTTGTACTGCAGTTTGCATGCCTCTAGAGGAGTAATGTTTTGCTTTTTTAAAATAATAATAATAATAATAATAATAATAATAATAATCATCATCATCATCACCATTTCCATAGCGTCGTTCCTCGTTCAGTTCTTTCTCTTTCTCCCTCTGAAATAGCGGCGGCGGGGGCGGGGGGTGCTGTCTGTCTCTGTTGATGAACCCGCTGGTTGAAGTTCAAGCCTTTGATCATCAGTGGCGAAATAAAGCGTGCGGGGGGGGGGGGAGAAACTGCAACAGGAAATAAAACGAACGTTCTGACGGTTAAGGAGGCAGCCCCTTAGATTCCAATCAAATTAATCTTTCGGACTCCTTTCGCTTGCACGCTGCTATTCAAGTTGAAATGAAACTGTTTCTAGCCTGCATGATGGGGGGGGGGGGGTGTCAGATGCTCCGGGTTTTTTTGGGTTTTTTAGGGCTTTCCCGGCGGCTCCAGCAGTTTGCAACTTTTTGGGACGGTGTTCTGCTTCGGTTGCAAATGGGGAGGAAAGAGAGGCTAGGAAAAGTTGAGCCCAGTAAGGAACGGGGGAGTAGAGAGGCCTGCACAATGCTAACGTGGATTTTAGGTGTGTGCATGTATTTTAATGTAAGGTTGGTTAATGGAGAGAGACAGAGACAGAATAGTTTGCTAGGATTTTTGTTTCTGGGTAGCGCAGCTGGGAAGTTCATTTTTTCTGCCACCAGACCCACCCACTGAAAAAATCAGGTTTCCAGATGATTGCCAACTTTGATTTGACATTTGATTGATCACCTGTCATCTTGCTGCCTTTGATCTATTCATTCTTGATACATATCAATATATCACTCACTATGGTAACCTGAGTGCCAGTGACGCAAGTCTTGCCCTCTAGAATCTCTTAGCCAGACATTCACAATTATTATCTTGTTTGGCTTTAATGTGGGTGGGATTTGTCTTCTTCTTCTTTGTGTTCACTTAGATTAGAGCTGTACAGTGAAGCTAAGTTGTTGCTGTGTTGTTGTGTTTTTTAAAAAAACCCTCTCCAAACCCCCCCCCCTCTGCCAGGAGATCATCAGATAACACTTTGCATTTCCATTAGACACTGAATAATATAGCTTTGAAATGTGGGAAAGTTTCAGGATAGGCATTTGAGTAAATCTTGCGCAGTACTGCTTGAGGACTATTCAAATGTGAAAATTAATCTCGGAGGGGAGAATGGGTTTGACAAACTTTTACAAACTTGACCCAGTTCAAGCTTCGGCAATCGGCCCTCCCACATTCTCCCTAGTATATGTCTATAAATTAGAAATTATAATTGCAATCCAAAGGTTAGTTACGATTATTTCATACAAAAGGGGTTTAGGTGACTACAATCAAAAGGCATAATTGAGACAATTCTTTGGAGAGTCTTATATGGGGGTTATTTTTCACTCTGCTGAGAGACGTTTAGGACAGCAGTAACAGTATTGCCACATGGTTATCGCTGCACTCATTTGCCAGAAATAAAGAAACCAATATTTCCTTGTTAGTGGTACAAGTTTAGATTTTCCATATGAATACAGGCCCTATGTGCTACGATTCTGCTTCTTTATAAACTAAGACTCCAACGTCTCTTGAAAGCCTTTCTGTTGCCATTGTGGGTGCTGGCAGCCCTGATCCGCCATGTACACATTCCTTGATTTTCCTTTTCGTCGGACTTTTGAACACTCCTTCTTCCTGAAGTGTGCTGGAATTTAAGAGGTTAGGGATGCCGGAAAAGGTAGGTTTGTGTGCCACCTGGAAATAATATCATACAATAGGCATCTTATGCATGATAACAGCCTCCTTGTTAATTACACTGGTATCATCCTTGGTCCTCAGCCAAGATGCCACTCCCCTGAAAAGAACTTTGGAACATTTTTTTTTTGTAGAGGTTTTCAAACTGCTGGGTGACAGTTTGAATAACTTGGGCCCATGATATCCCATAATTATGTTGTGAAATTATGTGCTTGGCTTTCAGAAGTTACTGCCCCCTGTTTAATATTTGTTTCAAGTTATGAGGGGGCTGGTTCTTTAAGGTTACATTTAACATAGCAAATAGAGAGCAAGTTTCTACTGTTTCAGAGCAAGTCCTGAGTTTACACGGTGTCTTTAAAACACCATGCAACATTGTTACGTTTGTTTTAATTTCCCTTGCTCTAGTATACAGATTCTGTTTCATAAATTGAAGGAGGTCTTAGAGGTCCAGGAGCTACAATATGGCCTTAGGCAGAATGAGGAAGGTGTGGAGGAAGCAATTGATTATCCAGATGTTTGGCACAACAAGTATTCTCTTTCGCCTTCTTTTAAATGCAAGCTTTGTCATTCTTTAAAACAAACAAACAAATAATCTGCATGCTCAAGGAGGGACATTGGATTATGACATTGGATTATGCTTCGGGAAAAGTTTGCAACTTTTTAGGTAGCTGGTCTCTAAGGGGAAGGAAGGTATTAAGGTATTAGGATCCTGCACATAGCTGCTTTGGCCATTGCTTGAAATTATATCCTATGCACAACTGTAAATAATTGTGTCCCAGCACTGACTTTGAAAGCAGGTTTCTCATTTGATTAATGAACGACGTAAAGGTTAGAGAGAACAAGCAAGTGAATCAGCAGGGATGTCCCGCTGCTTGATGAAAATCTACCTACATGGCAATTTCCACCCCCCCTATAATTAATGTTAAGCCCCGAGATCCTTATATTGTATGTTACAGAATGCTGCAATGAAGCTGGTGGTGTAAGTGAATAAGTAGGGGCTATTTGGGCTTGATGATGGCATATTTTGTCCTTAACTCTTTTTTTGTTGTTTAAATCGTACTTTGAGTCAGGAAAACAGCGATGTCAAACACATATGTTCCCCTTGACTCATTTCTCAACAGCACTGTTCTCCCCCCGCTTCCCCAACTATTGTCTGCATAATTCTTTGAGCAGATGTTTGAATATTTTTAGGTCAGTGGCTGACATTACATCATACATTTATTTGTAATGATATATTACATGTGCATTGTTATCTTGCATCCCTAAAGAGCCCAAGGTGCTTTGCAGACTGTCGGTCCGATTCCCTTCTTCTCCCCTGGTTGAGAGACGGGAGGAATTCTCCTGTAGCCAATGGGATTACATCGTGGTGAGAAAGATGAGCATTAGGCCGAGAATGTTGTTTCTGAATTATAAAAAATGCAGCTGTCTCTGGGGAGCAGCCATTGCATGACCCAACACAATTGAGGGGAGAGGAAAAGCTAGGACTAAGACTGAATTGATATGTTAATTCCATTTTTATTTCTCTATATCGGAAATAGCTTTCATACCCAATTGCACAGGATTAAGCCCTCCTCTCCTCCTACAGCTTGTCAAGATGTTCATATTTTATATTACAAATTGTGAATTTGCTGCGTATTGCTGGGGAATGTAAAATCTGGACTTAGCACTTTTCTTTTTCTCCCCTTTTGGTTCTCTTTCCTGTCTCTGCTGGGCCCTGATAGGTTGCCTGTTTAAGAAGCAAAAAGCTCAAAAGTACAACACAGGGAGCAACCAGCTGCATTTACTTTGTTTACCAGAGCTAGAAATGAATAATGCAGATTTTGTTTTCATGAAAGTCCTTGTGTGGCAGTAAACATAAGACTATTAGCAATCATTACTTAAAAGTTGCAATTTGCACCTTAATAGTACCAGTTATTTAAATAGCGAACAACCGTTTCAGACGTAGCAATCCACCTTCTTCTGGGTTAGACTAGCAAGGTCTTTGGTCTCATATATGGCATAGTAAGAGATGTGTGTTATGCATATAATCATGATCAAAGGCTTTGCATTTATGCAATGTTACTACTCGCCTCATTATCAGAAAGACAATAATACTGGGTACCAAGCAAAATAGGCCTGAATTGTACTATAAAATAAAAATGCATTGTCTTCCTTGTATTCTGCCCCGGGAGAAGAAGTACACATCAAAGACACCAAAAAGACTCTTGCTTCAAAACTCTTCAAGTTCATATCCTTATATCACAACACAGACGGATTTCATGAAAGCAATTTGGTTTCAAAAAGGAGGAGAGATATTTAACTTCTTAAGCGGAATAAAATGGCCCCATTCTTGGCTCAAAGCCCACCCACCCATTTGATACCATCAAATGGGCTGGCTGGCCCAAGAGGCAAGGTGAGGTGAGCACCTCAGGCAGCAGGGTCTACCAGCAGATCCCAGTGTCAAACTTTCTTTCTTCCCTCCCTTCTTCCTCATGTAGATCTTCCCTGATCCCTTTCTTCCTTGGTGGAGACCAAGGCCATCTTGGCATCTGTCTCCAGTGCCCAAAGTGTCTTGGGATGGCCTCAATCTGGATTGCATTTGGGGATCAGGCAAATGCACCAATCCATTTCTGGTTGTGGATTGGGCTCGTGGCACCACACCTGAAATGTGTGAGATGGGTGGCAACAATTGCACCACACAGCTTTAACTGACATGGGGTGGAAGTCTCCTGGCCACTTGGCAGCACAATGCTCTAACATGCAACCAATTTGCCATCTGGATAGATTATTACTTGGGACACGATTTCCACTGCCCTTTATATATCCATTTCATTTTGTGAATCAGAACGGACCACCATATCAGCTCATAAGAATATGGTATTTGGATTGCTATTTTTGTTGTCGAAATGGACAACTCACTTCTCTTAATAGCTGGCTGCAATTTAGAGTTTCCTCCCAATTTCTATGGCACGTTTCATTGTGCATAAGGAGCATTGCAGTTTTTACCTTCCTTATTTTCAATGTAACTGGGTGAAGGTTAGGCTGAGAAAATAGCTTGCCCAGGCTGCTGGAAGAGCTTCATAAATGATCAGGAATTTCATCCCGGTCCTCACCTGTAGGCAGCCTACACTTTCCTTGTAGGACACCTTATTTCTTTGCTTTGTGCTTCCTCCTTAAATCTCAAATGCCCACATGTGGTAAAGAATACGTTAACCATTTCCTTTTTTGATCCAGGGATTTTGGGGACCTTTGATGAAGGGTGCTTCTAGTGGTCCTCCCTAACCTGGAAGCAAAACAAACTCATAAATTTCTCATGATGTTTCTGACTTTCTATGCTCTTCCATGATACTGAATGAGAATGGGCAGTGGGCCTTTTGGAAATATTGGTGCCCAGGCAGCTGGTCTAACCTAAGCTCAAGCATTTATTTTCCCATTATCTAGTCTGTTGCACTAAAAACAACAGTCTTGCTGTTGGGCCTTACATACAGGAAATGTTGCCCTGAGTTCTCCTGTGCCTCAGAATAACATCCCATACATGGGGGGGGGGAGGTTTCCAAAAAATGTACTGGTTTTCTCTTATAACACACAGACAAAAACACAAAAGAAAAACAGTACATTTGACACAACATAAAAACTTAACAACAATAAAAACACACAAAATAAAAGAAGAATTTTTTCTTCTTGTTCCCTGGTGTATTTACATTGCTAAAAGACTTCCTCGACAACCTCCAATCTGAATTTCATCATATCACATATTTAGCAGTTCCCAGTTACATCCCATACACATGAAGTGGTTGGTAGCGCACAAAAACTTATTAGGATCTCACAGAAGTCTTTGCTCCCCCCCTCCATAGCTTTGTCCAACCCCCATTCAGATAAAACATTTACTAGTTCGCTGGGAGAGACGTCTAGTGGTCTTACCTCTCTGCTTCACACCCCGGTGAAAACACAGCTCCAAAAATATATATTCCAAACCAGGGCATGTGTGTATGTTTGGTTTTTTGCAAGTGACGCTCAGGGCCCAGGTCAGGAGTTGCCATGTTTGGGCATCTGCCAAGAGCTCTCCATTCTAGCAGGCAGCCCACAGAAAAGCATCCGCTGGATCTGCTGCGATAAAGAGAGAGACTCATCGAAGGTGGGGAGAGCATCTTGTCCAAACTTTCCTTCCTGCCCAGAAAAAAAATCCAGGAGCTGGCACTCTGTCCAGTAAAGGCTTCCAACCAGAATGTGATATTCATTATCCTCTAATAAATTTTCAGTTTTTCAAAACTGCTTAGATATTATGTGTGGGTGGACCCCCATAACTTTAAAAAAAAAAATTCAGTGCAAACTTGAAAACATTTTCTCCTTTCCCTGATTTTTTTTTTTGTCCAAGACATAATCTTTCTTGATTTTATTTTTGGAAAAATACGGTGTCTGGTTTTCTTTCAGGTGTGGCCGCAGAAATATTCAACTTCAGTCGATGAAGTGCTGATGTTCAGTATCAGACAGACATAGAATAGAAATTGCATTAAGCTGTTGTGCAGACTTTAAGAGTTCAAATGCTAACCATAAAAAAATGTTAATTTGTGGCAGGAATCTAATCTGGTTATTTTAGTGGCTGAGACATTGGTTGCCAATGCAGAATATAGTCTTCATTTAGACTCTTTCGGATTGTATTGCAGACAGGGGAGCGTTGTGTAGGCAGCGCAGCACACGAAGTTTCTTTTCATAAAGCCTGGCTATGAAAATACCCCTTTGTTAATTTTATTAAGGCATCTTTCTTTCTGAAATTAAAGACATTTGTAAAGTTTTTACTTCCAGAACATGCTCGCACAAGCAGCAGGATGGTTTAGGGAGCCTGATAACTTGAGCCAGCTGGAAACATGTTTGATTCACAGCAGAAGATTTTAGTTTCATTCATTCAACAAATTGGAATGATTGATTTTTGCATTGTGTGTGTGTGTGTGTGTGTGTGAGAGAGAGAGAGAGAGAGAGAGACAGAAAGAAAGAAAGAAAGAAAGAAAGAAAGAAAGAAAGAAAGAAAGAATTTTGTGGGATTGGTGGTCCAACCCAACAGACCGTATTCTTATGGACTGCATCCCGTTTCTACAAATGCTTACTCTGAAGTGACTGCTGCTGAATTCAGTGAGGGTTTATGCCTGAGCAAGGCTGTGTGCAAAGATTGCTGCTTTAGGCAGCAGTCCTGCATCCACTGGGCGTAAACTCCATAGAACTTAATGGGTTTTACTTCTGAGTAGATTTGCAGAGGAGTGCACTGTTAGTTTCGTTCCAAGGCCTGGCACTGAAAGTACAGTGAGATTAGGCTCTTAATCTGAAAAATAAAAGGATATTGTTAAGGTTATGGCATGAGTTATTTTTTGCCCTTAGCCTTCCTGTAGAACTTCCCTGCGGAGTCTTTGGAGAGGTCTGGTTTTCTTTACTGTAGTCACTTTATAGTCCTATAACAGTGTTTCCAAATCAATGGCATTATTATTGCTATTGTGTTTCCTGTCAATTACAAATGGTGCTCTGAAGTGCTTTCTACATTCTCTTTGTAACAAACTGGAAATTAAATGTGTGTGTGTGTGTGTGTTTGTGTGTTTAGTGGGGCAAAATACAGTACGGCCTTTAAAATGTCCCTTAAAATGAACAGGGGACCTGGGATTGCAGCAGGAGTTTACAAAGCCAGAAGACCTGTGAATACTATGAACATCAGATTCGCCCCACAATACATGACATATGCTCAAAGTGTCATTTAGGTTCCTCCTTACTAGGATAACCTCTGATGCAAGGCGCTTGCTATTTTGCCTCTTTTAAAGCCATTTTTTAAACCGGATGCTTAATGCAGCCTATTGTGAGCTAGGCATACCTTCATGCTGAAAAGCAACTAGGGAATGGTGTCTTTGTAAGATTTCTTGGGGAAATGGGTCACAGACGAGCACGGTTCCCCATTAGATTTACACATTCCCTTTGGCAACTGTTGTTGATAGTCACTTATTTTTTTTAAGAGAGGGATTTAAAAATAGTTGAAAATACTAGAATCAGGAGCTAAAGGTTTAGAATAGAAAAGGGGAGGTGTTCTTTATTTCTGAAGAAGCACAGTTTTACCATCAGGAAGAAAAAGGCCTAACATTATCTACAAAAAAAGTAATAAGCTTTGGAGCAGGGGGCGGGGGAGGGAAATACATTGTTTATGATCTATGGCCTGCAGTAATACTGTTTAATGGTCTCCAAGAAATCTGGCCAAGGCGAAACCGAATCTCCTTTAGGAATATCTAAATGTAAATAAATGTGCATATGTGCATCTCCATGCACTCAGTTCCCACACGTACATTCCTCCACATCCATACCCAGGCGCAAATAAAAAGGTTATAGAAAAACAAGGCACTGAGAGTTTTGTTGATATGAGGTGTTAGTCTTCCAAACTGCTAGAGAGAGAGAGAGAATTTTTAAATGCTCAAAACTGTTTGAAACAGTCATTTTGTTAAAAATTGATCCCAAAATTTAAATAAATGTGCATTTATGTGGGTCTCCATTCTCAGTCCTGCCCACACATGCATTGTTTTAAGCAACCCATCGAGAGGCTATAGAGAAACGTGACCCTCGCAATCTTGCTGATAGGAAGATTTAGTTTTCCAAATTGCAGAAGACGGAATAAATCTTTATATGCTCTGGGCCACTTGAGACAGTTGTTTTGTTAAAGAACAAAAGAGCCCCCAACTTATCGTGTGTGTGTGGGGGGGGGGGAACATTAAGTCCCAACATAACAAAAAACTTAGCATGCTTGTGCTGGTGGTATAAATTGTAGGGAAGGCAAAAAGCAAGCTGCTTCCATCGGTTTGCTCTGCTTTGGCTGCTGTTCGCCAAGTGCAGATGTTCAGTTCCAATTGATTCCATCACCCGTTTTCAGGTGCTGCTACGAAGTTCATTTTGATGAAATTTTCTATTAGGAGCAATTAAATTCAAACATATTAATAGCCAGGAGCTGTGCTGTAATGCTTATGCGTTTGTGGCAAATGCATTCTCTTCCTTTTAAGCTCTTTGTGATAATAAACATAATATTGTTCAACTTTATTGGGGGAGAGAGAGAAAATTCCGAGGGAAAAGTTGCCGCATTAGTGCTGCATTTTTATTGTATTAATGTAAATGAGATGCCGTCTTTGCTCTTTCATCTCTGCATATTGTATCTATTATTTCTCTATCTTGCTCTTTGCTGGGTAAGTGCCTATATTCTCCTCCTTGCATTCAGCATAAAACTGCTATCATCTAATGATACCCTACCTCATTAAAGTTGTTCATGATGCAAAGGGGAGTGTGATAGGCACCATCTTCTCTACCTTAAATGGTTATGGAAAAGCAGAGCCATCGAACGTGTGAAAATAGCGTGATCCATCTTGAATAACCATTAAAATTGGGCATGTCAGAAAAAGAACAACAGCAGCGACAGAAACTTTTTTTTTTACTGGGGAAGAACAGATCCATAGCCCCAGGTGGCAAATATGTGAAGCAATAAGGGTTTTAAGAAGCTTTTGGTTCCTCCTCTATCACTCTCAGAAGACTACTTTAATTGAAAAACCTGTTGTGCCTGGTTTTCTGTATGTATACGAGGAAAAGCCCAGTTTTCCTAAAAGATTTGTATTTTGGCTTACCATAATAGTTAATTTTTAAAACAACCTCCCAACTCTTGTTTTCTCTCCTTTAAACATCAAATCAAGATGTAGCTGATCTTAACTTGTAAAGAATTCTGTTGCTTGTAAAGAATTCTAACTTGTAAAGAATTCTATTGCTATTATAACTTTAAAAAAATACTATTAAATATTCCCAAGGTGTCACTCCTACATACAATATTTGGCCTGTTTCTGTAAGAATTCCGGTACAATCTGCCCTGGAAAAGGATGCACCATGCTGTTTGCTATTTTAATGAAAATAATTATATCCATCAAAATCTACTGTGCGATTTCAGCTAACCGTGTTTAGGAAAGAAAAAGGGATGGAATCAAAGGCATCAGAATGCAGAAGTTAAAAGCCTGTGTATTTCTCTGGTCTTTTCCGCTGATACTACTGAGAGGTCCTTCTGTGCAGTGGTGAGAAGTAGTTTGGTTTATGAGATGGCATAATGATGCACATCTTGCAACACCATCATTCTCTTAAATCCCCTTCAAAGATTGCCAGATCTGTAATTCTACTGTATGTGTACACAGGTGATCATCTCAATTTGTTCCAGACAGTAAGTGACTTTTTCTAGGAAAAGAGCTGGATCTCTTAAAGCATGTCAATTTAGGGGCAGGAAAGAGACAAACAAAGGATGCCAGCTAGAGATGTGTGCCAAACTCTTCATCCTGCAGTTTGAACTGCAATATTGATAAACCTGGCCAAAGCAGCCATGAAGTAACCAGTGGGGAAGAAATAGTAGTTATGAGTGATAGGAGCCCTCTTATGTCCTTTAAAATGGAGAAAGGTAGGATACAGACTAAGTAGTCTGGAGCCGCCACAGAAGCTTGTATAAATCTGCCTGGAGAAGTTGCATGCTTTGATAGGAGTAAAGGTAAAGGGATCCCTGACCGTTAGGTCCAGTCGTGGCCGACTCTGGGGTTGCGGCGCTCATCTCGCTTTACTGGCCAAGGGAGCCGGCGTACAGCTTCCGGGTCATGTGGCCAGCATGACTAAGCCGCTTCTGGAGAACCAGAGCAGTGCACGGAAACGCCGTTTACCTTCCCGCCGGAGCGGTACCTATTTATCTACTTGCACTTTGACGTGCTTTCGAACTGCTAGGTTGGCAGGAGCAGGGACTGAGCAACGGGAGCTCACCCCGTCGCAGGGATTCAAACCGCCAACATTCTGATCGGCAAGTCCTAGGCTCTGTGGTTTAACCCACACCGCCATCCACATCCCGCATTGATAGGAAGGGGTCTACAAATGTGGTGCTTAGGCATTCGCTGTTTCAACATTGCTGAGGCATCTGTCTTAGCTATTTACTTATTTAAGCAGTTGAATTTGGTGGATATGCACTGTTACTTCAGCTTCCTTGATGGGAAAATTAGCACCACAATCCTATAGATGTCCTTTCAGAAGTAAGCCCCATTGAGGTCAATGGGACTTACTCCCACCTAAAACAAAGTAGCATGTTCTGTCTTTGGAGATTCATTATGTAATAATAATAAGCAACAGACAGAATAGAACGATGGTGGCTCTTTTGGCACCAGAAGTGCAAAGAAGATGTTTCATTATTTAAGCTGGATAATTACGGGATTGTTAGGAAGCAATGGGTTTATCTGTATGGGCATGCATTTCATTTAGTAATTTCCATATACAACCTTGTATTAACACCATGCATTCTTAGATACATCTAAAACAAATCATGCAGATATTGTATATTATTTAAAAATGTATAAATTCAGCACACTACTTACATGCAATTCGTTCATACATTCACCCATATGTTTTGTGCATGCATACATGTATTTTCAAGGCAGTTGGGCTGATTATTCTGCAGTTTTGATTTTTAAGTTTAAGTGGGGGTGGAATATTCTCCTGAGATAACAGCTTTTGCATTGCTGTTTAGCATCTTTGAATCCCTTGCATATCCAAGGGATTTTGGCAAACTACTGCTGGTGAGAATGGGCACTTAGACTAATCTGATATAAGAAAGCTTCCTGGTTATATAAGAGAGTAGATGCCTGGGCGATCATACCCTAAAAGTGATTATATTGTAATGCTACCTAACCAATCAGGTGGGTGACATGGCAACTGAGACCAAAGTTCATGTAAATGAATAAGTGAGCATTTTTCGCAAGGAATCCTGAAAAATCATCAACAGGTTGAGATGCCTTTCAACACTCCAAGAAACATTTGTGGAAAACCATGAATAGTTTGGCTCAGCCCTAAACGTCAAGGCTATGCCCAGAGTAATGTATCCTTGCAGCATTCTCCAGTGATGATATCACAGTGGCCAACTTTGAAAGGTGCTCCGCAAAGGAAACATAATTAAGTGCTACCCAATATCATGGGACTGACTAACAGTTCATTCGCACAACGTGCTTTTCCCATCACTGGACGATCAGCTTCCCACAACTGCAGGCGGCAATTCCCTCATCTGCACCAAATGCATTTGCATGGGAATTCTCTGTTGCAAGAGTCATCGTGGGGAATTGTTCCACGATGGGAAAAACATACAGGAACACGAAACCTAAAAAAGAGAGCAAAATGTAATTAATGCTGCATTGGCATCGCTCTAACAATATTGTCAGCAGATAGCTCAGTAAAAAAATGGGACAGCTTAAGGCGCCGGACAAAATACCTCGATCAATTCTAGCAGCATAGTTTCGAGGTTGCACCGCTGAACAATATGCTAAGCTTTTGCACTGATTTTGTTTTGCTCCCTATTCGAGCCAGGAATGAAGAGCCACCATGATTTGAGCTGCAGGGTATATCAGGGGACCACAAGGAATGATCTCTGCAAATAAAGCACCTAAGAAATAACTGTGACGTTATTAGAATACAGAGACAGTTCACTCTGCACCACCCACTGTAGGCTGCAACTTCCTAACACACGTTATACCTTTGGGGCTACAAGAGGGAGGAAGAACGAGAAAGAGGGGTGGGGAGAGGAGAACGAGGAAAGGACAGACCTGAGAATAAACTTGGACACATGAGTGAATATTTACATCAGGCCCCGTTCTGTAAAATTGGTTTCTGAGTCTGAAAAACTTCAGATCGATTAGCACAGTGGCTAACCCGGCTCTGAAAGCTGTTCTCTCACCTACAATGCATTGCTTTAGTCTGTTCCTCAACAGGCATCAATGCCCATGCCATATCTTCTCAGTAAAGCTCAGACAGAGTTATCGGATGCTGCTGTTCTCTCTTTTAAAGATTGCAGAAGAAAGCTTTTGTCTTGCACAGTGTATGTAGGTAGGGTTAGTCACTTTGTGTCGGCAATGTGGCAAGACACCAGTAACACAGGCTAGGCTTCTTCACTGCTGTATATGGGAGGGGAAGAAGGATGCTCTTACGGAGTTGCATCTGCCATGACTAGCTTGGAGTGCATCATTGTGCCTGTGGGAGTGCTCTGGATTGCAGCCTGTGTGTCATGGCTCTTCAGCTTGTGTCTGGTCACACAGAAACTCTTTCCCCATCCATCCAAATCTATGGCGAAACCAGGACTGTAGTTATAATGGCCTTCAAGCTGTACTAAACATAAGCAATTCAGATATCTGGAAAACTGGAAATCCGGTAGCTGTTTCCCTCATTCCTCATGTTTATCCTCTTCCGTTCTTGTTCCATAGTGTGAAGGGAGGGGGGGAATATAGCATAAACTCAATCAAAATGCATCATTGTTCAGTATTGCAAATAAAAAACTGCACTTGGCAGATTTCCCCTTAAAGCGCCTCTTAATACGTATTGTCAAAACGTCTAAAGATGTCTCTTACTCATAAGCATTTAATTATTTGTGACACTCAAACTAATATCCAGAGCTGTGGGGGGAAAATAATGGTATTAAATATTTTCTCTTGTCAAATGGTAACAAAACATTGCCTACATGATAAACTCTTCATTATTTTCATGTAATGTATTTCAGATAGATAGATAGGTATATAGATGATGAGATTGAATGAGATTTCTGATGTCCATCTCTGATTCTTGATTTCCGTCCCTTATGTACCAATTTGTTTTTATTTGTTTATTTTAAATGTTTATTATATCCTGCCTTACCTTCTGAAAGCGAGCAGCTAAAGGGCCAATAAAAGTTCATACTACAAAGTGGTTGAAACCATAGAAAACATATTTTCTTTTTCTAATAAACAAAGTCTCGTACTATGTACATATATATTGGGAGCTACAGAAGACTAATGCAAACTAAAACGGAAAATGTCTTCTCTGACCATTTTTGTGTGTGTGTGGGTGAGTGGTGGCAAAATCATGATAAATCATGGGAGGGGGGGAAAAGAAATTCCTCCAAAATTTTGGAAGACGTTCCTTCTTACCTTACAAAGGGGAAAAGGTTTTTTTTTATCCTTGTGTTTAAAAAATCTTTTTTTAAACAGTGGTGCCAGGTTCTCTCTGCATGTCAACTAGTGGGGAAGACCTTTTGGTCTGCTCAGTCTGCAAACTGTTGATGATAAACTTCAATGCACTTGCTTTTCCTTTTGATTCTTAACTATATTTTTAAAAGTATTGGAATATACATGCCTTCAGTTTCCCTCCTTTCCAACCAACCCCTCTGTGCGGCCCTGGGCACTGGCAGCCCACGCTATGTCACTGGATGGCACAGATTATGCATGCAAAGATGATGCTCTACTCTGGGCTACAAGCATTCAGTGCACCACTGCATAGAAGAGCAAGTGTGCGTAAAAGCATATGGATTTAAAATGTCTAATTGTGACACTTGAGGCTTCTTTCAGTGCAAGACAGGAGCCTCAGAACCCAGTGGTACAGGATGGGTTTGTGTGTGTCTGTGTGTGTTTGTCACACAACCAGCTTTACTATGGAGCTGTATGAAGCAGTTGCTTCAGGGAGCAGATCTTATGGAGGCACAATTTTGAGTTTTCTGACCTCTAACTCTGTGTGTTGTTTAAAATACGTCTATCAAAGTGGCTCATCATTTCAACTTTATTTTTTTATTTTTTATTTTTACTTCAGGTACCAACATGTTTAAAACCAGCACTGATTTGAGAAGATTTTGGCAGTGATTTTTCTCTTAACAGATTTGTGACGTAGAGGCTGAAGCCAAGATGCAAAGGGAAGGGCCCAGATACTATGTGTATGGCAATGGACTTATTTTTTAACCTCCCCTGCCTTCATTTCTACCTTGGGGCAGAGCCACAGCATAGACTTTAAGGACATCCAAAGCACATTTAAAGCACACAGCTTCCCCCCAAAGAATCATGGGAATCATAATTTGTTAAGGGGGAAACTACAGTTCTCAAGTGAGAGGTGGCAGGCAAAAGATGTGAATTTTCCCATTTTTCACAACAAAGGTATACCTACCACAATAACCATTGGACCTATTTGTCAGGTTTCTTACCCAGGAGAACCTCCCTCATAAGGTAAAGGTAATGGGACCCCTGACCATTAGGTCCAGTCGTGACCAACTCTGGGGTTGCGGCACTCATCTCGCTTTATTGGCTGAGGGAGCCAGCGTACAGCTTCCGGGTCATGTGGCCAGCATGACTAAGCCGCTTCTGGCGAACCAGAGCAGCACACGGAAATGCCGTTTGCCTTCCCACCGGAGCGGTACCTATTTATCTACTTGCACTTTGACATGCTTTCGAACTGCTAGGTTGGCAGGAGCAGGGACTGAGCAACGGGAGCTCACCCCGTCGCAGGGATTCGAACCGCCGACCTTCTGATCGGCAAGTCCTAGGCTCAGTGGTTTAACCCACAGCACCACCCACGTCCCTTAACCTCCCTCATTGTCTGCACTAAAAAATAAATAAAAATTCCACGAGTGGAGAGAAAGTGATTTCTGTTTCCCCATCCCAGAACAGTAAATTCTGCCCTTGTAGAAAAATCACAGCACTTATCTTTTTGAACACAGGCAAGCTTCATTTACTCAGAAGCAATAACCATACTTACATCCAACTCTGGCAAAAAATAAAAAAGCCTCTTCTTTAAAAATAAATAAATGAACTTTAAATATTCTCTGCACAAACACCCTGGATGGGGGGGAGCTATAGTTGTTTTTAATTTCCCTGTTATCTCCAATAGGGGTGAAAGCCAGCTTTGGTTTTAACAGATCTGATTTGAACCTGAATAACAGATCAAATCAGAATGAAACATTGTGGACCTGAAAGCGGGCTGCTTCAAAATGTTACAGATCAGACACAGACACAAGATAAATCTTGTGGTCACTGCACATTCCTGGATAATGCAGAGCAAAATGGTCCAGTAGTCTGACTCAAAATAAGACAGCTTCCTAATTTTTTTACATTCTTGAAGGTTGAGGAGAACGTTCTGTAGAGAACATTCATAGGGAGCCGCACTCAGAAGGGACACACATGGATATGTTATGGCAAAGCATACAACAAAAATTTGGATTGAAGCCTGTGATATCATACTAGTTTCTAGATAACATTTCAGCAACATAAGCCCCTGCAGAGCAAGAAAGTAGGTTATTTGGTGCTCTGTGGAGCAGATTGGATCTGAGGTGAGAAGACCACCAATGTGTTTGTATGGCTGTAATACAGTGGCACAAAGTTTTTACCTCTTCAAATGATTAGTGCTTTTTGAAATACGACACATCCTACAACACTAATATGTGTGCTAAATGTTACAGAACCCCCCCCCCCGTACCTTTCTGAATTACAGCCTCAGATCTGGATTTTGTGACTTTTAACTTCAGTCTCTAATTATAACTAAAGAATGTCTGAAATGCACAGAGGTCTGCAATGCATCTTGGGGGAAAATCTTAAACATTGATAAATAATTTAGTTTGACAGAAACAGATGAGAAGGAACAATTTGGAAGTGAGTTCCATTTAGCATCTTATCTCTTAGAGATGATTTTGACAAGGAAATGTGGGTTGGGTTGGGCTGGGTTCCCCCGTCACTCCAGCCCCACTCTGGACCAAGTTGTATTGTTTGACTTAACATTTTGTGTTAATTAATGGAATGTTTGAGTCTGCATTAATTTAAATTAATTTAATTAGACACTTGGGCAACGAAAGGTGCTTTTGTCACTCTTGCAGAAACGGAACCCTAATATGTGTCAGTTAAGGCTTTCTGCAGGGTTCAGGGTGGTTTTTGATTGGTTGGGGATCCCACAACCTGGACTAAGCAGTTCAGAGTCTTTTTGTTGTTCACTCGGATGTTGAAGAGAAGGCGCACCCCTATACAGGTGCATTAGAGACCTGCATAGTTTTGGATTGCAACCAGTGCTATTTTTCTAGAAAAAGAGGTGCCAGAACTGAGTTCCAGTGAGTTCCGGCTGAAAAAAAAGTCCTGATTGCAACCATTATTTCAGTCTGTAGAAGTATAAAGTTATAAGCATTAATCTGCAGAAGCATAAAGTTACGCTATGATCAGAGCTGAATACACAGAAGATTGCTGCCTAATTATTAACTTATTTATTTTTAAAAGGAAAAACTGTGTTTGAAGTTACTGTATATATTGCTTTAATCACATCAATTAACTTTTTTTCTTTTTACATAAATAAGCTTGTAAGTGTTTGGCCAGCAATGATAGCGTCTGGTC
Source organism: Podarcis raffonei (assembly GCF_027172205.1). Lineage (NCBI taxonomy): Eukaryota > Metazoa > Chordata > Lepidosauria > Squamata > Lacertidae > Podarcis > Podarcis raffonei. Next base: position 82,787,865 of record NC_070607.1, read on the forward strand.
TTTGCCAAGACAGAGCTTACTTGCAAGAGAGCCAATGTGGTGTAGTAGTTAAGAGTCTTTTACTAGGACCTGGGAGACGAGGTCCTATTTGCAAGAGGCTACTCTAGAGGGAGGCGGGTGGCGCTGTGGGTAAAACCTCAGTGCCTAGGACTTGCTCATCGTATGGTCAGCGGTTCGAATCCCCGCGGCGGGGTGAGCTCCCATCTTTCGGTCCCAGCTCCTGCCCACCTAGCAGTTTGAAAGCACGTCAAAGTGCAAGTAGAAAAACAGGTAGCGCTCTGGCGGGAAGGTAAACAGTGTTTCTGTGGGCTGCTCTGGTTCGCCAGAAGTGGCTTAGTTATTCTGGCGACATGACCTGGAAGTGTCTCCGGACAGCGCTGGCCCCCGGCCTCTTAAGTGAGATGGGCACACAAGCCTAGAGTCAGACACGACTGGCCCATACGGGCAGGGGTACCTTTACCTTTACTCTAGAGGTGGCATTGGGAGTGGAGGTTGCCAAGGACGGGGCAACTGCAGTTGTTGCTGCCACCCTTGCTCCAGTGTAGAAGCAGCAGGAGATGCATTCCTTGGAGGCTGGATCCTGTGAGTCCTGCTGCCTGAGGCGGTCACCTCACTTTACCTCATGAGTGGGCCAGTCTTGAGTGGGTGGGTGGTTATATACTGGTTCTGCTGTCCTCTGATCAGGTTCTGAGGTGCACCATAAACTGTGGTCTGTCATAAAAACCTGGGTGGAAAGGGAGGCAAGTGGGAGCTGTTTTTGATTTTTCTCCTTCCTGTTGAAGTTGGTGGGAGATGAAATTCTTGACACCAGGTCCAGGGCTGGTATAAACTTCCATCAGCAATGGGGGCATAATACAGGGTTTGGAATTGATGTGCTTCTCTTGCATCCCACCCATGTCCCGCCCATGAGTCCACCCTGTTTTGGGTGCTCCCCTGTTGCATCTTGGTGGAAATGCTTTGCAGTGGAATGTTCCAATGGTGTATTGGGGGAGTTCAAAACAAATCTCAAGTTGTTCAGACAGAGTGGTGCTCTATCAGCTTCTAGAGCCCCTCGGTCATTAGATCTTGAGTATAAGACCGCACCCTGAATCAAAACACTGTTCTCATTTAAATGAATTACAGTATGCCCAGATTCCACAAACTTTGATAGGAAACAATTACATAAGTTGAATGTTTGCTCTTGGGAATGTACAAAATGGTGTAAGAACAACAAATTTTCACTGGGAGGAATAAATCCACAATGACTTTTCAGTTCCAATGTAAGGAATCCAGATAATTGAACTCAAAATCTGTTTTATTTTATTTTTTAAACATGATGTAATGGTGACCTACTCGTTTGATTTCTCATGAGTGACATAAAATTCTAGATAGCAGATTATAAACCCTGATTAAAATGTAATGTGACCTGTTTCATTTTACAGAAGACACTTAAGAATGGCTATAGAGACATTTGTAAATATGTCTAATGCATGAGAATTTTCAGGTCTATTCTTAGGCTTTTAGAAAATGCAGTGCCATCAGGAATTTTAAAAAAGAAGCCTGATCTGAAGGGATAAAAAATACTACTGATTTAGTTTTTTAAACCACTGTTGTGCTTTGTAGAGTAAAAGGGGACTAAAATAAAATAAAACCACAAGAATGTTTGCTTTTAACTCCTTTTTTTTTTGCATTGTTAAAAATGTGGAACAGTTCGCTTTAAAGTTGAGATTCTGAAGGGAGATGCATTATCTAAGTTATAAACAGAGTGGTAAGGAGTCGCTCAAGTCTCGAAGAAAGAAAAGGAAGGCGGGGGAAATACAAAAAAGCACAACTTTTGCAAAAAGGGCTTTTATATCTCTATTAATTATAGAAGCACCAGCTGTGGCGGATTACAAACATGCTAGGCTGGCTGGGACACCACAGGGGGACACGTTGTGCAAAGGGCTCTATCCAGATTGGCCACACGCCCACACTTTAGGCAGATGTTTTCATAGGGTTTGCTAGCTTCTATTATGTGCCAAGACAGATTTCTGCCATTTTGGTTTGAGCTTATTGCAGTCTTCTGCGTACCTGACGGCACCTATTTGTGGATCGAGGGCCCGATCCCCGCTATGTGAAATAAACACACAAGGAGACGTGATATAAGGTTAATGGGCAAGAAAAGGCCACAACTTTATTGATTACAGCAGTGAAAAGGTATTGGCTTAGGCATTGGATGACTATAGGAGGTGGGTTTATTCAACAGTAGGTGGAGCCTGTTGATGCTAAGCCAACTATAGGCTCACCCCTGATGTCACCGAGGGTCGTGCCATGGCCTCCCGCCAAGCAGGCATCGGACGGAATACACGACCGCCAGATTCCTTTAACGGAATAACCCACGGTATAGGCGATGGCCACACCTAGCCCTTGACACACATGAATCCAATGCCTAACCTACCCACCAATACCACAAAAGTTGTGACGATTGCTACGAGGTAGGCGAAAAAACCAAAAAGCCTAATGCCAAATGGAAAAATTCCTACCAGGCCCCCTAGACAACCGGGGCGACCAACCTAAGGTCCATAGCAAGGCAAAAAAACCTAGACCCTGAGCTAAATGGGAGTGGAGGGTGGGTGACTCGCTGCGGGACGACGACTGAGGAGGAGGCGGAGCTGGAGCCGCAGCATTCAGCTGCTAAACACGCCCCCCGGAGACACCTGGTTGGCTGCCTCCGGTGGGTGTGGGCGCCAGCCAGGTGAGGAGGGGCGGGGGCTAAGGCCCCCGGCCAGGGGTGGAGCTCGGGCTCCCGCCCACAACCACTCCCCTTTCTTCCAGGGAGGAGAGTCTTTCATACATACAGCATCTGTCATAAAGAGATTGCAATCAAAATTTTGAGGGGAGCTGGGACTTTTAAAAATCACTGCCGCTGTGCAGAGTGGGGTCAAGGCTGGTACTGTAGCACGTACCAAGGTAGTGGGGTGCGAAGAAGTAACCTTTTCCTTCTGTGCTTCTGTCCCAGTGAAAAATCACCCCTGAAGCTTCTTTACCCATAGGAAGGAAGCTGCCATGTGTGGCATGTTTCTCTTACAAGGGAAATAGCAGCCAGTGGGGGGGGGTCATTTCCCCCAGGATCACAGCACAGGGTGAAAAAATTACCACCAGCACCCATGTTCCACCATTTCGGTCACGATTCCTTCTTGCCTGACAGTGGTTGTTTTTAATGGTAAAACCAAAACACATACAACATATAATTCAGTTTGGCCACCCCACTAAAGGAATTTCACCTGGCTTTAAAAAATAAATAAATTCCAACTTCCTTCAAAATCCCTACAGATGTTTCAGCTGAGCAGGATTCATTCAAAATTCCCTTTAAGAGATAATTTTGTGGTACTTCTACCAGTTTGGTGTTGCAGAGCAGGTTCTTCGTCTTATCCCAAGGAAGACAAACACAGTTACAGTCATACCTTGGTTTTTGAACAGAATGCGTTCCGGAAGTCCTTTCGACTTCCAAAATATTTGGAAACCAAGGCGTGGCTTCCGATTGGCTGAAGGAGCGTCCTGCAGCCAATAGGAAGCTGCGGAAGCCGCACCAGACATTCGGCTACCGAGACAAAGTCCGCAAACCAGCTCACCTACTTCCGGGTTTGCAGCGTTTGAGTTCCAAGTTGTTCGTGAAGTAAGGTACGACTGTATAAGGCGAGTACAGATTCCTTTACTTGAAGTGATGAGCTATTGCATGTTAGAAACAGAAGCAATCCAGGAAGCGGAAACTGAAAGCTAAACTGAGAACTCAAGAAGGCCACCCAGAGATTCCCTGCTCCCAGGCACATCACCCTTAGTGGTGTTTTCTTCTAGACATGGTGGGTGTCAATTAAAGACTGTTCCCCATTCTAACATTTTGCTGTACTAGATAGTCTGTGGCAGCCTTTGCCAACCTTGTGCCCTTCAGACTGCAACTCCTATTGGACCGGAAAAGGCTGCTCTAAGCACTTCCCTTCCTAGAGCTGTAATGAGTGGCTGCCTATTCTTGTCTTGAATGTGTATCTTATTTCTTCACCATTTCATCTAATTTTCTTGCTGGCAAAACTGTGCCCAGACTGTACCGCTTCAGACTGCAGATGGGGGTAGGGCCTGATTGCACACACACACACACACACACATTCACAAAAACAAAGGGATGAAAATAATTTACAAAAAGAAAAGAAATCTCACAGCTTGACAGGACCACAAAGACAGGAAAGTTAGATATCACAAAGAAAAATATGTTAGCACAACAATGAGAGATGGACAGCGGAGCTCTTTGGCATGGCTGAGGCAAAGAAAAATTGGTGTGTCAAAGTGTGTACAGGTCACATCACTTGGCTGATATCGAGAGGTAAAAAAGGGAACAACTTGGAGATTTCTGTGGTTCAGCTGTGCGGGGACTGTTTAGTTTTTCTTATTGTATTTCAAATTGCTCTGGGACTTAACTGCTTTTCTTTTACATAGAGCAACTGACATTATCAAGGTGCGTTGTGCATTTTGCAGTGGAGATGCAATTTTCTATTTCCTCTTGAATCCTGGGAATGTTGGCATTTTCCAGGCTGTCAGACAAATGAGTGCTCAGTAGGACATTTAGGCCTGTCTTTCTATCTAATCTATCTAATCTATCTCATTTCTAAAGTGCCCATCACCTTGGCATCTAGGTGTAACCTTCCTGTCCAAGTCTCTTTAGCTGGGATAATTTAGCCGAATCCTAAGAGAGTTCAAATGCCGCCTGATTAGGTTGAAACCATCTTTTATGAGAATGGATTCAAAACCTATGGCTTTAATGGGTTTGGTATTGCTCTCCTCTCAGTTTGCACAGCAGGCTACAGGATTCCAATTCCTGTATTTTGTGGGTGCCGTAACAGATGCCCTGTGATCAAAAGAGCATGTATGGTAGAGGCAACAAGGGACATTATCACACCTAGTTCACATCCAGGTCCTGCAATTCAGCCTTGAGGCCATTCCACAGGAATGGTGATGTGACTGAGGAAGTATGGGTTATGCTTCACTCTGCCCATTTCTGGAATTCACACAAAGTTCAATCTTTTGTTGCAGATGCCAGCCATTTGTTCAGAATGAATGGTGCAGTTCTGTCACTTGAGTGTAAAGATCCCCAAACTGCCTAGAAATAAATTCACACAGGACTCAAATTTTAGTTTGAGGTTTTGGCATAATTTTGGCCACAACCTTATTGATTACAGGCTGTGATTGGTTTGCTTAGGCATTGGTTCAGACTATATGAACCTGTCCAGGACTGTCCAGGCAGGAACAGAACTGCCAGCGCAGAGGTCAGCAAAGGTAAGCACACTGGGAGATCGATTGGGATGGGAGCAGATCCCAAGATCACGCCCAGAATGCTCCCAGGGAATTTTGTATAGCCCTATCCCCCTTTCCTAACAACTCTTTCACTTGGGATGCGGGTGGCGCTGTGGGTTAGACCACAGAGCCTAGGACTTGCCGATCAGAAGGTCGGAGGTTCGAATCCCCGCGATGGGGTGAGCTCCCGTTGCTCGGTCCCTGCTCCTGCCAACCTAGCAGTTCGAAAGCACGTCAAAGTGCAAGTAGATAAATAGGTACCACTCCGGTGGGAAGGTAAACGGCGTTTCCATGCGCTGCTCTGGTTCAGCAGAAGCAGCTTAGTCATGCTGGCCACATGACCCGGAAGCTGTACGCCGGCTCCCTTGGCCAATAGAGTGAGATGAGCGCCGCAACCCCAGTTGGTCATGACTGGACCTAATGGTCAGGGGTCCCTTTACCTTTACTACCCCCCTTTCAGGGGTCGGACAAAAGCGTGTGGAGCCCCTGGATTCCTTTAATGGAATACCCACACAACAACCATTGGAGGGACAGGCCACAGCCACACCTAGTTCCCTCCACCACACATTAACCAATGCCTAACCGCAAACCTTACAGAGTTGTGATGATTTGCTACACGGTAGGCAAAACCCAAATGGGACCAGTAAATCGGCCAAGTGGGAAAAATTGCTACCGGGCTCCTGCCCCAAGAGCAGACAACCCATGATGGTATAGCAAGGTCAATCAAACCCTAAATATAGGCAAGGGTGGTCGGGTGATCCGGTGCACGAAGCGAAAATGAGGAAGCCCAACGCGATTGTGCAGCGGTATATAAAAGTCCCTAAGATGCAAATTTAAGCACCCATTGGTCAGAAGCAGTCCCATGCCTCCGAGGGACCAATCAGGTAACTGTAGCTATCCAAACATACCCACCCCACCAATCAGCAAGCGGTTGTGGTGATCTCACTGCAACGCATGCTCTCTGTGAGGAGAACCCGATTTCTGGGCCCTAATTCAGTAAGTGTGGCGGTCTAAATTTACCATGCTCTCAATAAATCTACCACATTCCCATCAAAAATGTTCATGAGGCCCCATCTGTACTATACATTTATAGCAGTACTATGCTGCTTTAAACAGTCATGGCATCTCCCAGAGCATCTTGGGAAGTGTAGTCATTTAAGAACGAGAGTTGTTAGGATACTCCAGTTCTTCTCATAGAGCCACAATTCATAGAGTTCCCTGGGGAGAGGGATGGATTGTTGCACCACTCTCGAAACTGTATTTCTGTTTGCACCAAACTATCTTAATTCTTATGAGCAAAACATGCATGACAAACCATCTGTATGTTAATCTTTTAGTGCCAAATCGTATTTTACTCTTGTGATGGGTATGCATACACTGCAACTATTTCCGCCACCTTAAAAACTACAAGTGTGGCTGTGATTGATGTGTGTCACGGGTGAAAATGACTGGACCCTTTAATCTAAAAAGAGGAATTGATAATATTGAACAAATTGGCATACAACTGGAACTCATTACCATTCTAATTGGCAGTCAGGTTTTCCATGGATATCCTCTGATGAAGATCAAGAAGTAAGAAACAACATTTTCTCCTGCAGATTCCACACTTGCATTTAGAAATATTTCTACGTTTTCAGCAGATAGATAGATAGCTAGAAAAGGCAAAAAAAGATAAAATGGGCATTAACTAATGCCTTAGACTCCTCATCATTTCAGTCTCCCAAACCTTGTTATAGTTACAAAATATTTACAAAATCCATTGGAGATTTAAAAAAAACAACTGCTGAGGAATCCTACTATTTGATAAATACATTATTCCAACTTTTACTTTGGTATATAATTTAAAACATGATCCTATGCAAGTAGGTACCACTATGTTAACTGGGCTCATGTCAAAATAAGTGTCTGTAGGACTGCAGGGCAATCCTATACACAAGAAGCTGGTGTAAACTTAAAGGTAAAGGTAAAGGACCCCTGACAGTTAAGTCCAGTCACAGATGACTCTGGGGTTGCGGCGCTCATCTCGCTTTACAGGCTGAGGGAGCTGGCGTTTGTCCGCTCCGCAGTTTTTCCGGGTCATGTGGCCAGCATGACTAAGCCGCTTCTGGTGCAACGGAACACCGAAACCAGAGCAGAGCACGGAAACGCCGTTTACCTTCCCGCAAGGTTATCTACTTGCACTTTTTGGCCTGCTTTTTGGCCTGCTAGGTTGGCAAGAGCTGGGACCGAGCAACAGGAGCTCACCCCATCATGGGGATTCGAACCGCCGACCTTCTGACTGGCAAGCCCAAGAGGTTCAGTGGTTTAGACCACAGCACCACCCCATGTCCCGGTGTAAAGTTAAGTCAGCGTAAAATATGCCAGATCAAAACTCCATCCTGCGGCAGGGCTAATGCCACGTGAGCCAGCCTAAGCCTAGCTAGAGAAAAGAAAGGCTTTAAAATAGTGTTACATCACCCTTCTTGCTGGCTTAAATTATGCTGTGCTGCCACGTGATCATGCTGTGTAGGCTTAGGATTCAGCCTAAGTCCCCTCTCTCTGGTCCCACCTGTGGAATACCCCCTTTTGGGGACTTATAGCAGCTTTATATCTACTAGGTTTAGCTCAGCCAGGTGGGTCCTGGTCAACCTGAGATGAGGGAAATATTGGCTTATCTCCAGCTGAGCTAAGGATGAGGAGCAATGTTGGAGTAGCCCAGCTGTACCAGGAACCTCCTGATTCACCAGAAGATTTGCTGGATCCCAACCCCACTCATCCTAGTGGATCTTGCTATAGGATTGCTCCCTTATTACATTACATTATTAAGCTGCTTTCATCCTGGTCCTTTACACCTTTATCCGTTCCTGTTTCTTGATATTGTCCTGTAGCCTATATTTACTTTAGTTTTGGACAAATTGCATTGCTTTTCCTCTGGTAGAACTTTCTGTACATTTATCTCCTTCTCACAGGAGATAAAATAAGTGAGCTTATTCATCACTATTGTATAAGAAACCTGTATTCTCTATATTGGTGCCATTCCAAACATCCATGGGTGCTTTTTCTATTATTTTTCCATTAATACGGGATGGGAGAGTGTTATTCTTGCTGTGATTTCTAATAAGAGATCATGGCTATGTTTTTCATCTCTTTATTATGCTTTTGGGATATTGCTCTGATTTGTCATCCCCCTCCCTTTTTGGATATTGGATATCCCCTTTTGGATATTGTGCTTTGTGTTTGAGTAAAGGCAGATGCAATATCTTAAAAGTGGCATAGGCTATTTGATAGTACTTCTGCTCTTTCTTCTGCCTCCCCCAGGAATATTCCTTGCAGTATTTAAGTGTAAATGGGGACAAGTCAGCTGTTGAGGGTGCCTATTGACCAGCTCCTATGCCATCTCCAACTCACGCCACACCTGATCCTAGAATCAGTTTTGGATTCATTTTGAGATGACAGGTGACTATATATGTGGATAAAATGCATATGTGGTATTTGTTTGTTTTTAAAAGCAAACTGTATGATGTGCAAGTCGAGTCTATACACTAAGCTCTTAGTGGTTAAGAGTTGAGACTATTTTTAACTTGGCAGTATCCTGGACACCAAGGGTGAAGAAACAACTATAAATGCTCTTAAAAGCCTAGGCCAATCTTCACCCTATCTTTCTAAGCGACTAACAGAACGTGTTGGAAAATCACCTAACCATTCTTACTTTGCTTAAGGATATACAGAGTCATTTCTCCCCCTGCCCCACTTTACATCTTGAGGCATCCACAGCAAGCCAAGTTCAGCTTACAGGTTGAAATCTGACAGCCAATATTATCTCACCCGAAGGGATTATCATTAGACAAATACGCGGTAGTGGATCAGTGGCTACTACTCAGGAAGAGTATGTACTGTCTACAAAAAACAGAAAGTGCATTCCTCTAAATACAGTTGCTGGGGAGAGTTATCTCTCGCTTGGACTACTGCAATGCGCTCTACGTGGGGCTACCTTTGAAGGTGACCCGGAAACTACAACTAATCCAGAATGCGGCAGCTAGACTGGTGACTGGGAGCGGCCGCTGAGACACATAACACTGGTCTTGAAAGACCTACATTGGCTCCCAGTACATTTCCGAGCACAATTCAAAGGGTTGGCGCTGACCTTTAAAGCCCTAAATGGCCTCAGCCCAGTATATCTGAAGGAGCATCTCCACCCCCATCGTTCTACCCGGACACTGAGGTCCAGTGCTGAGGGCCTTCTGACAGTTCCCTCCCTGCAAGAAACCAAGTTACAGGGAACCAGGCAGAGGGTCTTCTCGGTAGTGGCACCCACCCTGTGGAATGCCCTCCCACCAGATGTCAAAGAGAAAAACAATTACTAAACTTTTAGAAGACATCTGAAGGCAGCCGTGTTTAGGGAAGCTTTTAATGTTTAATAGACTATTGCATTTTAATATTCTGTTGGAAGCTACCTAGAGTGGCTGGGGAAACCCAGCCACATGGGCGGGGTATAATTATTATTATTATTATTATTATTATTATTATTATTATTATTGCCCATATCTCCTGTTTGGGGGCTCCCAGAGGCATCTGTTTCCTTGGCCACTGTAGGAAGCAGCATGCTGAACCAGGTAGGCCTTTGGTGGAACCCAGCAGGGCTTTTCTTCTGTTCTTCTCAGCAACAGCCCATATCAGTGAGCAGGATGATTCGGCAGCACGGTGATGTGCTAAAATAGCTTCCGCGTCACCCTCCCCAGCTGTGCCCAGATTGCTGCAGGTGCTTCTTACAGACCCTGGAGACCATTCAGAACAATAATTGGCACGCACTAACAACCCTGTTTGCATTCGCGTCTTGAAAATCTCTGATTACATCTGTATTTCTGCATGCAGACGTTCCCACTTTGTACGCTGAGCCCGGTGACGGCTCTGAATGGATCCCGTGTAGGGTGTGAGTTTTCTTACCTGGGAGACTGGGCTGGTCACACAGGGCAGGCAGGCTGGGCGGAAGCAGGTCACCAAGGACGCGGCAAGTGTCACTTTCTCGGCTGTAATTGAATTTGATCTGAACTGTGCTGATACATCCGGCCCCTCTCCCTTTGTTGTTCCCCTGCACATGTTGAAAATGTCTTTGTAAACCTACCCCACAACGATAATTTCATTGAGAGCCAGACATTTCAGACGTGACAGTGATCTCTAATCCTCTCTGGACAGGCAGCTCTGGGATTTCAAAATTTTCAGCTTCTGGATACAACAAGGGGGCCGAGTTTCCACAAGGGGAGCCATCAGATGTCCTTTTAATCCTTTAATGACCTGGAGAGGTGAATTACTCTTTGTGCGATTTAATTTCATCTCTCATAAGTTTGTCGAAGACCCAATGCAGAGCTACCATGCCATTTCCTAGGCAAGGTGCAGTTTTTGTTTTTGTTTTTATGTGCAACATGTTCATAGCCTACGCTCTGATGGAGACGCTCCGTACATTTCCCCATACATACAGGGGGATACATCACTCCCTTTTTCAGCGAAGGAATAAGAACATAAATTCAAGTGGGTTTTTGTGTGTGTGTGCCTGCATAACCATTTGAAGTGGACCACAGTATTTTTTTTATTGGTTGTTGAAATGTATAGACCACTTTTCATTTTCTTTTAATCCCTCTCGAAGTGGTGTACAAAAATGTATTATTATTGCTGCGTTTGCATCCTACCTTTTCTCCAGTTAGTTCACGGTAGTTCTCTGCTCCTGTTTCTCCCCCTCTCAACGACCCCACAATGTGTGTTAGCTAAAGAGAGAGGGCCTGGCCCAAGGTGAACATCATAGCTGAATGCGGATATGAGCCCTGGTATCCCAAATCCTAGTCCCCCATTCAAACCGCTGCGTGAGCCAAAGCATCGTTTTCAAAGCAAATAAAAGCGGGCATTTCATGCTGCACAAAATGCTACCTAAACCATTGTAAACAAACAGTTCCCAGCAGAATGTGGCCATGCCGAAAAGCAAGACACAACAGCCACCGACGAGCGACTAAATGCAGCTGTATAAAGATGGGTCTGTAAGGACTGTTTGAAGGTACCAAGGGAGAGAGCTTGCTGCAGGTGCCTTTAGGGACCCAGGAGACCAATCAGAAGAATAATTGGCATGCACTAACAACCCTGTTTGCATTCACGTCTTGAAAACCTGTGATTACATCTGTATTTTTTTGCATGCAGACGTTCTGGCTTTGAACACTTCGCCCAGTGATGACACTTAGCCTGCAGGCCTGAATGACTCAGGTGTAAGGTGTGGGTTTTCTATGAGAATGACAACTGCTATACAACTTAATGACGTTATACGGTGAAGAATCAATAATATGCAAGGCACTGTGTGCAAAAAACCGAATGCAGGTAACTCCTAAATCCTGAATGGCACTATCCAAGAGGGCCAGTGGAGATTTCATTGGCATATTTCATCCGGACTAGAAATATTATTCCATCGTTGGGAACCATCACTGAAATCCTGGAGTGTGTAACCCAAACTAGGCAGTGGTGGGGGGCTCATATTTTGGGGGGGTGGGAATTGCAGTAGTAAAACAGGCACCTTTGATTGCGAGGATTTTTTTAAAGGGCTTGCTGTGAAAGGGATCCAAAATGTTTGCCCACTCTTGAAAGCTCAGGCAGGACAAATGTCAATCCGTGAAAAGCCTGAACTTAATTTTGCTCCAATTTGACTTTAAAGAGTAGGTTTTTGTGGGGAAGCCCAAAAACAAAAGCACGGTCAGACATGAAGTATTAAAGCGCAGAGCTGTGCCTGGAAAGAACAGGGCAAAAGCTAAGTGTGGCCAAGCCCTTAGAAATCATGTAAGGTTTCAGCTGTCATAGTAATCACTCTCATTGGAAAGTTTCGTTTCAATTTGATCAGATACTAACTGCCATTGCATGTTAGCTGACAAAGTATAGCACAAAATCCAGTATATATCTGTTGTTAATTACTAAACACTATTGGTCTCTTAGCTATCAAGCACTGCCAAATACTAAATGTCATTGCAAGCCACTTTTTAAAAAATGCAGTATTACGGTCAGCATTGGGTGGCTGGTCTTGCAGCTACCATTTTAATTTCTGACAGTGCCTCAGAGCAACTCTATATTGAAATTAAAAAGAATGGCTCTCAGATGTCTGCTGCTGTTTGGAGTGTTTCTGCTGCTGCATGTCACTGCTTGTTAAGGCCCCATCTGCACTGTATTTTTAAACCATTATCATAATATTTTAAATAGTCACAGTTCTCCCCCCCAAAATAAAATAAAATAAAATCTTGGGCACTGTAGTTTGCTAAAGTTGCTGAAAGTGGGTAGGGAGACCCCTATTCCTCTCACAAAATTACAATTCCCAGAGTTCCCCGGGAAGAAAAACTTGCGTTAAGCTACTCTTGGAACTACTCAGCACCCTTAACAAACACACTTTTTAGGTTTCTTTGGGGAAAGCCGTGACTGCTAAAGTGGTACAATACTGCTTTAAATGTATAGTGCAGATGGGACCTAAGATGACAATGACAACAGCGACAACATACTAATAGCAAGTGTTGATCCTTATGTAGGCAATACAAAAGAGGAAATATCAAAAGTCCTGAGGGAGTCTCAAGATCTGTAGATATGGATTCACACCATACATTTAAAACATTAAATACCATATTAAACAGTCATGGCTTCCCCCAAAGATTCCTGGGAGCTGTAGATTGTCAAGGGTGCTGAAAGAGTTGTTAAAAAGGTAAAGGGTAAAGGGACCCCTGACCATTAGGTCCAGTCGTGACCGACTCTGGGGTTGCGGCGCTCATCTCATTTTATTGGCTGAGGGAGCCGGCGTACAGCTTCTGGGTCGTGTGGCCAGCATGACTAAGCCGCTTCTGGCGAACCAGAGCAGTGCACGGAAACACCATTTACCTTCCCACCGGAGCGCTACCTACTTATCAACTTGCACTTTGATGTGCTTTTGAACTGCTAGGTTGGCAGGAGCAGGGACCGAGCAACGGGAGCTCACCCCCTCGCGGGAATTTGAACCGCCGACCTTCTGATCGGCAAGTCCTAGGCTCTGTGGTTTAACCCACAGCGCCACCTGTGTCCCAAGTGAAAGAGTTGTTAGGAGACCCCTATTCCCCTCTCAGAGTTACAATTCCCAGAGTGGTTCAGCAGGCAATTCCCTTTCCTAGGGAACTCTGGGAATTTTAGTTCAGGGGAGGTTTAGGGGCCTCATAACAACTCTCAGCACTTTTAAGAAACTACGGTTCCCAGGATTCTTTGGGGTAAAACCATGAGTGTGTTTTCCCTAATATAAAAGTTGCCCGTGTGTGTGTGTGTGTGTGTACGTGTGTACGAATAAGAGAATGAGGTTATATTTGGACTGAAGAGGCCCCTCTTCCCCTCACAGAACTACAATTCCCAGAGTTCCCTGGGAGAGGGCTTGAGTGTTAGACCACACTTTGAACTTTAGCTCCATGAGACCATTGGTGCCTCGTAAGAACTCTCAGCACACACACAAAAAAACTACAGCTCCCAGAATTCTTTTGGGGAAACCATGCCTGTTTAAAGTGGTATCATAGCGCTGTAAATGTACGGTGTGAGTGGGGTCAAAGGAAAAAATGGTTAAGTGGTGGGGAGGGAGACACTCAGGGTGGGGAAGACCCCTGAAGGCTGAGTATACTAAGTGGGCATGGGATGCTGGCAGGAGTAGAAAAGGGGAGGC